>NC_063211.1:26037691-26105191 GCF_017589495.1 Alosa alosa | reverse complement strand
CTATTTGAATGTTGCACTTAACTTTTTTGTGTCTTTATTTGACATTATTTTGTCACAATGCTAGTTATTTTTCTTATGTTAGCTCCAGCAGGCAGCTGGTGTGTCAGCACAATAATTTTTGGTGAAATCTATGCAAAATGAAATTAGCATTGTCTGAATGTTTTACCATACAATGATGGTGGAATGCACCCCTGAAAAGAATAGAATCCCACTGGAATTGTGCTTGCTAATTTACTCCTCCTTTGCTTCAATTCATCCACCTCTTACCATGTTCTCGACTGTACTGAGTCAGTGCATTCACACAAGCAAACACCTACACATACACACTGCAGGTGTGAATATAACTTTTGAGCTGAGCATGTACCATGCTGATGATAATTTTAATTGTGTGTGTGGGTGTGTGTCTGTGTGTGTGTGTGTGTGTGTGTACGATGCATGTGCATTGCTGTGTTTACCCAAATTGCTGTCGAAGGAGGTAAATATGCCTGCAGCTGTTTCAGCAGATAAACACTCATGTGCCCACCTGTGAATTAGCAGTGCCCACACCTGCTTTGTTTACACTGATTTTGCTTATCTGTTTCGGTGTTGGCACATGGCATCATGCCATCTCTGTTAGCTACCACAGATTGGGAGAGTTTTTTTTTTTTTTTTGTCAGAGAGGAACAAGAGGGACTGCCTGACATTTGGACTCAGCCAGCTTTTTAGGAGTGATGTTAAAATTCTCCACCCAGTCTCAGTAGCATTGACAGCAAAACTGTGTGAGGAAAAATATATAAAAAAAACAGATTCAAAAGGTTTTATGTGAGCAAGATCTAACAGCTCAAGGACATTTTAGTAATTTCAATCCATGTTCTCAGCCACCTTCTGTGGTAACATGTTTTATAAAAGCACTACTGTGAGATGTGAACTCTCTCTGTCTCTTCCGACAGCCTTTTCCAAGGTCAAAGACAGAGTCAAACCTGGTCCTATCTAAAGTTCATAATTCTTTTAAGTGACAACAAAAAAATCCTTGGCTCATATGTTTATGTAAATTAGTTGAAAACACAGTGAGGAAGCTGGAATGGCTTAAAAAAAATCAAATTTCAATGCCGAGCCAATCTTGCAGAGACAAATGCCCATACCGCGAGCAAATATGCAGGTATCTAAGCTAACAGATGTACCCAGTGGGAGCGCTGGCGTGGCAAGTCATCTCTTTAGGGGTCATCACTGTACCTTAGGGACAAATACAGACAATTGGCAAAACCCAGGGTTTAATTTATGTCGTCTAATGAAAGAGGATCCATCTACTTGCAGCATATCTCCCGAGATCCTGCGACAGGCTTCACACATAATTATAGCTTTTCACCAGATGAGCCTCAGCAAGGAGAGAGACCTTGAGCGCCGAGACAATGAGCTTGAGCTTTCATGAGAATGAAACAGGTGCAGCTGAGGACAATGAGAGAGCTGGTTCACATTTTCCCCCTATCAACTGGGTATTCATCAGCTAAACATTAGTAACTAGAAGCTGCAATCAGTCGTCCATGGAACCAACAGAACTACATGTTTTCACATCTCCATGGGAAATATCATGGCATACTCTACTCCGGAAACAAAAATCTCAGATTCTGGTAATCAGCTGACTTTTGCAGTTTGGAGATTTGTATTGTACTTGTATCACAACATAGCTGGTTTGTAATTATATCATGAGTCTTGCATTGCGTTGTAATTATATCATAGGTCTTGCATTGTCTCTGTGTTGGGAGCCAAAAAGTACTGTATGTCTTTGCACTAGTGGACTAGTATGGACTAGTAGTAATTTACCTGTAGACATCACAAATTGCTGAGAGTACAGTGTATTTGGCACAGTCTGTGTCCACATTGCACCGCACTAATGCATGTCATCTTGACGCCCACTTCTGAATGGATCTGCACCTCCGTTAGAACCTGTAGCAGCTCTCTCGCTCGGCCTGCATCTACATCATGGAGTTTGAGAGCCGAGCATGTCAGTCATCTCTGCGTGACGCCCCCGCTGTCCCAGAGAGATGCGCTCTCTCTCTCCAGAGTCATTTGGGAGAGTGAGCGAGTGTGTAGCCGACCAACCCGGCTGACGCCACATGTCCCCTGTCACACAGCATTGTGGGGAGCAGACAGCACAAAGGCACTGTCACACTTTCACATCCACGGCTTACTCTTTAGGGCTTTCCACAGAGTCTCCAGGCAGCTCCATTCAGAGCGAAGGGGCGGGTGGGGTGTGGGAAGTGACCGAACAATTCTTTCTCTCCGCATGGCACCACACTGGCACATTATGTGATGCCACGATTTGTTTTTGGCAGTCAGGTGGCATATTTGGCATAGCATGTTTAGGTTTGGTGACTGTGCTACTGTGCTGTAGCTGTACACCTCTACTTTTAGGAGTGCAGGTTGTAGATAAGCATGCAAGTCACTGAATCATGATAATCATGTTATTTATTGAATCATGGCAGATGGATATTTCTGTCTATATGTATCACATCAAGGAAAATAACCATTTTGGAGGATGTGAAGCAAAATGACTTGATTTTAGAATCTGAATTACTCATTAGTACATTTTAACCTTCAACTTTCACATTCTAAAATGTGTCCTGTGCTTTTCTGCTTTTTAAAAATGTCCATGGCTGTGTATTTCTAGAAAATACCTGAATACCTCAGGGTTGCTAATAGGGATGCAACGGTATACCGAACGATATGCCCCCCACGGTTCGGTGGCAGACATTAACCGCGATAAGTCGTTAGATTACGTTACTCAATTACGTTCTATCATTGTGGTGCAAACCACACGAAAGTTAGACATTCACAGAACACCTCCAGAGAACCAGTGCATGGGTCATCTCACCTCTGCAGCCTATCAGTGCTTCCCTGCTAATGTAGCAAAGCACCGATAGGTTGATGCGCTCTGTATGCAAATTAGTTAAAAAAACAGCTGACTGCTCCAAAGTGAACGGACTGACCTTAGCGAGAGACTAATTTTGAAAAGGTGCCGCCATCTGTCATTCACTATTAGGGAATATTTTGAATTACAGTATGCCTACAAACTTAAAGGAATTATCCGGAGTAAAATGCACTTTAGATCAATTTACGGATGATTGGGAGTACATATGTTGAGTTGACATCAAAATCATGTCATTCGGATGTGTTTTGAGAAAGTTGATTTTTACCGCTTTTAGTCAAAACTTCGTTAGCGTGGAAGTGAGAAGGGCATATTATTTCGCCTACAAAACGCTATTTTTATACCTCTTCTACAGTTCCAAACAACATTACACTTATGTGGTAGTGAGTAGAGGGTCCCTAAAGCCAAAACCGGCATCCTCGAGGTCTTTATATGGTCGGATAGAGAGTCCAGAATGAATTTCATCAAGCCAGTACCTTTCGGAAATGTTGCCATCTTTGCTGCCATCTTCGGGGAGAGTCCGTGAGTCGATTACCAAGTGTGGAGTAACACGCTCTGGAAATTCACAATTTAAATTGCCGTTTAAAAAAAAAAAAACATAGTCCAGTATTTCTTTTGAAATTGAAGTTGTATGGACTGGACTATGTTTTTTTTTTTTCAAACGGCGACAAAATTTCCAGAGCGTGTTACTCCACACTTGGCAATCGACTCCTACGGACTTTCCCCTAAAGATCACCCAGCCGGATTTGTTGCTAGAAGCCTGCAATGATGGTTTCTTTCACTGTCGTAACAACAATTTGTGATTAAAATATACAAAATAAGCATTGTTCGCTGCCAAGACACAGGTCTTTTAAAGTGAATCTACGAAGTTGTATGGGTTCACCTGGCCCATTCTTCCCATGTTTCATGGGAATTCGGCCAGGGATAGTACAATAATAATACTGGATATTTACATTTGTTACTGCTTCAGGATTCTGTCACAATGTAAAAAATATTACAATGTCATAGGCTACGCCTAGACAGTAATATTCAACAATATCAGTAATGTCCTTGCACGCATATTTAGGCAGCAACGCAACTTTTAAATTCTATAAAACTGAAAATGATTTCTCTTTCATTATTGACTACAGTTAATCATTTTTATATAGGTCCCATGGCAAACGTAAGGGGTGGGACTTTGACTGAGCAAAATTTAAAATAGATTAACATAGGGCGCCCCCTCTCTGATAGTTTGAACAAAGCAGTTGAAAATTACCCTAGGCCAGTGGTCCCCAAACTTTTTCTTCCGAGGGCCAGCTCACTATGCCTGGCTCTAAAAGAGGGCCAGAGACTCGGAGTATATTAGTAACCATACATAGCTTAGTGCTGTGAACAACAGCAGTCTACCTTAGTTGAATATTCCATTACATTTAATCATAGGCTACTGCAATTTAATACCATTGTTAGCTGTGTTTATATTGCAATCATGCCATATCAGTGTAAAATGTAGCTCAAATGAAATAATACTAATAAAAAAAATAGCATTCCCAAAAGTATTAGCAGGGAGTCCCAAAAGTGTATTTTATTCAAAATGTGTGAACTCTGAACTCTGTGTCTTTGCATACACAGCTCAAGTTGTGAACAAGCAATATCCTACATATAATGTGAAGTTCTTAAACTATGAGAGTTTATGAAGTGCTGGCAAAAACATCTGAAATGACCACTTTCACTCACCTGATGAGAACTTCCCAGAAAGTCCCAGAAATATGACTTGAATAGAAGTTCATTAGTTATTAACAATTAATTGATAAACGTTTAGAATACTTTGAGCACTGATGCTGTCAGCATAGGCCTCTTACATTGTTTGCAGGTAGGCCTACATTTCATTCAGTTTTCTATGGCAAACGCGAAACAGCGCCAAAACAACCACCGGGCCAGATGCTATATACCACGGACATGTTTTGGGGGGCCACCCAAAATGAGTTGGCGGGCCGTAGTTTGGGGACCACTGCCCTAGGCCATAGTTACACTAAAAACTAAGCCAAGTCAGTCAGTCACACACTGCCATTTTTTGTCTATAGGCAAAATATAGTTAATTGTTTATATCAGTGGGGATTTTTTTATATACCGAAACCGTATCATTATCGTGGCCCACAAACCATGATACATAGGCCTACTGAACGGTGGGCACTGTTCCGTTGCATCCCTAGTTGCAAACTGATGTTTAGAAACATTTCATTTTTCTCAGAGCCTTGCTGTTCTGTTATATTGCACTTGAAGTACCTTTCAACTGATCTCACACATCACAGTGTGTGCACACATTTTTGAACTTGTATGAGAAGCTAAGAAAACACTCTAAACTTGCTATAAGTACGGAGTTCCTCATAACTGATCTGTTGACAGTTTAAAGATAAAACTATGGAGGAAATTAGGGATGTGGGCAGCACTGAGAACAGTTGAATAAAAGTGTTTGGTCATGTGGAAAATGGCCCCTTGAAGGTTGAAGGCTTTTCCATTACCGAGTTCATTTCTGATCTTTTATTTATTTATTTGCTCATTCACTTATTGCTTGTGCTTCGTGCTGACTCAGGGAAGTGAGGATGTGATTACAGTTTATTTCACCTGCTCTGGACTGGCTCACTTCCAGAAGGTGTCAGATCCCCTCCAAAAGTTAGCCTGTGGTTAGGGGCAGAAATCACATTTGATCTGATAACATCTTATCTAATGACCTTATGAAGTACTCTATACACTAAAGTAAGTCATGGGGTGTACTGTATTTAAAGAATGTAAAGGGTCATAGTCTGCTGGACTGCCCTGAAGATCTACTGGCCAATTACTGTCCATATTGGAGGTCTCTGGGAGAAGTGTGAGTGTGTGTGTGTGTGTTCCCAGTGGGTGGAGGGTAAGTTAGGACACACTCTTACGAGTCCGGAACAAATACAGGCAAGCAGTTGTTAAAATAGAACCCACAGAGGAAATGGAACTCGGCAACAGCCAAACAAGACAATGGCACAGTTGATGACCTTCACTATCAGGGGAGAGGGACTTAGTCAGGTCAAGGAAATAGTCAGTTGAATTGTAATGCCTTTTCAAAATTGGACCAGCCACCTGACCAAACCAAATCTGCCACAAAAATCTAATGTAGAAAAAATGTTTTTATTATCATTATTTCCAGCATCAAGAAATGAACCTGTCCTTTAAAGAAACCCCTGGAAATCTTAGTCGGATACATGCCATTTTCCTTGCCAGATCTGTCAGTAACAGTAATACCAGGCTGCTAGATTTTCCTTTGACAGAACAAAATTGCCACACTTGAGGAACACAAACAGCTCTCAGTAAATAGAACATCATGATTACATCTCTCCATGATCACTTCCTCTTAGCAACATGTTAGGCAAAACGTAAATGGATAATCAAAGAGTAGTTAGTGTTACACCAAATAACACCTGGAAAGAAAGAAATGATCCATATTCCCTTGTACATGAAGAGTTTTTGCACTGGAGATCTGTTATTTTCTTAGGGTTAAAGCAATGGTACAATCAGTATGAACTGACTGTATCAGTACAACTGTAAAATATCCAGTTGCAATTAATGAACATAACTGTTTTTTGGTTAGGTAGTCATCTAGACTATATTAGATATAACTTGACCAATCTAAAACCCACAAGGCTCAGTATATTAAGCTTCTCCAGTTCATTACCAAGTCTCATAGACTCCCTTTCAAAAGAAGAGAAGTAACTTCAGCTTTGCAATTATGCAGGCACAGAAATTGTGCAAGCACAATATAGCAATAACCAATGCTACTTCCAGCTTTTAAAAATATTGTGAACCCTTGAAGCATAACCAATCAGATAAATCCACCAAGAATCCTCTGACCTCTCCTGATTTGCCAGTGAAACATCAGTGGGCTTCAGGTATTATTTTGATTTGTCATTGGCTTATCTCACCTTGTCTTATGATTCTGTCTTACCTTTGTCACCTTTGACCGTCCTTCGTCTTCCTGACCCAATCACAGAGCTCTTAAAGAAGCCCTATGCAGGTCTGGTTATTCCTTCACTGTTTCTGGGTTTTCGCCTGATTTGGGCTCGCATTTTTCACGACATAGCGCCCCCTGCAGCTTCGGTAGCAAGTGACTGCTACGCTAAACCCCCACTAGCTAGCGAGCTAGCCATCAATAAACCAAGCTAAACACATAGGGCTCACAATAAAACGGTCGAGCAAACACATTGTTCAAGAGACTATCAAATCACATTACAAGAACGAAGTTCACCCAAGGGTAGGCTACTTACAATTTCAACAGCAACAAAGTCGAGTCCGTTTTGCAGTCTTCTTAGAAACTACAATCTGACTACATTTTTGAGTATTTCCGCCGAGTTACATCCGGATGTGTTCGGACCGCGAACAGAAAGTTGCATATTCGTTTTTTCCGCAGAGAAGCACTAGGGAGAGACGAAGCACCCACCACACGACCCAAAAAGTGTTGTAGAACCATCAGAACGACTCTCAACCTGCATAATTAAGGTCATTTTTGCTAAAATTGTTGCATAGGGCCTCTTTAATTCATCAGGTGATGTGATGATGGTTAGCATGACACCAACTCAGGATACCTGTTGCATGCCTTTATGTTTGGAGAAGGAAAACAAATACATTTGTTATAGACTGTGGCCTACTGGTTAGCGCTTCGGACTTGTTACCGGAGGATTGCTGGTTCGAACCCCGACCAGTAGGCATGGCTGAAGTGCCCTTGAGCAAGACACCTAACCCCTCATTGCTCCCCGAGCGCCGCTGTTGTTGCAGGCAGCTCACTGCGCCGGGATTAGTGTGTGTTCACTGTGTGCTGAGTTTGTTTCACTAATTCACAGATTGGGATAAATGCAGAGACCAAATTTCCCTCACGGGAGTATATACTTATTTATTTATAATGCTCAGCAATCACATTTGCATTAAACCTTACAGCCTCGCTCCAAGCATGACCATTAGAGTTGTGCTTGATGAGCATCAACTCGACTTTAAGGGAATGAAACAGTTGTAATCAATGAGGGCTGCTCAGCTGGGTGAACAGTGTCATGTCCAATAGCCGCGTCAAATAGATTTTTTTAAAAATTGGCGCAAGCATTGCCGTGACATGGCAATGGGACACGGAGCATTACTGCAGGAGAAGCCTGGGGCTTTACACGGAGAGCCAGCTTACATCCTAGGATTATTTGAAGACAGCAGTTTAGATTGATACCTAGAAAAAACTAATTACAGCAAGACAATAACGAGTGAGATCACACTAATGAATGATTGATGATGCTGTTGCAACTTCTTGCAATTAGGGGCTCAGGTCATTTTTCTACAGTGATGATTCTTTGATATCATGAGCTAGGATAAATGGCTTGCAGAACTAAAATGGCTTTGGAATTAGAACTTCCCGGATGCCCTGACAACACAAAACAATTATGGTTTACCTTACAGTTATGGATGGTTTTGGAAGGGCATCCTTTACGAAGACACAATTATGTACCGTTACAGATATGCAATAGCATGCAATTATAAATATGAGGAACGCGACTATGCATCCTTGGTTTGGCACACTACTATACTTTCTGAGCACATAATCTGCAGACTGTGTTCAAAAGCTCAGTTAGCGGCAAGCAGTGCACCATTGCCCTACTTGCCATTCTTTCTCTGAAACTGGTATAATAAATCTGACCTTGGTGGTGAAGTAGCTCCAAAAGCTCAGCCTGAACTAAAGACTCCATTTTGCAAAACAGGTTTCAGTACCATGTACTAAGTGCCAGTTTACGGGAGGGGTGGGCAGTGAGTGGTTGGTTGGGGTGGGGGGCAGGAGGGAGATGGTGGGAGAGAAGGAGGGAGTGGGTTACCCAGATGCAGATCAAAGGCAGTGGGTGGGAATTTCTCAAAGATTAAAGTGAGGCCAAGGACAAACAAAAAATCCCCCCATGTGTTTTAATGAGAAAAAATAAAGGCCACGGATGAGTGGTGCGTCAGATGAATGCAAACAAACACATTCCACTCCAGTCGCTGCTGCCACAACCAAAAAGCTCTTCAGTTCCACAACCAAAACCACCGAATTCAGACTGGGGGGTTTACCAGGCCCACCACAGGCTGCCGTTTTGGGGGCATTAGCAGGATGAGCACGCAGAGGATTGGACAGCGGGCCGCAGAAACTCCCGCAGATATACAGCTAACATCTGCTCCTGGAAGCAAATAGCTGTGTTTTTCAATGGTCAACTTCTCTTTGATCGTGTCTCTGTCTTTGATCAGATGGGTTAGCAGCGGGATTAGCAAATAAAGAAGATGCACGTTAGCAGTATTTAAAGAGTTCGGGAATGCCGACATAGCCTTGGAATCTTAAAGGGGTTCGCTTTCATCCTGTAAATGCGCTCCGACTGGAGGGAGGATTGACCAAAGCTCCACACAGCGGGGAGAGAGAGAGAGAGAGAGAGAGAGAGAGAGAGAGCCAAGGTCCCTCTGTCTGCTCGGGCCGTTTAAGACGTGAGACGAGTGAGAGCCAAAAGTGTGTGTGTTGACTTAACCACTCGAGTGTAGTTTAAAAAGCAATTCTCTCCTCGCACACCTGATCCCTCGCCACACACACACACCCAGAATACACCAGGCCATAAGACGCAGAGCAGGAGCATGAGAATGAAGCCAGTCTGAGGAGGAGCAGTCCAGCACAGCAGTGAAGAAGACGGGTGGGTGGTTTTTGGGGGTGGGATCCTATTACTGTCGAGGCTCGTGTTTCTGTGCAATTCAGTCGATCTGTGAGATGATGATTAACACCCCACTCTTACACTTACACAAACACACACACACACACACACACACACACACAATCACACACATGCGTAATGGAAATACACTGAAGCCTGATAATCTCCTTGTTAAGTCCTCCGTTAATCAGCCATATCATGTGCACAGAGCGTCTGCATTATCGATCTCTGCCGCTAAACATAGAGGACACAAGGCTACACGCACACACACACACACACACACACACACACACACTTACTCAATCACAGACACACACAGACACAGCAAACATGGTAGTAATCTCTTTTCATTACACAGGGTTTAGCCAGTTTAAAAAGGCTGTTGTGAGTTATCTGATTTGTTTGGGAGGAGGGCAAATTGAGGATTCATTTGAATGTTGAGTGTTAAGTATACTGTAGGTTTGCTGAGGCTGTTTTCTGCGAGTCTCAGGTTAGATAGAGATAGCAGTCACATTCATTTACAGTAATGATCATTATAAAGTTCTCACCCAATCGTCTGTGACCTTTGACATGTAAACTGACCACACAGAATCTCTGTTTTCCATCTCTCCTTGTCTTTATCTGCAGGTCGTTGGGTCCCTTTTTTACGCTTTCTCTGTCTTCTTTTCAAGCTTTCTCTCCTACTTGTCCATCACCCTTCCACTTCTGCCCACTCTCTCTTTTGCTCTCTCACTCACACAATCCCCCCCACACACACACACACACACACACACACACACACACACACATACACACACACATACACCTGCAGGACAAAGGCTCTTGTATGGCACTCTCTTCCCCATGATCAGCCCGTGCTTGTCTGCTGCCGCGGTGTAACAAAGGCTGCCCTTTAAAATAATGGCCGCTGCTCTACTCGCTCAGTCAGGTCAGCAGCGAGGGCTCTTCAGCGGAGGTCACACTTGACGGACCCCCGTTGAGAGGCTGATTCATGCTCACCTTTAAAGCATGCACAAATCTACATAATATCCCCACCTGCCTAGTCTAATGGAAGCCATCAAGGCCACGCTGAAGTTTCATGGCACAATTGAGAGCTGCTGACCAGTGAGAGAATCTTCTGTATGTAGGTGTGTGTGTGTGCTAGTGTATGTGTATGCTGACTTAGTATAAATGTATTTGTGTATAAGTAAAGTAAGTAAGGGTCTATTCGCACTAACATGCTTTTTCACCTCTAAAATGCATATAATGTAGAGTATTCCAAAGTAGTGAGTGTTAAAAACATGCAATGTAGAAATTGTGTACATGTTGTTGCTGTGATATTTAGCTAAATAGCTAGCTCACTGGCTTAGCTAAGAAAGGCAGCTAAGCGAGCACCCATTGTTGAACTTACTGTAAAAAGCTGAACTATTTTTAACTTTGTGCATCCTGCATTTTTAGAAGCCTCACTTTTTCTGGATGCACCTTGCTCGTTTAAAAGCAATGCAATGCAATGCAATGGTCAATCACATCGTTCTTTAGTGAAACAATTGAATTTGAACGCCTGGAAAGTTTGGGGTCACTTAGAAATTTCCACTCCACTCTATTATAGACAGAATGGTTCTCCAAAAGGGTTCTCCAATGTTTTCATAGTTAGCCTTTTAAAATGATATCAGATTCGTAAACAGAATGTGCCTTTGGAACATTGGATGAATGGTTGCTGATAATGGGTAATGTAGATATTGCGTTAAAAATCAGCCATTTCTTTTTACAACAGTCGAGAACCCTTTTGCAATTACAGTATGTAAGTACATAATGTAATCTGAAAACTGCTGCCCTGATTAAAAAAGACAATGCAACTGATCTCAGCTGGTATTCTGTCTATAATAGAGTGGAATGTAAATTTCTAAGTGTGTAGCCTGTGTATTTGTCTGAGAGAGATAGAAATGTGTTTGTGTGTGTGTCTGTGTGTGTGTGTGTGGTAATTATACTTGAGCAGGACAAGCAGGCTCTTGACTGGCAGGCCGCGGGGGTGTACACTGTTACGCTGCCGTGGTCGAAAAGGCCAACAGAATGCTCTTCAGGCCTTTTGAGATTTGAATGTGCTGTTAAAAGTAGCCAGTGCGGACATTCCACAAATGACTGCAAGAGTGCCCATCAAGTGAGCACAGTGCCATGGACTCAGCATACAGCACGCTAATGAGCCAAAGAGGTTGTGGTATTACAATACAATACATAAGATTAGCATTTTATGTAATCAAAATAGTTTTTCAGCTCTCGCTGCAAACGAGATATCATACAAGTCACTTGTCTGCATTTATAGATAAGCCCAGTGCATGAGAATATACCACAAATCCTTCCCTACTTTCAGAAAATACTCTTCAGACCAGGCTTTTAAGCCGTTCACAGTGGACGATCTACTAAAATTTGTCTGAATAATATAGCAAATGCTCGTGAAGGCTACTCTGTGTAGCTTTTATAAGGGCCTGTGGCATTTCAAAAGCCCTGTTGTGATCGCATTTGAGGGTCTAAAATGACTTACTTCTGGTCACACAATGAAAAAAAGCTCCCAATCCTACGCACTATTAACACTGAAAGAGGTTTCATTGCTCTCGGGCAACTCCCTGAACTTAAAAAGAACAGCAGCTTCCCTAGATGCTCTTTGCACTGACCTCAAAATGAAGGGCTTCCTCATGGAGTCTGTCATGCTCAGTTTCTCTTGAGTGTTCACTTTCCCTCCCTGTCTTACCCACTTACTCTCTTTCGCTCTCTTTTTCTCTGCCTCTCTCTCTCTCTTATCTCCCTCCTTCTCTTGCTAACTCCATTTCCCCTCTCTCACTCTATCTCTTCCACTCCCTCACCCCTCTCTCTCACTCTGTCTCTTCCTCACCCCTCTCTCTCTCACTCTGTCTCTTCCTCACCCCCACCCCTCTCTCACTCTGTCTCTTCCTCACCCCTCTCTCTCACTCTGTCTCTTCCTCTTCCCCTCTCTCTCTCACTCTGTCTCTTCCTCTTCCTCACCCCTCTCTCTCACTCTCTCAGCCCCTTTTTGATGCTTTTCAGAGTAAGGTTGCCACTATATGTTGTCATCCATCGTCAATATCTGAGCCACTTATTTGTCAGCAGCAGACCTGCTGAGTTCAGGAAGGCGCTGATGAAATCACTCTTATCGTGTTCTTCAAGGCTGCCCTGACGTTCTAAACTACCCTGTTTGGCATGCAGCACCAACAGTGAGCTCGGGATATCCTCTGTGATTTTTTAAAACATCCCCAAACTGTTTGTTTATGAGGCAACTCAGCAAGAATTCCACCATCCGCAGAGGGCCTTGCATAGGAGTCTCACAAAGTTTACACCAGCGTGGGCTGGACTTGGCTTCTGTAGACAACAAATTGGGTTGGACATAAAACTGCCGCTCAGAGGTGTCTCTAAATCAGCATGGCTCAACTGGCCTCCCCAGTTTGTTTTGCTGGGATTATGCGAAGTGAGCAGTTTATATCTATCAGGTCAAAGCAGGTCCGATATGCACTTTTCAAATAATAATTTTTATACACATTTTATAATCACAGTCATATATATTCCTTTAGCAGCCAGTGCTATAACTTTTATACATCTGGCTCTGGAAAGCTTTAAAAAGTCTTGTTCCTATCTGATGCACTGGGTGTAAAAAAGTATAACTAACGTCTGAGGGTCTACAAGACGTTCTGTGCAAAGTAGGTTTACGAGTCCCCCTGGAACCACTGATGTTCCAGGCTCTTTTTAAAATCAATTTAATTCAGACCCAAATGAGCATTCGTTGAACGAAACGTTTCAGCGTTTGCTCAAAACACGGCAATATTTGTGTCTGACCCTGTAAAGTGCGTTCTAAAGTGCTTACACCACAGAAAGATCAAGTAGGCTTAAAGTGCTCCCTGGACAGGCCTAATGGATCCTGATTTTGCAGCTGTTGTTGTTTTGTTCCCTGGTTAAATGTGCAAATTGCTGAGAGAACATTTTGTTTGACACACAGGAAGAGATGATCATGTAAAGCGTGGCACAGGGCCCATCAGTGCATTGGCAGAGTAGGCTGTGCCGTGTGTGCCCTGTGTGCTGGCAGTGCCATGAAACAAGGAAAGGTGGAAAAAAACTCCTTAAAGACTTCACACTTCCTCATCACCACCTGCAT
Organism: Alosa alosa; assembly: GCF_017589495.1. Classification (NCBI taxonomy): domain Eukaryota; kingdom Metazoa; phylum Chordata; class Actinopteri; order Clupeiformes; family Clupeidae; genus Alosa; species Alosa alosa. The sequence goes on along the minus strand of NC_063211.1, from coordinate 26,091,450 downwards.
TTAACAGATTTTGTGCTGTTTTTCTCTCTTTTTTTTACTTTTCTTTTTTTTTTGCAACACCCTGTATTTGCTCCTGAATGTTGTATGGCATGTTGAATTACTGGCAACACAGTACACAGCCCAATTAAAAAGAAACACATACGACTCTCACATGAAGTCTGTGTGTTTCAGCTAGTGTGAGTGAGCACTAATAATAAAGCCTGCTGAGGAAAAAACACACACACACGCATGTACAGTATGCATGCATGCACACACCACACACACACACACAGACACACACATATGCACACACACACAGACACACACACACAAACAGACTGAGAGCTGATTAAATTCTCACCTCACCTGGTGCTACTCTCCTCGTTTGTTCATTCTTTTTTTCTATTTCATTCAGTGTCTCTCTACATTCCTTCTTGCTTTGTTTCATGTTTTGTTTTCTCCTTTACATGGTTTTGTCTCCTCATTGTAACAGTGGTGTGCAGAAATAATTCTTTCTTTGAAATAACAAAACCTCTTCAGAGGTCAAACAGAAGTCCCATTCTGTGAGGTTCCTATGACGGGGTCTGCTGGAAGGGTAATTGGCTAGTACACCCTCATCCTGATTCTTCTCACCCAGAACAAAGACTCGAAAGAGGACTCTGCTAGGTTTCATTCTCCCCCCGCTCAATCAGAGGAGACTTATCTGATGTTAGAGGACAGATCCCTGGCCAGATGAAATCTTTTGAATGACAATCTTTCGATGTCTCACGCGCCCCAGAAGACTCGGAAAGTGATCTGTTCGGATTTTCCTGGGATTTTGATTTCATTTTTTCTTTTTCGCCCCTTAAGTCAAATAGAAAATCAACTGCCTTAGATGAAACAGTGGGCCGGGTGCACATGTAATCCCTTGTGTATTCAGTGTATTCTGAGAATTTATCAGACCCTTAAAGAACCGTGTGACAATTGGCATGGACAGTTGGTGTTTTCTACACATTTCCAACAAAAAAGGCAGTGTTTCCCACAGAATTTAATTATATTTGTGGTGGTAGGTTTGGAGAATTAACTTGAATGCAAATGTTTTTAACAAATTAGCACAGCAGGGTTATGATGCTAACCAGATTTAAGCACAATTTAGCCTTCTAGTCGTCTTCTATGCCTTGCAAGATTGTTAAAGTTGCCTTTAAACATGCATGTAGGTTCGTTGAAAGACGACAGAAACAAGGAGAGGCTTTACAAACGTCCACATAGCTCTACAATGAAAGAATTCTATCCAAGTAGTACAACATGGAAAATCATTGTGTGGTGGTCAATGTTGATATTGTGGTGGGCCGCCACAAATAAGTCAATGTATGGGAAACACTGAAAGGATAGTTTTTGGCCTCTTCTGTGGTTTACGGGGTTGTTATGCGTACCTTCAGTCATTTGGAAGGGACTTGCTTAGTTAAGAAACCCATGGTATTGATAAATAGTAGGGCAAGACAAAGCTGTGCTAACAGAACTCAAGGACATTGAACAAGCAAAATGTGTCACCTTGGAACTGGATTTTTTATGCTAGTGCACATGATGTGTAAAGTGTTTTAGAATGAGAGAAGATGAATCCTTCTATGGATTGCAAGTATGCATCTAGGGAGGCATAGGAAGTGGTTTGACATACATCAAACCCTGAGTGCCTTTATGACCTGAATGCTTTTACATCCCTGCTGAGAGAATTGTGCTGCAGTCTCAGGGGTATAGGGTCTGAGGTCTCTTGTGTTCTCTACATAAACCCCAAAATAACTTAAACATGACTGGTAAAGATGGTCAATAGTCTGGTGGACAAAATTAAGCTAGGTGATATATTGTAGAACAGTGTTTTTTAAACTTTTTCAGATGAAGGACCACTTAACCAATAAAAAAGAAACGCACAGACCACCTAGCTAAAACTTCAACAGTATGTTTGCCTACACAATAGGCCTACTCACTGAACCACCTTGCTTATTGTCTTTGCACTTTGCTTATTGTGTCAGAGGATTCATATGATTTAAACTGGCATATCTTACAAAGACAGTGTTGCAGAACTGTTTGGATTTAGCCTACATACAAGTTGGTTCAATATTGCAAACAACTCATCTATATTATATATCTACCATGTCTGCTCACGGACCACTTAGGATAGCTTGCGGACCACCAGTGGTCCCCGGACCACACTTTGAGAAACACTGCTGTAGAAGATTGTACCATGAGGCAAACCCAGAAATGTGTTTAAAACGGCAAACAAATAGTGCAGGAGGAAGACAAGCTTGTAAGCTGTACCCTAGAGATAGTGCAGTGTTATAACCTCTGCCTTCTTCTTAGACAAGCGTTGGTGATGTGTGTGACTGCAGAAGTGAGAGTGGGTAATGACTTGGAGGTCATTAGAGACAGCAGAGATCAGAGGGCAGGTGATAGGGTGGCTGGGAGAAGAAGCTCGGAGACACCTCCATCTGCTACAGGGGTCAACATGAAGAGGGACACAATCAGGTGCAGAAGACAAGGCACAGCAGGTCATCAGGTCAAGAGATGACTATGGGGGACAGAGTGCTCGCAGCCATTTAAAAATGTCAAGTGAGGCAAAATACATCACAGGTCGAGAGAAGGAGACCCAAGAGGGGAAACGACTGGGTGGGTGTGAGTGACCAGCAGAAGAAGAAGAGCACAGAGTGTGAAACAGTGAACTGAATCTGATGAGTGCAATGGGTAGACAGTTAGATTGCCTGAGCTGAGATGTGCTTATGCATTTAGATGTGGATGAGCCAGAGTGCAGCGTTGTCAGTGTGAGGGCGCAGACCTATTGGAAGTTGAAGGAGGTTTGGAGTAGTGCTGAAATGTTAACAAGAAATGTTTCTCTAATGGGAGAGTACATGCTCTCTCACATCCTAATGTTGACCAGAATTACTAAAGGGCTTTCAGCTTCAGGAAAGTAAGACACCAACTGTCTATTCTGACAAAGTTCCCCAGCTGATCTGGTTAGAATAGAGCAGTCAGTAACCTACATGTAACCTACCTGAGTGGTTACATCTCTCGATCCCACTCCCAAACGTCCTCCCTCTCATTTCCTGTCTACTCTTCATTGTCCTATCAATTTACAAAAGAGAGAAAATAGATACATGTAATTGGTGGCCTCAAAAGGGGACAAACAGCTTCAAACATGTCTGTTCAATTCTGGAATTCTTCAGAGAATTTATGCAAGCATCTGAACAGATGACTGGGTAACAGAAGTTGGGCTTTGGGCTACGTAAGAGAAACACACTGCGTAGGAGTCAAGGGTTGAGGTTTGAGTTAATGAAGAAAATCAATGGATCATATGATCCGGTGTGAATGAGCCTGTTCAAAGACAGATATTTGAAAGAGACAGACTAGAAGCTCAGTGTTCGAGTCAGAGCAGTTGTGAAAAGGTGAGGAGGTTGGAGTATTAAAGAGAAAAGAAGAAACAGAAGAACATGAAAAGAAGAAGTATCTCAATAGTATCCTTGTCACTCAGTTAAGTTGTACAGTTCAAATAATGTGCATTATCAAATGTACCGAATGATTTATTAGATATGCTCAGACCCCAGGTACGCCATGCACTAGACCCGTTACAGTTTGCATACCAGGAGAAAGTGGGCGTGGACGATGCCATCACTTATCTTCTACACAGGACACATTCCCACCTAGACAAGGGGAAAAGTGCTGTGAGAATCATGTTCTTTGATTTCTCAAGTGCTTTTAACACCATCCAGCCCCTCAGATTGGGAGGCAATCTCTTGCAGATGGGTGTGGACGCTCACCTGGTAACCTGGATTACAGATTACCTGACCGGCGACCACAGTTAAATCGAACTGAAGAACTGTCTGTCTGACACTGTGATCTGCAGCACCGGAGCGCCACAGGGAACTGTGCTCTCTCCAGTCCTGTTCACCCTGTACACATCTGACTTCTGCTACAACACCAAGTCATGCCACATGCAGAAGTTTTCTGATGATACTGCAATTGTGGGGTGTATCCGGAATGGGCAGGAGGAGGAGTACAGGAGCCTGGTGGAGGACTTCGTGCAATAGTGCAAACTCAATCATCTTCAACTTAACACTTCAAAGACCAAGGAGATGGTGGTGGATTTCCGCAGGTCTAAGCCCACTCTGCTACCAGTCCACATTGATGGGGTCAATGTGGAGGTGGTTAGCACCTACAAGTATCTGGGTCTCCACCTGGACAATAGACTGGACTGGTCAGCCAACACTGATGCACTCTACAAGAAAGGGCAGAGCAGGCTGTACTTCCTGAGGAGGCTGCGGTCCTTCAATGTGTGCAGTAAGCTCCTCAGGATGTTCTACCAGTCTGTTGTTGCCAGCGTCCTCTTCTATGCAGTAGTATGTTGGGGAGGAAGCACAAGGAAGAAGGATGCGGGGTGAATTGACAGGCTGGTAAGGAAAGCTGGCTCTGTAGTGGGAGCTGAACTGGAGTGCATCACTTCACTATCTGTCAAAAGGACCCTGAACAAACTGATCAACATCTTGGACAATGAGTGTCACCCACTCCACAGCACTATTGTTAAGCAGAAGAGCCTGATCAGCTGGAGACTTCGCTCACTGCCTTGCACAACTGACAGACTGAGAAAGTCATTTGTCCCCAGGGCCATTGAACTGTTCAATGCCTCACTTAAGGGAAGAGAGATAGAGTTCTCTGCATAGTCTATCTGCCTCTTCACCCCCTCCATGTTTGGATACTGTCTGTCCACTAGCCACTTTTACCACTGTCTTTATGCCTCACTGTTTGCGTGCTATATTAGCACATTAGCACATATGCATAACCCCCTCCATGCCACAGCTGAACTGTGGCCACACTTATACATTTTCTTAAACAGTTAAATATATAGATATATAGACTTTACTTTATTTCTGCATTGTTGCACTGTTGGACTTACTCATTTGCACTATCACCATGACCACTATCACCATTGCACTACCACCATGACACTCATTCACACAGAGCACCTTACCATACTTTACTATGCACAGAGAATCACAGGCTCAGTCCCTGCCTCAGTCATTGCAAGCGCCTCTGATTGATTAATCACCACTATGTGGATACTGTTTTTAGAATTGATTTAGATTAAGTGTTAGTATAATTTGTATTTTTGTAATTTGTATTTTAGTATATTTTTATATATTGTATTTAAGTGTTAGTTAGTACAATTTGTATTTTAGTATATTTAGCATATTCTTTATCTTCTACTGTCCTTATTGCTTAGTTGTGTTTTTATATTATATACTTTAATTACTATTTCTGCTGTTAAAGAATGTGTTTGTGTTGTCTGTATGCTGCTAAGACCTTGAATTTCCCCTGGGGATCAATAAAGTATCTATCTATCTATCTATCTATTTATGAGTGTGGGTTGTGTTGTTCAGCAACAGACCAATCTCAGTTCAGTCAAGACAAGAATGCCTCCCAACAAACTATGAATATTGTTTAGTGTGGGATTGATTTGGGACTGATTTTGACATTTCAATAAAATGAATGCATATGATTTTAGATAATAGGTTCCAAAATTCCCTATTACCTCCTGCAAAAGATATGGAAATTATAAAGTTAGAAGCACTGGAATAAAATGGAGGCTGATATTATGATGGGCAGAACCTCTTATGATCTGACACATAATTGCAGTACCAATTCAATTCATTAAAATGGAAGTCACAGTCTATAAAGCCAAGTATTTTCTAACGCTGGTATTCATAGCTGCATTCATCTTATTCTTTAGACACTGCATGGGCACATGCAGTATTTATAATTAAACTGTGAGTAAATGTGCAGCTTATGTGTAAATGCAATATAGCATCTTTCATATGTATATGCTCAATATTTCCATATTATAGTGATCCATTATAGTGTGCCCTTGTCAGTCAAATATCTGTTGTTTCTATCTCATGTTTATGACCAACATTAAAGGCTCATCTCCCATTTTCATGTAGGGATCTGTTCTGCTACCACGGGACTTATGCTGTGTCGTGTTTCTTCTCTTTTCTAGACTACTGTGATGACCCTTTGCTGCCCTCTTTGCCTCCAAGCTCTTTTGACAGTTCCTCAAGATTTTCCAGCGATCACTTGCCACAGTTTGCAAAGCTAAAAAACAGAGACGGTGAGTTCATTCATCCTGTGCTACTTCTAAAAGCCTTAAGTGTTTCTCTAATCCTCTTGACCTACATGCTACGTGGTTGAGCTCATGCCCTACCAGTGCAAAAATGCTGTGTCCCTGACCTGACACCATGTCTCCGGAAGTCTCTTCTGTTTGAGCACCAATTTTTACAATTAATTAATTAATTAACTCTAAACTATTCATAACACATTGTTCATGTCAGTCCCCAAGGTGTCTACATATCTTTGCCTCTTCTGCTTTCCATAGTGTTTCCATATAAGTTAGTCTTGGCAGTTTCTTTTTTCTTTTCTGTTGTTACTTTGTTCTTATCCTGTATAAAACCTAGTGTTTAGGGTTTACTTACCAAGAGTAGAGTTTTACTAAACCTGGGCTTGTCCACCGGCTTCTTTCTTTCCCTTAGCAGGGTCACAATTCAGTTTGTTGCTTTTTTCAGTCAATGACCAAAAGGTTCTCTCTGATATGCTGTGCCGTGCCAAACACCCACCACCACTGCTGCCAAGTTTCACTGAATGCGAAGACACATCCTCAGGGATTACTAGCTGCTCCTGCCAAGAGACTGATGTTCCCCTGGAGGGCATAGCCAGGACAATTGTTTAACCCCTGAGATGATCATGAGGAAGGAGATGTGGCATTTTAAGATGTCATGTTCACTAACTAGTGACTCAGAGCTAGAAAAATTAATGTCACTTTGAAGGGCTCCCCACTCTTTCCCTGTTTCTTGTCCTACATGGACACTTGAATGGAATGCTTGTTGCAACCACACACACTTTGTGGGGTATGTATATTCCTAAGTCATAATCAAAATCCTTCTATTCCAATTTATTTATGTAGTGTTAAAGGCATTTACAGAACCCAGAGTCTGAACACCCCAAAGCAAGGACTAAGGTTGTTCAGAGTGCTTGTTAAGACAGCATTGGGTGGAATTGATCAGAATGGACCGATATGGTCCATGGACCAATATACCGTATTGGACTTCTCATCTTACTTTTCCAGAACTGCTTTTTCTTGTGTGAGAAAACTCAAACCTCTCACTCATAATTCAATGCTAATGAAAGAGTGGCAGACTAGTCAGCACATTAGGTGCTAGAACCTGTAGTCCTGTGTCTCCTGAGATTGATGCATGTGTGTAATCTGACCATGGCTATCCAGCTCACACTGCTCTCAGACTCTCAGCCAATGAATTGACACACAGTCTGCTGAAGAGCACACCAACCTTGCTACATTGCCATGGGACAGGCAAAACACACGACTCATTTGTGATGCCTCAGCACAATCAGGACTGCACTGAAGCCATATTAATAAGCCGTATAGCTTCGGATGGAGCCCTTGCAGTACGATCAGAGGAAGAGGAAGAGCGCTTCATAGCTCAGCAGGCTAACATGCTGGAACCGGTTCAAGAACTAGTTCTCTGGTTCAAAAAAGCGCTAGCCATGGCCCTGTGACCAGGCAGTGACCCTCCTGTGACTCTGCTGAGCTCCTGACATGACTCCAACACCACCAGCCCACCTCCAAAAAGTGACAACAATAAATAAAAACTCCATTCCCTTTTCCTTATTTCCTCCTGCCTCTGCCAGTTCAATTCAGCTTTCCATTCTCTCTATTCCCCCATCTTGCCTTTGCAATCTAAACTCAATGCGCCAGAAACGCGGCACGCAGCTATTCTCCACGGCCGTGGCTAGCCCCCCCAAACCCCCTCCGCCCCTGCCAAAGCGCTTGACGAATGTGGCTATTTATATTTTCCAGGCTTTATTCCAAGCAAACAAACGAGCCAGAAGGAGACAGGTCTGCAGCAGTACAGTCGCTGAAGCCTTCCACCTACAGGGAGTTTCAGAGGGTGTTTTGCCCTCTTCTCTATCTCTCTCTTCTTATCCCTCTTTCTTTCACCCTCTCTCTCTTTTTTTGAGGGAAGGCAAGGGGTAGAGTAAGCAGCATCCCGGGGGGAGTTGGGTTGTGTCTTGTGTTTTTCTGTGAGAGAGTTATAACGGAAGAAATGTGCCAGGGCAGCAGTGGCACATGGGTATTAAAGCGGCAGATGTATGGCACAAATTCACATCTTGCCTGCGAGTGGAGCAGCAAAGGGCCGCAGAGGTGAGGACGGTCCTGGTGCATGGTGACTGAACTCTAAAAACCTCCTCCTACCACGCTTCAGTGATCAGCAGAAACCGGAGATACAGTGCTGTGCCTACATTTTGCAAAAGACTGGGAAAGAAGTGCTATATGAGCCCAATTAATGCAATACAACAGAGAAGTACAAAAGTACAATACAACAAAATACCACAAAATAGCAATAGTGAATCACAGTTAATTGAAATAATTTGATTTCAGCAGCACTGGTTGTTCAGATGATTTTTGACTATTCTTACAAAGCCACAAATATGTTATGATTACAGCCTTGTAGAATTCTGGGGTATTCTCACTGTATTCTGATGTGTTCATATGTTACATCTGTGTGTAGTATACAACGGGGAGAGGTTCATATTATTGTACATAACTGTGCCTTAGGCCTGTGCACCAGCAGGAAGGTCATACAGCCCGATGTTTAAGAACATCCGAGGAACATCAGTGATAACATGGGTCGAGGGAGACAGTATGTCTGCCTATTCGGGCTAGTATCTCCATCTGGCCAGGGCCGGGTTTTGTACCCTGGTTGTCACCTGCCACGTTGGCATGATTGACGTTTGTATGTTTTAGTATAACAGGCTTTGTCTTAGGTTTTGACTTGGAGACGGATCGAGGAAGCAACCCGAGGAGCATCTTCTGTCGGAAGGCTTAGCAGCCGCTTCTAATAACAACCACAACTGTTAGACTCTGCACAGTTTTACTGTTTGAGACTTAGCCTGTGTTCTGTTATTCATTGTTGTACCATCTACAATAAATCATCATCTAATCGCTGATCCTGATCCTGCCGTCAAGCTTTATTGACCATCTTCAATACAGACATTAGAACTAAAACACAACGCAACAACCAGAACCTGAATCAATATAGTTTTCAAATACATGTTTAATTTTTTCCTCCAAATTGTGTGCACAGTTGGTCGTCTATTGTGTCTGCTGGTGGTTTGCTCACTATATTCCCCGTTAGTGAATTGTCATTTCTCCTCTTCTCCTCATATCCCCCACTCTTCATGTCTTCCTGTCTTGTCTTCCTTGTCCTCCATGCACGTGTACTTCCCAGCTCTCCTTGTCCCTGTTCTTTCTTTAGGTTTGCTACCCCCCCCCTCCATGCCTTTCTAATCCTTCCCATACCTCTTCCTCAGCTCATTCGATACTCTAATCTCTCTTTCGTCCTTATCTCCCTCAGCCCATCTTGATTTCCTCCTCTCATTCCACTTTATCTCTCGCTCCATCTATCCCTCCCCTCTGCACTCTCACTCCCATTCCCTCGTCTCTACCTCCCACTATTCTGCCCTTCTCACTCTCCATTCTCTCTCTTTATTCTCTTTTCCTCATCTCTCTCTTACTTACCCCTTCTCTCTCTCTCTCTCTCAACACACTTACTCTCTCAACCTTTCTCTTTCTGAACAAACTGACTTTCTCTCACCCTCTCCCTCTCTATTTCTCAACACAGCTACTCACTCTCTCTCTCTCTCAACACACTTACACTCTCTCTCCCTCCTTCTCTTTCTCTCTCCGGTCCCTCCTCCTTTGATTACAATCTCGCTCTCTGCTCCTGTCCCAGGTGGGGGCGGCTGGTCACCTGCGGGAGAGGACCAGCGCCCGTGGCTGCAGGTGGACCTGCGGGAGCGCGTGGAGGTCAGTGCCCTGGCCACACAGGGCCGCTGGAGCAGTCAGGACTGGGTTGGCCAGTACCAGCTGCTCTACAGTGACTCCGGACGAGCCTGGAGGCAGTACCGCCACAGTGACGTGCTGTGGGTGAGTCAGAGCCGACTTGTGCTGGACTGTATTTCCCCTCCAAGAGGTGCAGCTGAGAGAAAGAAACATTTGTGTGTGTGCGTGCATATGCGTGCATGTATGTGTGTGTGTGTCTGTGTGTGTGTGTGTGCGCGGGCGTGTGCGTGCATGTGTGCGTGTCTCTGTGTGTGCGTGTGTGTGTGTGTGTGTGTGTCTCTGTGTGTGTGTGTGTGCGTGTGTGTGTGTGTGTGTGTGTGTGTGTGTGTCAGCTCTGATCTGACATTCTTGCTAATGGGGCTCGTACCTCAATTACACCATCATCTAAGAACAGCATGTTAGCCTGCTGAGAATGGCATTGTGCTATTAACTTTAACTCAGTCGCTAGTCACAGTACTAAGCGCCTCAGGGAGTGACATTTCTCATAACAACCAATACTGAAACAACTAGATGTAAAATACAAAATACGACCGCTGCCCAGTCCAGCACATTTTTTCCACAAAAATAAATCACGCTGAAAGGTATATATGATTCTAACTGTCTCACTAAATTGCATTATGCACACTCAATTCTCACTGGTATCTGCTAGACAACAAGTAGGGGAGAACCGGGACGAATGAAACACTTCTTAATTAAATGTAATTTACAAAGACATCGTAAAACACTAAAAAGTTAATATTTTGTCTCTAGCAACCTACATCTATCCTCTGTCAAATACAGTTGCATCTACAGCTCTGAACAAAACCGTTCAAGAGTTATTTAAGGAGAAGTCGAACGTGCGTTTTGTTTCATTCGTCCCTCCTGGCTGGGACGAATGAAACAGCATGGGGGACGAATGAAACATACAGCTTAAATTATGTAAACTTCCCACAATTTCAATATTTGACAACATATCATAAATGGTACTTCAAGTAGGTGTTATTTTAGATAGATTACTGCTGGGCTATATGTCTTGGTTCATGTCTGTTAACAACTCATTGACGTCATGGTAAAGCGCTTATCTCACGGTTATGGAAATAGCATGCACTATGCCATTAATATAGCTAGAATAATGCATGTTTCGAATTATATAATGTTTCTATAGTACAAAATGTTATTTCACTCTGTTTTTACGTGGTTAAAGCCACCACACATCCAAATAAGTGCCCTCCATGACCGACAGGCCGTCGGTCTCCATAGGTTAACATGGCAAAACTCGACCCCCTACCTGATAGCCCCAAATATATTTGCATCTTTCTAAAACTGCTTTTCCATGTCTCACCTGCATAAAATATAGTATAAACACAGATATGTGTGCATTGACTGAGAATAAATGGGGTTTACTGCCTGGTCGGGACAAATGAAACAGGTGTTTCAATCGTCCCGCCATAGACATCTAGCATTATAGGCTGTTTTGCATCCATTACAAACAAACATGCAATGTGAACGTCTGGGATTGGGGAGAGCACTAAATGCTCTATTGAATAAGCATGAAGTCAAACGTTTAAATGAAAAACACTCTTTAATAATCAAAAAAAAACCGCTAATGAAGTAAACTTGTGACCATCAAAAATCGTTTATCGCCTGTAACTCCGTGATACCAGGACGTAACAGGAAGGCATTTGGCTGAGCAACGGAGGTTAATATGCTCTATGTTTTGTCCAAATGATGACTGTCTATCATCGTTGCACTCGGAGAAAACCGGAATGTTTCATTCGTCCCCCGTTTCAATCGTCCCGAGTTGTACCCTACCAAAACATGATTAGTTCATAGATTTCACATGTAAAATTAATTTTATACAACCCCATCCCCATCTTGCCTGTTCATAATTCTGAGAAATTCTTGAATTGTGTGCATGTCTGCGTGTACATGTTTATGTTGTATGTTATGTGTGTGGGTGTGTGTGTGTGTGTGTGTGTGTGTATGTGCCTGTGTGTGTGCATGTGCATGCATGCGTACATATGTCTACTGTGTGAGTATGTGTCATACATATGATTACTGTGAATGTATGTGTGTGCGTGTGTATCTGTTTATGCACATGTGTGCATATGGAATGGGTTAACATGACCCCTGGAGGCAAACATACGAAAAAATTGGTCATCCTAGGCCCTACGGTTCTCAATATATTCACAAAAAACTCTGTTGGTGTACGGTCACTAAATGTACACATAAATTATTTTATTGTAAGGCCCCCCATGAACGAAAGTTCACGAAACTTGGCATGCATTCGGAGGGTGTCATAATGATCCTACACTTTCAATTTCGTGCAGTTTTGACCATGTCAGCCAGAGATATTGTGATGAAAACACCTAATTTTTTGCTTTTTAATTTTTAACTAGGTGGCGCTATACTAGGGCTGGGCAATATGGCTGAAAACTGTATCACGATATAAGTATTTCATATCAGTCGATATCGATAATTATTGATTTTTTAAATTAAGGACCAGAAGGGAAAAAAAGTTCAATTTAAACTCTTTTATTTTAAACTTAACCTTCCTCTGATTTTAATCACCTCAGTTATCAATCAAAGCAAACAGGGAAAATAAATAGCAACACAATCATGAAAAACACTCAAATAAATAAATGTGCACATAAGTCTGAATGAAAAGCAGCACTGGTTGAAGCCTGGAAATATTGTAAACAAAGTAGCTTAATTTGCTAGTTATCATAGTCTAGCCTACAGTTTCCCCACTTGTGTTTAAGTTTCAAATGAATACTTTTTCTCCTTGGGACAGGCCCGTTTGAGTCTTGGAAAATACTTTTCCATTTGCATCTGGATTGAGATGATTAGAACCTAGCAGTCAATTTGAATGCAACAGTTTTGAACTATTTGTGCAGCGTGCTCTGTATATAATAGCAATTTAGCAAGTCGTGTTCCACGATTGTGAATGTTGAATGGATTATGTGCAGAGGAGGGATGCGCCTGTTGAGAGGGAGAGAGAGAGAGAGAGCACGGGGCAAGGACTCAAGTCTGTGTTGAGGTAGGCCTACTTCTATCGCCTACTCTGGTAGAGTTGCACATACTAGCTACAATGCAAGATATATTTAGCCTATTTATTTATGGATAACGTAAGGCGGGAGGTGTGTGTTGCTTTTAATTATCGAATGTTCTATCGAACATATTTTTTATTGATATCGATTACATCTATTGCGATACATATCGCTATCTATATCTACATATCGCATATATCGCCCAGCCCTACGCTATACATGAAAAAAGTGGTAATGGGATGGGTTGACATGGCCCCTTAAGACCAACATACTCAACTAGGTCCCATCAAAAAGCTAGTTAAACTGATTGCACCTGTATCAACTGCTTTCTGCTCAATTAGGCCAACTCTCTGTGTGTCTCCATTCTACAAGGATATAAGGCACATTCCATCCAACTTTCTATCCATTCATCCTCTTCAAACCATTCACTCATCTACCCATTAAACTATCCCATCAACATCTATTAAACCAGGGGTCTCAAACTCAAATGAGCTGGGGGCCAATTCTGCCAACGTCATCTGATTGGAGGGCCGGCTATATCTGAAAATACAATGTTCTTTTTTTCAAATACCACACAAAACTGCAAACAGAAAGTGCAAGTGTTTTTATCTAGTTTTAGACACCTGTGCTAGCAACCTTAGCTTATAAATAAAATAATGATAAAATAAATATTAATACAAATTATAAAATAAATGAAAAACATAAAAACAGGTATGTGTGTGTGTTTCACACCAAATAAAAATATTTCCTCATAACTTTTTTAAACCTGGCAAACTAGGCATCAGGGTTAAGAAAGCAACACCACTGGATTTTTATATCAAAATTTCAAAAGGCCATGGCTTGAAAGTGGTCAGAGATGAAGTCCTACTGTAAATGTAAAAATCTTTGAGTAAAACAAAAGTTTATGAAGGGGGTAAATTTACCCATGTAATTTGTCACTGGATGGCAAGCACCTCAAATTATGCACCTTTCAGTAAATACTGGATGAACATATTTAAGCAGGTTTACTTTCCTTTTTTCATATTACCCACATAACAAATTAACAAATTAACAAATTAACATAATTAATACCAACACCTAATATGTTGTGGTTTAGTAATAGATTACTACAATATAGGCCTACAATAAAGTATTCTGGTCAAACAGTTCCTATCGCGGGTAATCTGCAGTACCCAGAAGTTTGCATCATATTGCGGTTGACTTTGTAGTTCTTTAGAGCCCTATTTCTACTAGCCCTGCTGTCTGTACCACATCCATTACGGACACTATCATCACGATTACCACTGCAACCTCCAAGCTATGTCGGGCAGAGGGTCGAAACAAGCATGGTATGCTTAGTGGACACCGTTGTATACACGCACCTCCATTCACAGACGCACCGTGACTATCACTGTCATAGACGATCAATCATAATCTCCAAAAGGATATTCTCCTTCAGAATTAGAATAGGTGAATAACATAGCTTACCTAAGACTTCATCGCACGTGAACGTTTTTCATCGTTTGGTGTAGGCCTATTTCTGCTTAATTTCTGCTTCAATTTCTGCAACACTATGGCCTGCATCGCTTCCGCGTCATTACATATGCACGTCTTTGTGTTTCTCGCGTGTAATACAAGTATTTCCTGAAAACTTTGCGCAGCGATTTTGGGTTTGAATCAAGCTATGGATGTCTTGCACATAGTGGAGCAGAGTAGGCCTATAAATGAGATTTGTCACCGTACCTGGATCTATCGTCTATTTTAATCAGTATCGTTGTTTGTCGTAATTAATAGCCTCAAGGGCCGGATTACATTATTATTTTGTCATACGTCGCGGGCCGTTATTGGGCAGGACGCGGGCCGGATTTGGCCCGCGGGCCGGGTGTTTGTGACCCCTGTATTAAACAATCTGCCTATCAACATCCATTCAACTTTCTGTCTATCAACATCCATTACACTATCTACATTTAACTTTTAAACTATATACTCTGTCTCAGGCTTTAAACATACAATCTGGCTCTACAGATCCTGTTCAACTATTTCCTCTGCCCACAACTGTTTCAAAATAAATGTCCTCACTACAATAATTCACTATTAAATAATTTAACTATTTAAACTACTCAACTATTTAACTGTTCAGCCATTTCAACTGTCAGTTGTTATCAACTATGACTTCTGCCGACTGTTATCAAATAAAAGTTTGTTTTGCATTTTATGTTAATATACAGTATGTTTATATTTTCATGCACTGGTAATTTCCTCGAAATTACATTTTCTAGTTAGTCCATTGTGATGTCATAGTGCTAATATAAAGTCTATGGGGAAAAATAAGCTTGTTTTTTGTTAATATCTCAAAAAGTATAAAGTTTACAAAAGTGAAAAATACATTCCTCAAGTGTCCTTTTCAAGACCTACGTTACAAAGTTTGAACAAAGTTTCTACGTTAACCGGTTGAAGCTGAATTAGACGCAGAAATATGGTGGGAAGAAGAAGAAGAAGAAGAAGAAGAAGACTTCAGATAACATCATGCACTGTAATAACTAGAAAACGCAATTCCAGGGAATTACCAGTGTATGAAAATGCAAAACATATTGTGTGAAATATATTGTTAAAACAGATGATATGCTAATTGGCAACCAACATGATGAGGTTTAATATAGTTGGAATGACTGAACAGTTAAATAGCTGGATAGTTTAAAAGGTTAAATTATTTGTGAGGTAGATGAGGTTTAATATAGTTGGAATGACTGAACACTTAAATAGAGTGATAGTTTAAAAGGTTAAATTATTTGCTAGGTAGATGAGGTTTAATATAGTTAGAATGACTGAACTTTGTGAGGTAGATGAGGTTTAATATAGTTAGAATGACTGAACAGTTAAATAGCTGGATAGTTTAAAAGGTTAAATTATTTTTAAAAGGTTAAATTATTTACGGTAGATGAGGTTTAATATTAGTTGGAATGACTGGACAGTTAAATAGGGTGATGGTTTAAAAGGTTAAATGATTTTCTAGGTAGATGAGGTTTAATATAGTTGGAATGACTGAACTAGGTAGATGAGCTTTAATATAGTTGGAATGACTGAACAGTTAAATAGCTGGATAGTTTAAAAGGTTAAATTATTTGCAAGGTAGATGAGGTTTAATATAGTTGGAATGACTGAACAGTTAAATAGCTGGATAGTTTAAATGGTTAAATTATTTGCTAGGTAGATGAGGTTGTCTAATTGCTGTGATGTCATAAAGGCCTAATAGTTTTTAATTAATAGTTTAATCAATCAATCAATCAGTTTAACTGGCTCTTTGATGGGGCTTAGTTGAGCAGCTGGAAGTTATGTCTATGGGGACATTTTGAATAGTTTTTTATTAATAGTTTAAAAAGTATAAAAGTTACAAAGATGAAAAATACAAAGCCCACATGTCCTAAGTAAGACCTACATTTCCTGAAGGAAATACAGTGCATGAAAATGCAAAAATATGATGTAAAATATCATACAGAGTAAAAACAAACTATATTGGTTGCTAGGTAGATGAGGTTTAATATAGTTGGAATGACTGAACAGTTACATAGGTGGATAGTTTAAATGGTTAAATGATTTTCTAGGTAGATTTGCTATAGTAGATGAGATTTAATATAGTTGGAATGACTGAATAGTTAAATAGGTGGATAGTTTAAATGGTTAAATTATTTAGGTAGATAGTTGACGATAACTGACAGTTGGAATGGCTCTAATGTTTGCTAGCAGTTATGCTAACTATGTTAACAAAGATAATAATGTTAACCAAGTTACTTAGCTAACTTAGCTAATGTTTTCTAGGATTTTTGAAAAAATGTTAATAATGGTAATGCTGCTAACTATGTAAACCATGTGACTTAGCTAACTTAGCTAATAATTGTTAGCAGTTATACTAAAATGCTAACTATATTAACCATATTACTTAGCTAACTTAGCTAATCATTTTTAGCAGTTTTGCTAACAATGCTAACATGCTAGCTATAGTAACCATGTGACTCAGCTAACTTAGCTAATGTTTTCTAGCAGTTTTGTTAAAAATGCTAACAATGTTAACTATGCTAACAATGTTAACTATGCTAACCATGTGACTTAGCTAACAACGCTAACTATGCTAACCATGTTACTTAGCTAACTTAGCTAATCATTTTTAGCCGTTTTGTTAGCATTGTTAGCATTTTTAGCAGTTATGCTAACATGCTAACCATGCTAACTAGGTACAGTGGGTAGGAGTCATAGTTGATGACAAGTAACAGTTATAATGGCTGAACAGTTAAAAAGTTCAGTAGTTTAAATTGTTTAACAGTGAAATATTGTAGTGAGGACTTTTATTTTGAAACAGTTTTTGGCAGAGGAAGCAGTTGAACAGGATGTGTAGTCTTAATAGAGCCAGTTTGTATGCTTAAAGCCTGAGACTGGCAGTTGATCCAGGTGGCCTGACCACCTGGCATAGGATTCTAATTGCTTAACGGCTCTATTGTGATGTCATCAGCCCAATGTTAAGTCTATGGGGACATTTTGAGTAGTTTTTAATTAATAGTTTAAAAAGTATAAAAGTTACAAAGATGAAAAATACAAAGCCCACATGTCCTAAGTAAGACCTACGTAACATAGTTTGAATGAAGTTTCTACGTTAAACTGTTGAAGCTGCATTAACTGCGTTAGAAGAAGAAGAATAAAATGCCTAGGAAAAACAGTACAGTGCATTTTCATGCACTGTAATAATAAAGCTAAGAATAAGAAGCCTAGGAAGAACAGTACAGTGCAAAAATAAACATACTGTATATTAACATAAAATGCCAAACAAACTTTTATTTAAGTTAAATTATTTAATAGTGAATTATTGTAGTGAGGACATTTATTTTGAAACAGTTGTGGGCAGAGGAAATAGTAGTCTTAAGAGAGCCAGATTGTATGCTTAAAGTCTGAGACAGAGTATATAGTTTAAAAGTTGAATGTAGATAGTGTAATGGATGTTGACAGACAGAAAGTTGAATGGATGTTGATAGGCAGATTGTTTAATGGATGTTGATGGATAGTTTAATGGATGGATGAGTGAATGGTTTGAAGAGAATGAATGGATAGAAAGTTGGATGGAATGTGCCTTATATCCTTGTAGAATGGAGAGACACAGAGAGTTGGCCTAGTTAAGCAGAAAGCAGTTGATACAGGTGCAATCAGTTTAACTGGCCCTTTGATGGGTCCTAGTTGAGCAGCTGGAAGTTGATACAGGTGCAAATCAAGTTAATTAGTCCATTGTGATGTCCTAGTGCTAATGTAAAGTCTATGGGGAAAAATAAGCTTGTTTTTTGTTAATATCTCAAAAAGTATAAAGTTTACAAAAAGTGAAAAATACATTCCTCAAGTGTCCTTTTCAAGACCCTACGTTACAAAGTTTGAACAAAGTTTCTACGTTAACCGGTTGAAGCTGAATTAGACGCAGAAATATGGTGGGAAGAAGAAGAAGAAGAAGAAGAAGAAGACTTCAGATAACATCATGCACTGTAATAACTAGAAAACGCAATTCCAGGGAATTACCAGTGTATGAAAATGCAAAACATATTGTGTGAAATATATTGTTAAAACAGATGATATGCTAATTGGCAACCAGCATGATGAGGTTTAATATAGTTGGAATGACTGAACAGTTAAATAGCTGGATAGTTTAAAAGGTTAAATTATTTGTGAGGTAGATGAGGTTTAATATAGTTGGAATGACTGAACACTTAAATAGAGTGATAGTTTAAAAGGTTAAATTATTTGCTAGGTAGATGAGGTTTAATATAGTTAGAATGACTGAACTCGGTAGATGAGGTTTAATATAGTTAGAATGACTGAACAGTTAAATAGCTGGATAGTTTAAAAGGTTAAATTATTTGCGAGGTAGATGAGGTTTAATATTAGTTGGAATGACTGGACAGTTAAATAGGGTGATGGTTTAAAAGGTTAAATGATTTTCTAGGTAGATGAGGTTTAATATAGTTGGAATGACTGAACTAGGTAGATGAGCTTTAATATAGTTGGAATGACTGAACAGTTAAATAGCTGGATAGTTTAAAAGGTTAAATTATTTGCAAGGTAGATGAGGTTTAATATAGTTGGAATGACTGAACAGTTAAATAGCTGGATAGTTTAAATGGTTAAATTATTTGCTAGGTAGATGAGGTTGTCTAATTGCTGTGATGTCATAAAGGCCTAATAGTTTTTAATTAATAGTTTAATCAATCAATCAATCAGTTTAACTGGCTCTTTGATGGGGCTTAGTTGAGCAGCTGGAAGTTATGTCTATGGGGACATTTTGAATAGTTTTTTATTAATAGTTTAAAAAGTATAAAAGTTACAAAGATGAAAAATACAAAGCCCACGTGTCCTAAGTAAGACCTACATTTCCTGAAGGAAATACAGTGCATGAAAATGCAAAAATATGATGTAAAATATCATACAGAGTAAAAACAAACTATATTGGTTGCTAGGTAGATGAGGTTTAATATAGTTGGAATGACTGAACAGTTACATAGGTGGATAGTTTAAATGGTTAAATGATTTTCTAGGTAGATTTGCTATAGTAGATGAGATTTAATATAGTTGGAATGACTGAATAGTTAAATAGGTGGATAGTTTAAATGGTTAAATTATTTAGGTAGATAGTTGACGAATAACTGACAGTTGGAATGGCTCTAATGTTTGCTAGCAGTTATGCTAACTATGTTAACAAAGATAATAATGTTAACCAAGTTACTTAGCTAACTTAGCTAATGTTTTCTAGGATTTTGAAAAAAATGTTAATAATGGTAATGCTGCTAACTATGTAAACCATGTGACTTAGCTAACTTAGCTAATAATTGTTAGCAGTTATACTAAAATGCTAACTATATTAACCATATTACTTAGCTAACTTAGCTAATCATTTTTAGCAGTTTTGCTAACAATGCTAACATGCTAGCTATAGTAACCATGTGACTCAGCTAACTTAGCTAATGTTTTCTAGCAGTTTTGTTAAAAATGCTAACAATGTTAACTATGCTAACAATGTTAACTATGCTAACCATGTGACTTAGCTAACAACGCTAACTATGCTAACCATGTTACTTAGCTAACTTAGCTAATCATTTTTTAGCCGTTTGTTAGCATTGTTAGCATTTTAGCAGTTATGCTAACATGCTAACCATGCTAACTAGGTACAGTGGGTAGGAGTCATAGTTGATGACAAGTAACAGTTATAATGGCTGAACAGTTAAAAAGTTCAGTAGTTTAAATTGTTTAACAGTGAAATATTGTAGTGAGGACTTTTATTTTGAAACAGTTTTGGCAGAGGAAGCAGTTGAACAGGATGTGTAGTCTTAATAGAGCCAGTTTGTATGCTTAAAGCCTGAGACTGGCAGTTGATCCAGGTGGCCTGACCACCTGGCATAGGATTCTAATTGCTTAACGGCTCTATTGTGATGTCATCAGCCCAATGTTAAGTCTATGGGGACATTTTGAGTAGTTTTTAATTAATAGTTTAAAAAGTATAAAAGTTACAAAGATGAAAAATACAAAGCCCACATGTCCTAAGTAAGACCTACGTAACATAGTTTGAATGAAGTTTCTACGTTAAACTGTTGAAGCTGCATTAACTGCGTTAGAAGAAGAAGAATAAAATGCCTAGGAAAAACAGTACAGTGCATTTTCATGCACTGTAATAATAAAGCTAAGAATAAGAAGCCTAGGAAGAACAGTACAGTGCAAAAATAAACATACTGTATATTAACATAAAATGCCAAACAAACTTTTATTTAAGTTAAATTATTTAATAGTGAATTATTGTAGTGAGGACATTTATTTTGAAACAGTTGTGGGCAGAGGAAATAGTAGTCTTAAGAGAGCCAGATTGTATGCTTAAAGTCTGAGACAGAGTATATAGTTTAAAAAGTTGAATGTAGATAGTGTAATGGATGTTGACAGACAGAAAGTTGAATGGATGTTGATAGGCAGATTGTTTAATGGATGTTGATGGATAGTTTAATGGATGGATGAGTGAATGGTTTGAAGAGAATGAATGGATAGAAAGTTGGATGGAATGTGCCTTATATCCTTGTAGAATGGAGAGACACAGAGAGTTGGCCTAGTTAAGCAGAAAGCAGTTGATACAGGTGCAATCAGTTTAACTGGCCCTTTGATGGGTCCTAGTTGAGCAGCTGGAAGTTGATACAGGTGCAAATCAAGTTAATTAGTCCATTGTGATGTCCTAGTGCTAATGTAAAGTCTATGGGGAAAAATAAGCTTGTTTTTTGTTAATATCTCAAAAAGTATAAAGTTTACAAAAGTGAAAAATACATTCCTCAAGTGTCCTTTTCAAGACCTAATGCTACAAAGTTTGAACAAAGTTTCTAATGTTAACCGGTTGAAGCTGAATTAGACGAGAAAATATGGTGGGAAGAAGAAGAAGAAGAAGAAGAAGAAGACTTCAGATAACATCATGCACTGTAATAATCTAGAAAACGCAATTCCAGGGAATTACCAGTGTATGAAAAAATGCAAAACATATTGTGTGAAATATATTGTTAAAACAGATGATATGCTAATTGGCAAACCAACATGATGAGGTTTAATATAGTTGGAATGACTGAACAGTTAAATAGCTGGATAGTTTAAAAAGGTTAAATTATTTGTGAGGTAGATGAGGTTTAATATAGTTGGAAATGACTGAACACTTAAATAGAGTGATAGTTTAAAAGGTTAAATTATTTGCTAGGGTAGATGAGGTTTAATATAGTTAGAATGACTGAACTCGGTAGATGAGGTTTAATATAGTTAGAATGACTGAACAGTTAAATAGCTGGATAGTTTAAAAGGTTAAATTATTTGCGAGGTAGATGAGGTTTAATATTAGTTGGAATGACTGGACAGTTAAATAGGGTGATGGTTTAAAAGGTTAAATGATTTTCTAGGTAGATGAGGTTTAATATAGTTGGAATGACTGAACTAGGTAGATGAGCTTTAATATAGTTGGAATGACTGAACAGTTAAATAGCTGGATAGTTTAAAAGGTTAAATTATTTGCAAGGTAGATGAGGTTTAATATAGTTGGAATGACTGAACAGTTAAATAGCTGGATAGTTTAAATGGTTAAATTATTTGCTAGGTAGATGAGGTTGTCTAATTGCTGTGATGTCATAAAGGCCTAATAGTTTTTAATTAATAGTTTAATCAATCAATCAATCAGTTTAACTGGCTCTTTGATGGGGCTTAGTTGAGCAGCTGGAAGTTATGTCTATGGGGACATTTTGAATAGTTTTTTATTAATAGTTTAAAAAGTATAAAAGTTACAAAGATGAAAAATACAAAGCCCACGTGTCCTAAGTAAGACCTACATTTCCTGAAGGAAATACAGTGCATGAAAATGCAAAAATATGATGTAAAATATCATACAGAGTAAAACAAACTATATTGGTTGCTAGGTAGATGAGGTTTAATATAGTTGGAATGACTGAACAGTTACATAGGTGGATAGTTTAAATGGTTAAATGATTTGCTGCTATCAACACCCGTGAAGGCAACAGGTCCAGACAACATCCCAGGTCGTGCGCTGAAGGACTGGGCGCGGGGAGCTTAAGGATGTCTTCACAGACATCTTTAACACTTCCCTGAAGCAAGCCATCATCCCATCATGTTTCAAAGCTGCCACCATCATACCTGTGCCAAGAAAACTGCTCCATCCTGCTTCAATGACTACCGCCCTGTGGCACTGACACCCATCATCATGAAGTGCTTTGAGCGCTTGTCATGTCACATATCAAAGCCATTCTCCCCCCACCCTGACCCCTTCCAGTTTGCATACCGAGCCAAGCGGCCTACAGAGGATGCAATCTGCTCTGCCCTCCACCCAGCCCTCACCCACCTGGAAAAAGAGACTCATATGTGAGATTGCTGTTTATAGACTTCAGTTCTGCATTCAACACCATAATACCACAACAACTCATCTGCAAACTCGACAAACTGGGACTCAGTACCTACCTCTGCAACTGGCTACTGGACTTCCTCTGTCAGAGGCCCCAAGTAGTAATGTTGGCAACAATACCTCAAGCAGCATCACACTGAGCACAGGGGGCCCCCCAAGGCTGCGTGCTCAGTCCGCTGCTCTTCACCCTGCTGACGATGACTGCACTGCAACCTACAGCAACAATCACATAGTGAAATTTGCTGACGACACAACTCTGGTGGGTCTCATCACCAAGGGCGAATTTAGACTCAATACAGGTTGGAGGTCGACCATCTGACCACGTGGTGCAGGGACAACAACCTCCTGCTGAACGTCAGCAAGACCAAAGAGATTGCTGTTGACTTCCCGGAGAGGTCACACCCAACACCTGCCACTGACCATCGACCCGGTGCTGTGGTGGAGAGAGCGAGCAGCACCAAATTCCTGGGGGTGCACATCAGTGAAGACCTCTCCTGGACCACCAACACTGCATCACTGGCGAAGAGAGCTCAGCCCGCCTGTACTTCCTCGCGAAAAACTCAGGCGAGCAAGTGCTCCACCAGCCATCATGACCACATTCTACCGAGGCACCATTGAGAGCATCCTCTCCAGCTGTATCGCTGTGTGGGGCGGAAGCTGCACTGAATACAACAGGAAAGCCCTGCAGCGCATAGTGAACACAGCTGGAAGGATCATTGGTGCTTCACTCCCTCCCTGAAGGACATTTACACCACCCACCTCACCCGCCAAAAGGCGACCAAAATTGTGAGTGATGCAAGTCACCCCGCTCACAATCTGTTTGATCTACTGCCCTCTGGGAAGAGGTACAGAAGCCTGCGCCCCGCACTACCAGACTCACCAACAGCTTCATACACCAAGCTGTAAGGATGCTGAACTCTCTCCCTCCTCTCCCCTCCACCCTCAGCTACATAACATCCTGGACATTGGACCCACAATGGCCGCCTGCACTACTCCACCTGCACACTTGAACACTTGCACACTTGTACACTTTACAACTTGGGTGTTGTTGTCCTGAAAACACAACACTTCTGCTGCTCTTAAATAACTTGCACCACTATGCCACTTTCTTTTATTATTTAGGGTCAAACAGTATTTTATAGTATTTTACAGTATTTGCACTAGTATTTTATTGACTGTCTATGCACAATTTCAACAAAATTTTGCTGCTCTTATTTTTTATTATTATTATATGTGCCCTCTTATTTACTTATTTACTTACTTTTTGTTTACTTGAATGTTATGTTTGTCTGTGGACTTAAAATTGGTCAAATATGTCTTGTCTCCACCGTGGGATAGTGAGAAACGTAATTTCGATCTCTTTGTATGTCTGGAACATGTGAAGAAATTGACAATAAAGCTGACTTTGACTTTGACTTTGACTTTGACTTCTAGGTAGATTTGCTATAGTAGATGAGATTTAATATAGTTGGAATGACTGAATAGTTAAATAGGTGGATAGTTTAAATGGTTAAATTATTTAGGTAGATAGTTGACGATAACTGACAGTTGGAATGGCTCTAATGTTTGCTAGCAGTTATGCTAACTATGTTAACAAAGATAATAATGTTAACCAAGTTACTTAGCTAACTTAGCTAATGTTTTCTAGGATTTTTTGAAAAAATGTTAATAATGGTAATGCTGCTAACTATGTAAACCATGTGACTTAGCTAACTTAGCTAATAATTGTTAGCAGTTATACTAAAATGCTAACTATATTAACCATATTACTTAGCTAACTTAGCTAATCATTTTTAGCAGTTTTGCTAACAATGCTAACATGCTAGCTATAGTAACCATGTGACTCAGCTAACTTAGCTAATGTTTTCTAGCAGTTTTGTTAAAAATGCTAACAATGTTAACTATGCTAACAATGTTAACTATGCTAACCATGTGACTTAGCTAACAACGTTAACTATGCTAACCATGTTACTTAGCTAACTTAGCTAATCATTTTTAGCCGTTTTGTTAGCATTTTTAGCATTTTTAGCAGTTATGCTAACATGCTAACCATGCTAACTAGGTACAGTGGGTAGGAGTCATAGTTGATGACAAGTAACAGTTATAATGGCTGAACAGTTAAAAGTTCAGTAGTTTAAATTGTTTAACAGTGAAATATTGTAGTGAGGACTTTTATTTTGAAACAGTTTTTGGCAGAGGAAGCAGTTGAACAGGATGTGTAGTCTTAATAGAGCCAGTTTGTATGCTTAAAGCCTGAGACTGGCAGTTGATCCAGGTGGCCTGACCACCTGGCATAGGATTCTAATTGCTTAACGGCTCTATTGTGATGTCATCAGCCCAATGTTAAGTCTATGGGGACATTTTGAGTAGTTTTTAATTAATAGTTTAAAAGTATAAAAGTTACAAAGATGAAAAAAAACAAAAAGCCCACATGTCCTAAGTAAGACCTACGTAACATAGTTTGAATGAAGTTTCTACGTTAAACTGTTGAAGCTGCATTAACTGCGTTAGAAGAAGAAGAATAAAATGCCTAGGAAAAACAGTACAGTGCATTTTCATGCACTGTAATAATAAAGCTAAGAATAAGAAGCCTAGGAAGAACAGTACAGTGCAAAAATAAACATACTGTATATTAACATAAAATTTTATTTGGAAAAAACAGTTGGCAAACAAACTTTTATTTTAAATAGTTAAATTATTTAATAGTGAATTATTGTAGTGAGGACATTTATTTTGAAACAGTTGTGGGCAGAGGAAATAGTAGTCTTAAGAGAGCCAGATTGTATGCTTAAAGTCTGAGACAGAGTATATAGTTTAAAAGTTGAATGTAGATAGTGTAATGGATGTTGACAGACAGAAAGTTGAATGGATGTTGATAGGCAGATTGTTTAATGGATGTTGATGGATAGTTTAATGGATGGAT
This sequence comes from Alosa alosa, assembly GCF_017589495.1. Taxonomy (NCBI): domain Eukaryota; kingdom Metazoa; phylum Chordata; class Actinopteri; order Clupeiformes; family Clupeidae; genus Alosa; species Alosa alosa. The sequence continues at coordinate 26,065,651 of NC_063211.1, read as the reverse complement.
GAGTGAATGGTTTGAAGAGAATGAATGGATAGAAAGTTGGATGGAATGTGCCTTATATCCTTGTAGAATGGAGAGACACAGAGAGTTGGCCTAGTTAAGCAGAAAGCAGTTGATACAGGTGCAATCAGTTTAACTGGCCCTTTGATGGGTCCTAGTTGAGCAGCTGGAAGTTGATACAGGTGCAAATCAAGTTAATTAGTCCATTGTGATGTCCTAGTGCTAATGTAAAGTCTATGGGGAAAAAATAAGCTTGTTTTTGTTAATATCTCAAAAAAGTATAAAGTTTACAAAAGTGAAAAATACATTCCTCAAGTGTCCTTTTCAAGACCTACGTTACAAAGTTTGAACGAAGTTTCTACGTTAAACGGTTGAAGCTGAATTAGACGCAGAAATTTGGTGGGAAGAATAATAATAAGAAGAAGAATACTTTGGATAACAGAACAGTGCATTTTCATGCACTGTAATAAGAAGAAGAAGACTTTGGATAACAGAACAGTGCATTTTCATGCACTGTAAAAAGGTGGTCCTCCTAAACCCTACGGTTCTCGAGATATTCACAGAAAACTGTGTCTGCCCTACCCTCCTTTCTGGGGGTCCAGTCCAGTGGGGGGGCTACAGATCAAAACGAAAAACGATGGTTCCATGCTATCCATGTGGGGTTACATGCCCACCAAGTTCCGTGTACCCCGGTCTTTCAGTGTCCCGGGAATCCTTGACGGAAATTTGGCTTCGCTGCGCGGCGGTCATAATAATTGAGCTCAGCTAGGACTTTCATAAACAACCAGTACATGGGAAAAACGTTTAATATTTACCACGTCCTTATAAATAACTATGCACATATACCATAATTTCTGCTCTAAGAATTGCTCCATAACAAGGCACAGTAAATGGAGGAAAGTCAGATGTTTCTCTCATCACAGCACTTTGACTGGCACAATGTGAGATGAACTTTGGGAACAGATATAGTACATGGTTCATTTGCTGCAGTGTCAGTATTGTCTGAATATATCACACTTTAGCTGTCATTGTGGAGTTGATGAGACAAATTACTTGTTAATTAAGTTTTGCTCAAAAAAAGAGTAATTAGCGTCCGTGAGCAGTTGTCCTTCAACAGGGTTGTTTACCTCGAGTAGTTAATCATGTGAAGGTATTTAGCGTTGATGAGGATTTTGGAGACCACTGGAGACTGTTGAAGGGCTTGGCATTTATGAGCTCATTTTTTATTCTTTCTTTTCTTTGGTCCTGAGCATGTCATGAGTGGATTATGTTAATGCTTCTGGTCTGACAGCTAGTTCATGTGTATCTTCCACACAAACAGCACAAAGACTTTTGTCTTCAGAATAATGACACATTTCCATCTGCTATGACAAGGAGTCTGTCTCAGTGAAGCTTGTGTGTGTAGTTTTCTAGATACTGTCCTTGCATTTACTGTACTGTGTAAAACACTACATGATCAGTGCATCTTGCAGCCTACAAAACCCCATGCTACTGTATAAGATATGGAAGTCTCTTTTGAAGGTGCTAGCTATGCTGCTACGTTAGGTTTGGTGATTTGGCACAGCTTCAGTAAGTGAATCTAGCACCATCTGTTTGCTGGGTGAGGGTATAGGAAATTCACCGCCCAACAAAAGCATTTAATTAAGAGGCAGCACTGTTGAAATAATCATTAAATACTAAGAAGCATAGTTATCCAAGTCACAGAACTGTGGTAGCAGCTAGTCCATATCATATGTTTGGTTTTGTACTACAGTGATAACTGCAAGCCATTGTTTAGTCTCCATACTTCTCAGCTATGGTTTGCTTTGTCTGAGCAAACTTGTAAATGCCCCTGAATCAAAGATTAGTCATGGCTCTGTGTCACCCTTGATTGTGGACACATCTCAGTGAACAAACAGCAGACCCACAGTCAGAGATTAAATGAACAGACTCATGATTTCATTTCCACCCTCACTTTCTCTCTCTCTCTCTCTCTCTCTCTCTCTCTCTTCTCCCTCCTCCACCCCCTGTCTAACACATTCACTCAGTCCTCTTCCACTCTCATTCTCTCACTCTTCTCTCCCCCAACACACACACCACCCCCACTGACTTTAAACACATTTTGCATAAAACACATTTTGCATAATGGTAACCATAGGTGGCAAAAAATAAACACAAATAAAGCTTGTCACAATTGATCACACTTGTTTTAAATTATGTGACACAATCGATATAAGCCAGGTCAGAGTGCCAGAGTGCAAACAGATTATTTAACATTACAGTCGTTTGATTTTGTGACCTGGGTGAACCGGAAAATGGGTGTCAGTGGGATCCTTTCCAGACTGACCTGCAGAGCAAATTCAAATTTACCAACAGATTTGTCTTGGTTCATGTCCCCCTGCACACACACAGACACACACGACCACACACCACTGAGGGAGACATTCTTAAGGGATTCAGCTCCCTAAAAGCATCTCTCTGAGGGCAGCCTTCTTATTGGTCATGTGTGCTTTTAAAGCGAGCATTTCCACAGGGCTGTGCACGCACACGCACACCCACAGACACAGACACGCTCACGGACGGCTTTAGCAGGAGAGCCAATTAAAGAGCAGCGTCAGTCATTTCTCACCTCCCTCTCTTTCCCTCCCACTCTCCGGCTGTTTCACCTGCGCGCCGGCGCATTACACCCGCTCCACTGAGCGCATGAGGAGCACTCAGCGCAAGGATGAGTCTGTGCTTGTGTGTGAAGGAGAGAGAGAGAGAGAGAGAGAGAGAGAGAGAGAGAATGCACAAAACGAGCAAAACAATAATGAATGTTTTAGATTTGCTTCGACAAAGTCAACCATGTACGTAAACTTGAGTGTGTGAGTGGTGTGTGCGTGTGTGTGTGTGTGTGTGTGTGTGTGTGTGTGTGTGTGTGTGTGTGTGTGTGTGTGTGTGTGTGTGTGCGTTTGTACCCCTCTGATTAAAAAGCCGGTTCCTGGATGCCCTTGGTGTGGCTGTTGTGTTGTGTGGGTAATGAGGCGTGTCTGAGGGCGGCGTGACTTTAAAGAGGAGCACAGTGCTCCGGTGCCATCCCTCTCTCTACCTTCATCTTCCCTTTTGTCATCGAACAGATACAGGCAACCCACTGGGCCCACCACAGGCAAACATGAAAAGCTCAGAGAGAGAGAGAGAGAGAGAGAGAGAGTGTGTGTGTGTGTGTGTGTGTCTTTTCTTTTTCTAGAATGCCATGACCTAGGACAGGGAGGGGTATTTCAGGTTGTTAGAGAACAAAAGATGAATGGGTTATCTAATATAGGGATTCTCTAAAAAACTGATGTGGTTTTGTAGTTGCTATTGACAGTACTGTATGCCTTGTTGAAATGCACAATGTGACTAAATAGAAGATTTAAATGCAAAATGTAACTATAATGAATCTATGGCAAAAAATGGTACACATAAGTGGATGCACATTCATAGCAGCTGAAGACTTCCGGTAGTGTCTCACAGTAAAATGTAGCCCATTTGACTATTCAGAGATGTGACAAACTGAGTTGGTCTGTTTTTTATATTTATATGTTATGGAATAGTTTGTTATCATAATTGACTAAGGGAGTAAATGATGAAGGCTTAAATACAAGTCCTGTTTGTCACACTGTTATTGAATGGATGACCACATTTGCATGTAAATTAATATGATCACCCTTTGGTCACCCTTTGGTCATGCACTTTCCCCCATGTTCTTTTTTTCATGATTCATGTTCTTTCAGTTCACTTTGCTCCTATTATATCTCTCCATCTTCACTCTTTCTCTGTCATTTGACATTTTGAATAGCACCAAGTCAACTATATTTAAATAGTTTTTGCTGTTCTCTAAAGGCAACTCATTCAAACATCATCATATATCAATCTGTCACCATCACAGCTGCATATTCTGAAGTGCCTTTGTAAAAGTGTAGAATTCTGTCCACCCCTGGCCTGAACAACAGTTCAAAATGAAATGCAGAGACGTACGAGGTGCACATTATGTTGACCTACTGGGGGCAGCACAAAGGTTCAGTAAATCACTGGAGCTTTTAACACAGGAACCGTGTAGGTGCCTGAGACTGTAACTTTGCACTGATTTGAAAGGGCACCAGATGACCTGCTGAGAGTGGGGCTGGTAAGCCACAGGTGTGGAGGGAGGTCTATGGTTCCATTAGTGGAAGAAGAAAAGTGGTGGAAATAAGCACAAAATCAAATATGGAGACAAACACAGCAGTATGAAGTACCTTTATTCACTTAATGATAGGACAGCTGACCTTGCTAAATGTCCATCTTTTCAACAAAAAAAAATGTATCTGACTTTAACTTGATCACCTGCTGAACATCTGTAGGACAAACTGCTATTAGAGGAAAAGTGCCCTTTGAAAGCATTGCCAATGGTCATTAGTAGATGTTTTAGGTCATTAAATAGTAAGTTTTTATAGTAATTGGATTTGGCGGTTCTTGTTTTGTTGTACAAACCTTTCTTAACCGTTTATATTGACTTTTGTTGGTTTATTTTAGACTGTAAACTGTTTAGACAGTAAAGCTATCTGTAGTAAAGTGGTCTGTGAAGGCCGCTGTGAAACGACAGCATGGCCAGCCGCTGTGGATACTCCTTTCTCGGCAAAGACAGAAGCTTGTTTTCTGCCAGTCGCAAACATGATGCAATACAGACGCAGAGAGCGAAAGAGAGGGAGCAGAAGGGAAGGAGAAAGACAGAGAGAGTGATGGACAGAGAGATGGAGGGGGGTAATGAGCTGTGGGCGTTGTAATTCGGCTCTGTGAAGTGGACAGGAGGCAGTTTAAAAAAGCGGGCAGAAAGACAAAGAGGCCGGCACTCATCTTAGCCACTGAAAGCTGCCGCTGCCTCTGCTGCAACTGCTTCCGATCCCACCAACGCAGTGGCAGCAGCAACCAAATATAAGGAACCGAATGAAATATTCAAGAGCAGAGTCCCTGTTACTCTGCAACACACACTAAGAAGACTAAGAGGAAAAATATCTGAAATTCTTCTCTATTCAAAACCGTTTTCCAAAGGCTGCCTTTCTTTAACTACAGTAAAATGCATGCAAATCCTTTTAGAGAACATCAACAAAGCCAAATATAGACTTCAGCAAGTTTTCTCCAAATAATGAAGCATATTTAATCTGTGAGGTCATATGAAAATGAATTAGCTTGCCTTAGAGCACTTTGGCAAAAACAAGCACAGGGAGTTCAAAACTATCACTAAAGCGTGACTGTATTACATTTTTTTTTAATTAAATTGCTTAAGTACACCTTTGAAAAGAGGGCTCATTGAATCAAAACATTACACACAGTTCACACAACCACACAGCCATGTAACAGAACACATCAGATCTTTTGCCAAATGAAACACTTTAGTAAAAACGATACAATTGTTTATAACCATTTCGCTACCGTATGGCACACACATGGATCATATGATTTCACTCTGTTGAATTAGTTAGTCACTGAAACACGTAATTCCATACCAAATCCACAATACCATAAGCTAATTCTCAGCCTTTGTTTTCAATTTCATAAAATATTTTTTGCAAAACACAACACACATTTCCCTACCTGACACACAAACATCTAACAGGAAGTTACTTGATTTCCTTTTTCAAACACAACCAATCAAAATGGCACATTTATTTACCAGTGTGTAACACTGTTATCTCACAAGTACAAATAATCATTGTTTTACTGAAAATCAACAAATTATTGCCTTCATTTAAGCATAGATACAAGCCCAATGCCCCCCTCCCCCCACCACCACCGCCACCAACATTCAAACAAACACACACACACTTTTTATAAAATTAAAAACTCAAAGGTCAAAGGTTGATAATTGGTTTATAGTTTTGTAGATTTGGTATGGTTTTTGATTATGGTGTTTCAGTGACAGGTTACAAAAACTGACATGTAAAGATTTTATATGTAAGTGGTTGAAGAAAGAACTATCAGGGCAAATGATTGCTTTTGAGATGTGTTTATAACATATTTAATGCAGTGTTTCATTTCACAGGAGATATGGGGTATTTTGCATTCTGTTTGTGACCAATATATGGATTTGTGTGTTGAGCTTTGGAAAACCTGTAAACTGTAACAACCCCACATCTCAGATGTTTTTCTAAATGAAACACTATGAGCTCCCCTTCTCATCCTCACTCTTACTCTCACTCACACTGCCATGTTGCTTGCTTTCCATATCTGTTGAAGACAGGTGAACTCACCTGTTGCCTTTTGCAGTTCTTTGATTTTTGTGTTTACAGTTAAGCGCCAAAGTGTCTTTACACCTGATGGCTGTGTTTGATCAATTGGATCATGAGTGTGGCATTTTGAAAGGTGGTGCTTTAAAGGTTAAAGGTTAAAGGTTTTTTAGGTTAAAACATTTTTTGTCACATACAGCAAACGTCTCCTCACTATCCACTAGATGCCTGTCTCCTGAACACACTGTAAAAAAAAACGCGGTCTCTGTAGACAGCCCTGGCTCCGCAAATGGCAAAAAAACAAAAAACGAAACATAACAAACAGTGCTCCAGCCAATACGGACAAGATGCGCGTTTAGGAGAGTTTCAATTGCATTGGAGGGAGGGGGAAGGAGTAGCGAGCTAGCTCTTTGAACGTCAACAGAAGTAACGTTGCCCAACATCGCCTATAGCACCTTTAATATGGCAAAAAAGTGACACTATGTTAGATTGTTGTCTAAAGTAGAGAAGTCTGATTTGTGTTTTGTAAAAATGTGAGGCTGAGAATGTGCTTATAGTTGTGTAGATCTGAGTTGAGGTTTTGCTGTTAAGGTTTCATCAATTGTGGGTTTCTTTACATTTCATCGGAAAAACAATTAATACAGCTATGTAGCAAGTCTAGTTATTAATGCATACAGTAACTGCTAAATGCAATGGCTCACTGAAATATAGATATTGAACCAGAGTCCGTAAAAGCCAGAGGCAGGCAAGTTTTTCTTGTGAAGCACCTGGACTTTATGGACTTGTTGATGAGCTGCTGGCGGTTCTCTGTGGGGATATCTCCTGATCTACCTCCCTTCTGCCCGCTGCGTCTGAATTGCTGTGACACCCCGTATTGACTTAAAGTGCCTTCCATTTGCTTTGGACTTACTGTGACAGCCTTGGGGATCGATTAAACTTGGCTTGGCAGCACAGACAGTTTGCCCAGAGTTTGCCCCAATACTCCAGGTGTGTCCCACCTGCACAACCACACACACACACACACACACACACACACACACACACACACACACACACACACACACACACGCATGCACACGCATGCACACACACACACACACATTCGATCAATACATTTCATTTTAGAGAACATTGCTTTCTTTTCTATAACACTGCAGATGTTGGAAAAAGCACTCTTGAGGAAGTTGCAAGGAGCAGATTAACCTGCAGCAAAGCATTAAAAACCCAAACAGAATGAAATAGGGCAATGGAGCATTTCCTTCTTTTAAAAGAATGTCCCCAGAATACCAGTCAGTGTTAATTGTGATATAAAGCGTGCGGATCAATAAGGCTGGCCAGTGCTATTGACCTGAGACTTTGGAACCGTGTGACTTTCGAAAGTTTGCTGAGATTCATTCTTAACGCTCTGACTTTCTCGTGCCACGTTCCGTTCAAACGTTCCCTTATTACCCAGCTGCTCTCCTGCCTGGGTGAAGTTAGCAGGTCATGATTTCCAGAAAGGTCAATTGAAAATGAACACTCAATGGCATTTGCCCCGCGGCTCTTCCAGCTGATACATTATTCCAACGCTCCCCTTGTGCACACACTCTGACGGAACACACACCTTTTGTGAAGCCATAATAGGATTTGGGTGTGCGAATTAGCACACGTTGTAAAATCGATGCCATCGACTCCCCTTTTTTACCTTGAGATGCGATCAGGGATGGAGTGGCAGCGAACATTCATCATGACGCGACAGGGCCCATTACGTGACGCTAAAAAGGTCAATCAAATCAAAAACATGTTTATGGATATTTCTCATGCCCTTTTCAGAGTGGCGGCTTTCGTATCTGTCTCGCTAAAAAGTCATTTCACAATCCATTACATATGATTAGCGCCTCTCCCCAGCCGAGACAGTCCGAAGAGCGCCCGAGACCTCCCAGGGGATATCGATCTGCGTGAGATAATGCTGTCCCCTTCCAAGTAATCAGATAATCGGGCTGCTACACCAGACTATCCTACACTGCCCTGCCCTCCTCCAAGCCTTGAAAGCAGAATAGATTTTCAATGGAGGGATATGAATAAAAAAGACTTAAAGGAATCTCAGACAGACAAACCTATCTGTGTCTATGTTATATTATCTGCTCAATTTCACTCATTCACATCAGTTAGTTAAATAAAGAAAGCTCTCATGTTCCAACTAACGTTTATATCAAGGCACCTAATGTCATTGAGATGTAAGGTGCACATCAGAGCTGCAGTGTTACTGTAAGATTGAAGATTGACTTGGACTTGACAACTGCTGTCATCATGCTCAGAAAACACAATGTCAAAGAGAGCGATGGTGTTGTGAGAAGACTTCCAGTGGCTGTTGTATAGGTCAGATTCCTTACATGTAATCATTCAGGCAAAATAAAAAATGGTCACAGCAAATATTCTGAGAAATCCTAGTGAGTCTTGTTTATACACATTGTCAGGCTGGATTATCATGGCAAATCTTCCTGCAGATCCCATTCAGTCCGAAACCTTAAAGCTTAATCCCTCCTTCAGAAAGAAAGCCTGGACATGGCCAGACAAATTGGCTTTTTTTTAAGAGAGACATATGAGTATAATGTGAAGATAGAGAAGTACTCAATTATGAGTGCCGAAGCTCTGTTTGGGTATTAAACCCAGAGCCTTTTCTGTTGTTAGTGGCGTGCTCTACCAGCCGCAGAGGAAGGCGCTCCCTCACCCTGGGTCTGACCCCTGCTATAATCCTGAGAAGCCTGCCGCTTTCAGCTCCCGCTCGCTCTTTTATTTGATTTTATTTATTTATTTTAGGATAATCCCACCGCGGCTTTTTGTTTCTCTCTTTCTCCCTTTCTTTTCATTCTTCTTTGCTCCTTTATTCCTACACACTTCTTAGGGTTTGTTTCTGCTCCGTATTTTCCTCCCTCCCCACGCCTTTCTTTCTCTCCATCCACACCTCACTCTCTTTCCTTCTCACCCTTCATGCATTAAGACTGTTGGAAGCTGATGGAGCTTTTGTTCCGAGTGGAGATTAAGCTCTGAAAGTCGGAGCCTTGAATGGAGGAGGTGAATTATTTGCAAATTAAGTTGCTGTGCCTCTATCTGAGCCAAAGTGACGGGGATTTGATGGAAGAATACCACTACACCCCTGCAGATGCATAAAAGCACCAAAATGCTTTCAGCGGCTGCCTAAAAAGCACTTACAGCCATGCCCAACTCCCCACTCATCAGGGACTCAGCCATCCGTTTCATTATCTTAATTCAGAGAGAAATGAATTGTTTTATTCATCTTTTATTCAGTGACAACTGACGGTTAAATGACAGAGCCGCTGCTTGCTACTTTAAATGTTCCCAGAAAGATAGACATGCTGATACTCCCAGAACAAGCTCTTTGTGGTGTACAACTGCAGTAACAGAACCTTACACCCTACACAGTGAACCTGCCTGTGTGGTTGTATTGTATTCTTCATAGATACCATTTTGCATATGAACACCGTTATTATATTCATTGTATGGGTGGTTGAGTGCTCTTACACTGTTCATGTGAAACCCGTCTTTCTTCAGGCCATTTTAGACCTTCAGGCCATTTTGTGAAGTCAGTACACGATTTTATCCATTGTTGGCATTGAATAGCACCCTTTCTCGTTTTCCTTCTTTCTCTCTGCTTCTGTCCATCAGACTATGAACGTAATGGACTTCTATCTTCCCCTCTGATTCAGCATTCTTTGCTTTGGAGTGAATAGGTCCAATATGCTTGACAGTGGACAAAAGTTAATCTACAAAAAAACCAATCACCAACTAATTAGTTGGTAAATTTAAACTAAGGAGGGGAGTATTGGGGTGTGTGTGGGGGTGGTGTACTTATGTGTGTGTGGGGAGGGTATGTTGTGTGTTTGAGGGGGGGCTGATGAAATGTGTGTGTGTGTGTGTGTGTGTGTGTGCGTGTTGTAGGAAGAAATGTTTAGCCTTAGAGATGAGTGCCATATATGTGTGTGCTATATTCATCCATTTACTTTTTTGGTGTTGTCTGTGAACTTGGTAAAGATGGAAACAGAAAGAAAAGATTTATGTCCAAAATCTGTGGAATGTCATGTTCAAGGTGTTTGTATAATTATGCTGCTTGTGTTGTGCCTTGGAGAACGTCTTGCCAGGCCTACTCTCAGGAGGATGGGCGCCCTAGGCCTTATTTACTACTTATGGGTCAATCTTGACTGGATTCCACAGATGTCGGTCTTTATGGGATACAACCTTATAGATATTATCAACTGGTTAAGTAATGAGGTCGTAAAATGGTTTGCCTACCGTTAATGGAGACGTCATGTCCTGTCTGTCTTGTCAGGAGGGTATAAGAAGTGCCTTTTGTAGGCCTACTGTAACATCAGACTGTGTCTGTTAGCAACATGACGTGGGTCTCCGGTGCTGTGAATAAATCTCTCTGACGGTGGTGATCCACTGTTGCTACACGACATTCTGTCGTGTCGCATTCCACTCTATTCCTATGGGTGACGCAAGGGACTTTAACACGCCCGCAAAGCATTCCGGGAAGGTGGTACTGCATTTGAAAAAAATGTTGCACATCAAAAAGCTGACCGATGCCCATCTTTATGCAAATCAATCCGTTGAACGCGACGCAACTATCTGATGAAAGCACAAGGTTGTAGGTCATTTGTTCTACCACAATGGTGCCTGTGAAACGTTGGTTCTGTTTACAAGACAAATTAATGTATTAACAATCTCTTCCACAACCACCTAGTAGTCCATAAAACAAACAAAACTAGGATTTGGATATAGGATTAAATATTGATGGTTGGTGTTTCTGGTGAGGATTTGAGATTGCATTGACTAGTTTAAATAAAACAAGATTCCGAAATGGCTTGCATAGTTTAGGCTATTAATAGGCTATTAATATATTATGGTTGTGGGGTCGGGGGGTTAGTGGCAAGTTCAAAAAAAGAGAGAAAAAAAGAATGATGGCTTATGTATAGAAACTGTCTCTGTATCTGCTGGTACAGGTCTGCATGCTCTTGTGCCTTCTACCAGATATCACATTATGTTTGTTAATGACTTTGGAGGGCTTAGAAAGGAAAGATCCGTGCTGGTCCATTAAACCGCACTACAAAGAACCCAGCATCACAGTTATCATGACTCTAATTTAAATGTGAAGCTGGAAATATGTTGTCCCTCTCTCGTCCATTCAGTCTCACTCATAACCCACCACTCCTCATTGCCCTATCTCATAACCTCCATCTCACTCATAACCCACCAGTCTCCACTGTCCCATCTCATAACCTCCATGTCACTCATAACCCACCACTCCTCCACTGCCCCATATCATAACCCCATCTCACTCATAACCCACCACTCTCCACTGCTCCATCTCACTCATAACCCACCACTCTCCACTGCTCCATCTCATAACCTCCATCTCACTCATAACCCACCACTCTCCACTGCTCCATCTCATAACCTCCATCTCACTCATAACCCACCACTCTCCACTGCTCCATCTCATAACCTCCATCTCACTCATAACCCACCACTCTCCACTGTCCCATATCATAACCCCATCTCACTCATAACCCACCACTCCTCATTGCTCTATCTCATAACCTCCATCTCACTCATAACCCACCACTCCTCACTGTCCCATATCATAACCCCATCTCACTCATAACCCACCACTCCTCACTGTCCCATATCATAACCCCATCTCACTCATAACCCACCACTCTCTACTGCTCCATCTCATAACCTCCATCTCACTCATAACCCACCACTCCTCACTGCTCCATCTCATTCATAGTCCAATTTTCCCTACACAGATGCATGGAAATACAACATTTGTATTGATGTGTACTATTTATGTTAAATAGATGCAGTGAGAAATGTTTTTGTAAGTGATTTTTAACATTATTATATGAGGCAACTACTGTATATTCTGTATACAAATCTGTATAAAAAATTGTATACAAATGTTAAAAAATTCACTCGGATTGAATTTTCATCATAGCAAGGTTATAACCTTTAAACTGGCAGAGCCCTAGTGCTCTATATGCCAAGTCATACATAATGAAAACGTATTGAATAGGACAAGTAATAAAAAGTTAGATATCAATGTGAGTGAAACAACAGTGCTTGGTTGGTTTCAGCTCTGTAAGGACCAGCATGATTTAGAGAGAGCCAGCTTTCCTTCCTACTTAGAACAGGTGAGACAGCCTTCAATCGCATTACACTACAAAAAGACATATACTAACAGCATTGGAAACAGCACTTTGACAGCAGATCATCCCTATATAGCAGACATAATGTCAGATTTGTTTTTGGGGGGCGGGGGGGGGTGGAGGGTGAGTTGGGGAGGTGAAGACTTGTGTCAGGATTGGCAGCCATATTCTCGTTCTTTGGCTTGGTGGAATGATTTATGAGGCAGGACGTCTTAATAAAGCTGCCAAAACAAAGCAGGCCGGCGGAGACGAATTAGCTCGGGGAGAGAGACCGAGAGACGAGGAAGGGAGAGAGACCATCACCATCACCGTCAGACATCATTCAGACTAATCATCGCCCAGAGAGGACCATTAGCTCCAGGCAGTCCATGAATATCTCATTCATACTTCTTTCACATTACACCAACCTCCACAATGTGTGGCTGGAGCCAGCCCACCAAAAAGCTCGCTAAATGATAATTATGTCAATGTTCCTCAGTGCAGGGCTAATATTGAGACGATGCAATAATCTCAGCGGGACAAGTTATGCATCAATTCAGAGTTTCAGTATCGATGTTGTCCTGGGGCAAATTGATTCATTCTACTTGTCTTGTGTGTGTGTGTGTGTGCACTGTGATGTGCAGACTTTTCCAGGAAACACAGACGTGGACTCTGTGGTCCACCACAAGCTGCCCCACCCTATACGAACCCGTTTCCTGAGGCTGGTGCCCCTTAAGGGAAACCCCAGAGGAGGCATTGGCCTGAGAGTAGAAGTATACGGCTGCACTTATAGTGAGTATTCCCATCATTTAAATTGCAACCCTCACAACCACAAGCCCAACCTAGAAAATGTATATAATTCATATGTACAGTAGTATCCTACAATAAGCTCTTTCAGTATTCTGCTAAAATACTACACTGTAGCATGAGACATGAAACAACAGGCTGAGATTTTATAAGCACTAGGCAGGTGTTCTGCCAACTTTGTGACCCATTTATGCAATTTATGCCACATACCTTAATTTGTATATTGGCTGTTTGTATCAGCTATCATGGAAGAGCTAACACATCTGTCATCTTCACTATAGAGTCGGATGTGGCAGACTTCGATGGTCGCAGCGCGTTGCTCTACCGGTTCAACCAGAAGTCGATGAGCACAGTAAAGGACGTGATTTCGCTGCGCTTCAAGAGCCAGCAGGCCGACGGGGTGCTGGTCCACGGCGAGGGCCAGAAGGGGGACTACATCACCCTGGAGCTCCAGCAGGCCAGGCTCATTCTACAGCTAAACCTCGGTAAGAGTGCCACGCTATCTACAGAAACATGGAGGAGAAATGAAAGATGCACACATACACACACACACACACACACACAAGCATTAAACATTTGAGGATTTGGAGAATTTTGTACAAATTTAGTTTCAGTTTCACTAGTTTTTTGAGTTATGATATTTGGCCTTGGCAGAGGTCTGCACACTGTGAATGCACTTCTTGTTGCATTTGTATTTATTCATCTTGCAGACACTTTTATTCAAAGCTGCTTAGTACTTACACGTATGGTCTGTTGGCATTTAGTACATTAATTGACTCACACCAACTCAGCCTTAGATGCCATAATCTCATCTAACACAATTACTCACACTGTCTAGGCCATCACTTCATCTGGGGGCATGTATCACATAGAGGTTGTTAGATGAGTAATCTAAGCAATACTGTACATAAGGATTTTCTGGGGTATCATAACAGCAGACGTACTCCCAATTCATCACTCAACTTCATCCACTTCCTGCAGATGAGTCTAAGCCCCGTAGAGGCAGCACTCGTTCAGCCGTGACCCTGGGCAGCCTGTTGGATGACCACCACTGGCACTCGGTCCTGATTGAGCGCTTCAGCCGGTGGGTGAACTTCACTGTAGACCACCACACCCAGCACTTCCAGACCCAGGGGGAGGAGGACTCTCTGGAGGTGAACTACGAGGTGAATACCTACCAAATGCTTCACAACATACAGTACAGCCTCGTGTTATGTGTCTATTTATAAGTATTTGTCAGATGCTTTTGTCCACTGAGCTTTAGGTCTTTTCCATGTTACTGTAACTCTGTTGGTATTGGTATTGGGCAATTGCACGCAAAACTGTCACATCCATAACGCCATCACAATGCCATAGTATGGTATGATGATTACTTGAAATTTGAGCATTCACTCTTCTACTGTAGGTTGAGGAACTTACATGAACAAATGTTCACATAATCATTCGCATCATACAAATACCATGGCATTATTTGCCGTTATGGACGTGACAGTTTTGTGTGGAGTTGCCCTATTGAGAAATTCATATGTGAGGCTACTGTATATTCATCATTTAACACCATAGTCCCCCTCCAAACTTGACATCAAGCTCAGGAGTCTTGGTCTCAACCCCAGCTTCTGCAGCTGGATCCTGAACTTCCTGTTGGGTTGAGGTATTGAGATGGGCTCCAACACTTCAGCCTCCTTGATCCTCAACACAGGTTCCTCCTGGCCTGAGCCCTCTCCTCTACGCCCAGTATACCCATGACTGCATGGCTATGCATAGCACCAACTTGGTCGTTCAATTTGCTGACGACACCACTGTGGTGAAAAGCCAACAATGCCAACAATGATGAAATGGCCTATTGGAGTGAGGTCAACAAATTGACACAGTGGTGCCAGGAGAATACTCAATTCAATTCAATTCAATTCAATTCAAGAATGCTTTATTGGCATGACAAGCTCACTTATATTGCCAAAGCAGTTATACAATAAATCTGAACACATACATGTCAGTAGATTTACATAGGAATAAAATAAATAGGTAAAATAAAGTAAAATGTAGTGTATGATGCAGTGTGTGTGTTTGTGTATGTGTGTTGTGTGTTGTGTGTGTGTGTGTGTGTGTGTGTGTGTGTGTGTGTGTGTGTGTGTGTGTGTGTGTGTTGTGCGCATGTCTGCATGTGTCTGTGTGTGTGTGTCTGTGTGTGTATTTATTTGGTGATATAGGTCACTCATTGTCCCTCAGATTGTGGCATGTTGATACATATTAGGCAGCAAGATATGCTTTATCTCCTTCTCCTAATAATATCTTTAATTTTGATATGTCATTAAGTTCATTAAAATTAGGAATTTCTGAGTTAAATTTGTTGAAGAAAAGGTTTCTTGTTTGATTGAAGGATGTACATTGTAGGAGGAAGTGCATCTCTGTCTCGACCTCACCTGTCATGCAGTAACCACATATTCTGTGTTCTTTTGGTTGCCATGATTTTCTGAGTCTTCCTTTTTCGATTTCCAATTTGTGGTCACTTAGCCTGTATTTGGTTAGGGTCAGTCTCTGTTTTCTATCTCTGACAGTATTAAGATATTCTGCTATTTTATATTCTCGGTTTAGGGACAGATAGCATTGTAATCTACTTTGATTTTTAGTTTCTTCTTTCCAATATTCCAAATAGGCTACTTTACATTGTTTCATAATTTGGTTTACTCTGATTGGTTTTTGGAAAACAGTGTTGTTGTGAGACTGATCAGAGTGGGTGTGTGGTAAGGCAGTTAGTCTCTGCAACAACTGGTGTAGGGGACTTTTTTCTGGGTTCAGCTCTTGGGTTTGGAGGGCTTTAGAATGAAGGGTGTCTTGTGGGCTGGATTTAAGGTGATTCAGAAAATTGAGTGCTCTTTTGTTGATGTTAATGATTAGTGGGTATCTACCTAATTCAGCTCTACATGCATTTGTTGGTGTTTTTCTCTGTACTTGTAGAATGTGTCTGCAGAACTCAGCATGTAGGGATTCTATTGTGTGTTTGTCCCAGTGAGTATAGCTATGATGACTGAGTGGACCCCATACTTCACTACCATACAGCACAATGGGCTGGATGACACTATCAAATATTTTAAGCCAGATTTTAATTGGAATTTGGAGACTATAAAATTTTCTTTTAATTGCATTTAGGGCTCTTCAAGCTTTTTCCTTTAGTGCATTCACTGCCATATTAAAACTGCCTGATGCTGTCATTGTTATACCTAGGTAGGTATAACTCATGGTGTGGGGGATGATAGAATTGTTTATTTTAAATTGGTGTTTGTTTTCTTGGCATTTGGGGCGTTTTTGGAAAATCATTACATTTGTTTTGTCTAGGTTTATCTCTAGGGCCCAGGTCTTACAGTACTTTTCTACTATGTCTAACTGTAGTTGTAGACCTTTTTCAGTAGCAGACAGTAGAACCAAGTCATCAGCAAAAAATAGAGACTTCACCTCTCTATCTAGGAGGGAGAGGCCAGGATCGGGACATTGCTCTAACTGGATAGCAAGTTCGTTTATATATATATTAAATAACGTCGGACTTAAATTACAGCCCTGTCGGACACCTCTCCCTTGGGTGAAGTATTGAGTTATTTTTTTTTTCAATTTTAACAGCACATCTGTTATTTAAATACATGGTTTTAATTAGGTCATACACTTTACCCCCTATCCCACAATTTAGTAGTCTAAAATAGAGCCCTTCATGCCAAATAGAATCAAACGCCTTTTTAAAATCAATGAAACAAGCAAATATCTTGCCATTTTTTGTTTGGTGAACATGTTTATTAATTAAGGTGTGGAAGCGTATAAACATGATCGGGTGGTACGGTGTTTTTTGGAAGGAAGCCAATTTGATTTTTGCTTAGAATGGAATGTGTATCAAGAAAATCTGCTATTCTCTTGTTTAAGATACTGCAGAACAGCTTTCCCAGGCAACTGCTGACACATATGCCCGCGATAATTAGAGGGGTTTGATTTGTCCCCTTTTTTGTGGATGGGGGAAATCAGCCCTTTACACCACATGTCAGGAAAATGTCCTGACCGTAGTATGATGTTGAACAATTTCAACACTGCACCCTGCATCTCTGGGGTGCTGCATTTAAGCATTTCATTTTTAATGCTATCTGGACCACAAGCTTTCCTTGGCCGTAGAGCATTTGTCTGGGTGGTTAATTCTTCCCAAGTAATTGGAAAGTCAAGGGGGTTTTGGTTGTTTTTAATTTTTCTTTCTAATGATTGGAGTTTTTCTTTTTATTAAATGTTGATCTGAATTGAGGTCATTAATTGGTATGTTTTTGTATAAATCTTCAAAGTGTGCTTTCCAGATGTTGCCATTTTGGATGGGTAATGCTTCTCGTTCTTTTGTGTTGAAATTGTTCCACATATCCCAGAATTGATTTTCATTAATGGCTTTCTCAATATCTTCAAGTTGCTTTTGGCTGTAGTTTTGTTTTTTGTTCCGAATTGTATGTTTATATTTGTTTAGAATTTCATTGTAATGAATAATGTAAGGCTGCGTTGTTTGGTTGATCTATGTTTTTCATTTGCTATTTTTCTCAGGTCTTTTCTGATGGTCTTGCATTCTTGATCATACCATTTGTCAGATTTTTTCTTTTTTAAAGGCTTCCGTTTTTTTGCCTTATGAGGTCAGCTTTGATAGCTGCTTTATGAAATATCATGTTGATATCAAGTACGGCCTTGTTTACACCATTACTTGCAAGGTTATATTTGTTTTGATCATATGTTGATATGTCATTTATCAGATCAGGTGAGTTCAAGGCCATAATGAACTTGTCTCTACTGTCTGGGGCCCATCTGTAAGTGGGATGTGAATCACATAGATTACAAGGTTCACTTTTCGTGTTGCTCTTTTGACCTGAGAGGTTAAAGAACACATTGATCTGACTGTGGTCTGAAAGGGGAGATTGCTCTCTGACAGTGAATGCACTGATAGTGGAGAGGTCCATGTCAGTGATTGCATAGTCTACTACACTGGATCCAAGAGCTGAGGAGTATGTGTATCTCCCTAAAGAGTCCCCTCTGAGCCTACCATTAACTATGTACAGGCCTAAGGCTCGACAGAGTTGCACTATCTCCCTGCCACTTTGGTTTATTTCAGAGTCAAGGTTGTTCCGGTGGGGGATGGTTGGTGTGGTAAACAGGGGAAACTGGCCAAATACATGGTTGTTTCCCTGTGGGTCAACAATATCAGGTTCAGTTCCTGTTCGTCCATTTAGATCTCCAATTAGAATTATGTTTCCCTGGGCCTGAAAATAGGCAATTTCTGAATGAAGGGTTTCAAAAATGTCCTCTTCAAAATATGGGGAGTCTACTGGGGGTATATAGATAGCACAGAGGTATATGCTCTTATCAGTTATGCCCAGTGTTTGATCTAATCTTAACCAAATGTGTGATTTACACTGTTTTATTGGTAATATCTGATGGCAAAGATTTTCTTTATACCACACCAAGATACCTCCCGATGTTCTGCCCTTTGCATTATATTTTTTAACTTTATCGAGGGGCACCATGACTTCATTATATCCTGGGGACAGTGAGTGAATGTATCGTTTTTACACCATGTTTCTGTCAATATAATTATATCAACATTTTTGATAGAGTTTATGAATTCAGAGCTTCCACTCTTCAACTCAAAAGTTGAAGAGCGAAGGCCCTGAATATTCCAACAACTTATATGAAATGAACGCATTTGAAAACAAACAAAATGGACTTGTATAGTTTGACACATGAAAATAACTACAACTATCTACATTTACAGTAGTAATAGGAATTTCATAAAACTTTAAGCTAATAGTAAAGAAGAATATTATGTTTTGTAATAAATAATAAAATTTTTTTTTTTTTTTTTTTTTAAATAAATGAAGATATGTAACTTATATGATATGTTAAGTTAATAAAAATAAAATAAAAAAGAAAAATGTTACAAATGTTACTCATCTACTAGGAATATTCATCAGTGTTACTACACAGATATTACGTTTTTTTTTTTTTTTTTTATAATATATTATTAGTTATGTTACTTAAAATATAAAGGTTTCTTAGCTTAACAGAAGTCGGGTGCATAGGGTGTGCAGCATCTCCCTGATCTCTCCCAGCTCAGATGTTGCAACAGGAGCTGTAATGGCAGTAGGCCGGGCAGCAACAGTCTGGCTCCGCTGCAGTGGGTGAAGAGGGAGGCAAGAGGCAGCTACACTTGGCATAGTTCTGTTGCTGAGGGTGGGGGAGGGGGGCACAGGGCAGTTCTACCGCTGTGGGTGGGGAGGGGGCATGGTGCTGCTGCATATTCTGTTGCTGAGGGTGGGTAGGGGGTGGGGATGGGGAAGGTAGCCTCCTCTGGTTTGGCCTCACGTTGATGGGGTGGTGGGCCATTAATGGGTCTGGGGTCCAGATTGAACCATTGTTTTTCCTTATGGTAGGATGGATGATCCTAGGGTGGTGATGGGGAGGAGGATGCCTGGGATGGTGTATATGGCTCCTATCAGAGGAGGGTGTAGCAGGACTACGCCCCAGGGCCGTGTCCTTCAGAGATTTTGCAAAAATCTTTATCCTCTCCTTGTGTAGATGGAGTCCATCATAGAGGTCCCAGGTGCCAAGGGTTGGATGGAGAGCCACATGGACATTGGGCAGGCTGGCACATCCTCTTCTGATCTCCATGTTAATTTCATGGATGACATGAGGTGGGGTGTCTGTCCTAGGCAGTAGGGTGGAGATCACAATCCGGGTGTCAGGGAACTCCCTACTGGCCTGCTCCGCCATCCTGTTCATTGCTCCAGCAGTGTCCCTTTGGAGTTTATGCAGGTCGTTTGTTCCTGTGTGGATCACCAGACATTCAGGGTTGTTGAGTGTCTCCTTTCTCAGCAGCTTCATTGCCTGCGCTGTGGTGTTGCAGCGTTTAGACAACACTCTCTTTCTGGGAAAAAGCTTGTTTGTGTCCAGGAATTTCCCATTTGAGTCAGTCAGCAGGACCACTTGTGGGCCTTGCTCCTCAGACCGCATGGAGGGAAGCTGGGATGGGTAGAGCTGACTGTTGGTAGGTGACTGTGCAGATGTTTCAGGAGTCGGGTCAGGAGGTGCCAGAGTGTTGCTGGGCTGGGTGCAGAGGAGAGAAGGTGAGGCTGAGACATGGCAGGGGTCTGCAATACTGGAAGGGAGAGTCTGTGTCTCTGTGCTTGTCATTTTTGGCATTGACAAGAGATCCGTCAGGCGTTGGATTTGCCTGGTGAGATTCTTCTCTCTCTTCTCAGCATCCTCCTTCACTTTTGCCAACTGAGCACGGAGCACACTGTTCTCCTGTTTGAGTGTCTCTAGACTTATGCTGAAGTCAGATGCCAGGACTCTGTGGTCTTTCTTGAGCTGTTGGAGTTCCATTTTGAGCAGCTGCATAGTGTTGTCTGGGAAGTCAGACAGCCTGGCCTGGGTCTGCTCTTTGAATTCAGCGAAGTCCATTTCCAGCAGGGCCATACTCTCTTTTAGCCGGTTGGTAAGGCTTGCAGGTGTGGGAGGAGCAGAGATAGACAGGTTATCCGCTGGACTCTCATTTTCTTCATTGTCAGAGGCTGACATACACTTTCTTAGTGTTAACCTCAGCTTTCAAAACTGGGAACAGCTCTTCAAAGGACTCCAGGTTGGCTTCATTACCTTGGATCAACACTTTTCCTTTTGTGTAATATGTGATGGTAAGCAGAGGGTCATCCTTGTCCAGATGTTCATCTTTGCAGATCTTTAATCTGCCTCCTGAACCAATGCCCTCACTGAATACATATGGATAATGGTTGCATAGGGTATCTTTCCAGATGTAAATGGACGGGGTGAAGAAAATTATGTTGTTCTTCTTTCTTCCTCCTTTCTGCTGAGCGTAGTCAGTGAAGAGGACCTCCGGATTTTCATGTAGTGTCTTCACCTTGTGTTTCTCCCTGGCTGTTCCACTTTTGCATTTAGCTGGGTATTCAAATTTCCCTGCTCTTTTCTCTAAGAGCTGTGCTCTTTTTTGCTGTCTGTTGGGTGTTTTCCATCATCAGAATCCTTTTCTGTTAGCTTCTTCAGTTAGCTATTTTAAGGCAGTTTCTCCTTTGGAATGTTGGCAACAATGGCAGTTGATGATTAGCCTTTGATGGCTATATAGATGTTTTGATTTGAGAAATATGATAATACTCTCCTTTTAAGATATTTCCTCTTCAATTGTTGGTTATTATTGTTGTCACCTCTTCTTTAGAGTCTTTTCTGGATGTTTGTTGAGGTTTATTTTTCAAAGTGTCCAACTTTTTAGTCCATATTTTGAGATGATTTCAGGAGCTCATTTTTGATGCAGCTTTTCCTGCAGTTTTCCTGTAGGTTCAAGACCTTATGATATATGCACACTGACCATGTATAGTAGTTCAAAAGCCCCAGCAACACCTTATACGACTAAGAAAGTTTGGTATGAGATCTAAGATCATAAGGACCTTCTACAGAGGCACTAGGGAGAGTATTTTGACCGGAGGCCTCACTGCATAGTACGGAAGCTGCACTGCCATCCAACGCAAAGTACTGCAAAAGGTTCTGCGTACCGCTCAAGGCATCTGTGGATGTGAGCTGCCCTCCATCCAGGACTTGTACAATAGGCCAGGCATCAGGAAAGCCAAAATAATCGTTATGGACCCCAGCCATCCTAACCACAGACTGCTTCAACTGTTTCCATCTGGCAAGCAGAATCGTAGCCTCAAGGCTCGGACCTTCAGACTGACTCGGCAACAGCTTTTTCCACCAGGCAACCAGACCTATGAATATTGGACAGTGAGAGCCTGTGCCTGCCTGATCATGCACTCCCTCTCTTCCTATTTATCTCATACTCATTTTCTACACTTAGTGCATAATGTATACTGTTACTATTTATTTATCAATCATATGTTATGGTTCTGTTTTGAGAGGCTTGTACATAGTAATGAGTATAACCTTATCAAGACAAAAAAGTGGTTTTGTTTTGTGAGGTTAATTCATGAAATGCACAACTTCAATTGAAGCAGTAATATGACTTAATGGTTATTTCCATATCCTTACCATTTCAAGTGGATTTGGACATTGTATGCCACAAAAAAAAAAAAATCTTATTTGTGAAAATGGGTGCCAATTCTATGCCTGCCCACTTTAGGCCAAATAGAATTACAGAATGGGTCCCATATCAAATAGTGAGGCTTCAACTCTCCCTTCTCTAAAAGTAGTGATCGCGCTTTTTTATTTTTCTTAATAATGAAAGCGTTTCAGGTATTTTTACCCACGCATCTTACTAAAGAGTAGTGTTGACATAATTTCTAGACCAATTTGTCAAACTGTCCGGAGATCCTTTTAAAGCAGGGATATTCATTATGATGAGCCACCTAAAGGTACCCCCAACACCACCTAAAGGTACCCCAAGATCACACATCCTTTACAAGCGTGAGGTACACTTTCCCATTCCACTGCCCTCTTAGGTTTTATGGGTTATTTATCAACTCGGCTTTGAGCGACTGGTGATTTATTATGCATTAAGTCCTCCTTCACCAAACAACTTAAATATTAACAGTTATTTGTGGCTGGTTTCAACCTTGAAAGAAAATTACTTTATGTATTATTAACCAGCAAATTGTCAGTTCGCAAAACGGGCACGTTCAAAGACAATACCTTAGAGAATGACAGCAAGTGCTCCATTTATTCATGAAAAAATAAACTCCAAAGCTGCCACTTTTTAATGTAAAGAGGTAAACTAGACAACTACACATTTGTTGATGGCATAAGGCCATAGAAATTATATCAGACTGAGGTTTTTATTGACGTCTAGAAGTCTAGGTTCATAGAAATAAAATCAGCCGTGGTTCCTGAAATTACAAAAAAAGATGAAAATACATTTATGTGAAGTGCAGGGTATTACAGGTCACATTAAATGGCATTACTCATAATATGCATGTAGAATACAGTCAGGAGTTTTCTTTGAATAGGCATGGTAATAGAGGGCTGATGTTTGAGTGTGTGTATATGTACGTGTGTGTGTTTCTTTCCCACTTCACTCAAGCTCAGCTTTGGGGGAATCCCTTTACCTGGCAAGCCAGGAACCTTCCTGAAGGAGAACTTCCATGGCTGTATGGAGAACCTGTACTACAATGGAGTGAATATAATTGACCTGGCAAAGAGACGCAAGCCACAGATCTACAGCACGGTATGCACACGGACACAGACAGACACACACACACATACACACACACACACACAGAGAGAGTGTGTGTGAGAGAGAGAGAAAGAGAGAGAGAGATTGAAGCATCATCTTGCTGTGGAATCTATGATAAAAACGTACTACTTTTAGAATATGACTCTAAGTGACTACCGGTATGCTAAAAGATTGGGGCAACTTTATATTTCCCTGCTGTGCTTTCTGTGAATATTATCCTAAAAATAGAGAGGAAAAAATACCAGAGTAATTTACTTCATTACCTTATCAAACATATGTCTTCCCTTTCAGTAATTCCAGTGCTGTAAACACTTAAAAAACACGCCTGGGTTTATCACAAAGTTGTTAATGAATGTTAAATGAAATACAACTAATTATATTGCAGTACTACTTGCTCTATGATCGACTGGTAAACTGTAAAATATCATTCTGGTGTGTGTGCATGCGTGCGTGCGCATGCTTCCGTTTGCTGGAGCCAAGTGTGTTTTTTGATTGCTTATGTCAGATTTTAGTCCAATTAGCAAAAGCAGCAGGCAGTGAAGCATACTGGCCCCATCGCATTTCTTCCACTCTCGTGTTGAGAATGCACAAAGTGGGCAAGAATTATATAGATGTCTGCACACACACGCAGATCAGCTTCCTCTCTTCCCTGATAAACAGCCTAACCCTGACAGACATTCTCTGTCAATCACTGTGTTTGGCATAACTTAAGTAGGACAATTAGTGAAAAGACAAGTCCCAGTATCACCTCCTCGACCCACAAACTGGAGAAGACAAGCATCCTCAAAGAGAAATCTTTAGTCTGCATATTATAATTTGCATGATAAAAGCACAGTGTATGGGCTCTCTGTCTCTGATGGTAACATTTTAGAGAACCTTTATTCTAAAAAAAAAAATGTTCTTTAAAAAAAAAAAACTTGTGCAGACACTATAATGTACCTTGGCAGTTATGATGGAGATGGAATGGAAAGGTGGCAGCGCATCTGACTGACAAATTAATTGGAGAGGCAGACCAGCAATTGCAAGCACTCACACTTATTATTCTTTTTGATCATTATAATCCAGCAAGTCCTCACCCTCACGCAATGACAAGCTGTCTGCTTCACGCCCGGCTTTTTACAATGTAATAATATGGGAGGAAATTACCTGAAAAAAGATACTAGTGAGACAAATCTTCAAGTGAGTGAAATGACCAGGTGTCAGTCAAGTGGAGAACTAAGTTAAAGATATTTATTCTCATTAGAGGACTCAAAGGACGTAGCAGTATTTTAGGATACCTTTTACACCTTTTTCCACAAAGAGCCTTGACAAGCGCTTCTACCCTTTCATTTCCCCCTTGGTCCTTTTTAATTTCCTTCCTTCCCCATTTGCACCTTCTCCCACAACTGTGTTTTCTTTTTTTTTTTGTCCCTGTGTCTACTCTACCCTTCTCTTTTTCGCTCCCTAGGGGAATGTGACGTTCCATTGTTCCGAGGCTCAGCCGCTGTCGGTGACGTTCCGCAGCCTCGACAGCTTCCTGACAGTGCCCGCCGACCTTGGAACGGAGAGCTTCTCCGCTCGCCTCCAGATCCGCACGTGGAACCGCGAGGGACTCATTGTCACAGCCCCGCTGGCATGGGAACCGGCAGCAGCAGCTGCACCTGCGGCTTGTCTTACAGCTCCAGGGGGGGCGAGTGCTCCTCTCCCTCCACAGCCACTCTGACCCCCCCACACAACTCTACTCAGGTGAGACAGAAACACACTGAGCAATTATAGTCATCATCTTGGTAATAAAGGTGCTAACACTTGGTCTCTGGTAACACTATAAAAATCAAGTGTCCATATGGCATTATAAATGCACTCATGCAAGATTATAGGCTATTCATAAAGCTTTATTATATCTGAGACGATTAGCCATAATTGTACTTGAATATTAATAATTTTCACATATAAAATGTTTTAAAGCTGAAATCTCATTATACCACAGTGTCATTTTATGCATGAAAAAATGCATTATTTATTTTATTCATGACAAGCATTGGTATTGTGTGAAATAAAAAGTACAAATACGTATACCTTAAATACGTAATACTTGTCACCAGCACATGGCATGACCAATATTCTGTCAAATGCCATTAACACACACATACGAATGAATTATTACGTAAGATTAGGCTCTTATAGTATATTGAATTGGCAACATGCTAAGTCGTAGTGCATCAAATAGTACAATTGGTGGTTAGTAACCCAGCCATGTCAGTGCTGACTGGGTTTGTGCTGTGTGTGGTGTCCTCCAGAGCAGACCGTGAGTGACGGCCAGTGGCACTCCCTGAGAGTGGAGATGAAGGGGCCACAAGTGTTTCTGACTGTGGACAACCAGGGGTCCATCATCTCTGAGGCCAAGCATCAGGTCACCAGTGGGAAAAGGCCGGCCGTTGTGTTGTTTGGAGGTAAGAATAGGCCTAGGCTACATTGTTTTGTATTGCTTGTCCAAGTTATTGACATAAAGCATTAGGACAGGGGTAAGGCATTTATAGAGTGACTGGGGACAGAGTTATTTCATTTCTTTAAAATAATTAATTAAAGGAAAACTTTGAAAATAAATTATTTTAAATTCTTAAATACTTTATCTGTATTTCCTTGTTTTATTCCCACATGTTGCAATGTGGCAGTTATTAGCTTCCCTTGACATAGTACATTATATAAAAGCATTATTCCATGCAACAATACCCCATTTATATTCCCCATTTTACCTCTAAGCTCACTTTTCAAAGGTCCCGTATTAGACTGTCACCTGTGGTTGCCACTTTAAGAACAGCACATTCAAAAACACTCTCGTCTTGGCCAAAAGTAAGCATTTTAAAACCCTTGGGTTGAGAATTGTAAAATGCCATTGTAAAATGAGTAGACATTCTGCCTTGAAATAATCCTTGGTAATCTTACTCCACTCCGCGGTTCAAGACTAACCTGAATCTACCTGCTTTTTTGGTGGAGAGCCAACATGCCAGTTTTCATAATTCTCACATTCAAAGAACCTGTCAAAGATTAATTTACCAAAAACCTACTTTGCGGAAAGTTGCTTGGAGTTCAAAATGCAATTACTGCTGAGAAAGACATGCGTTCTCCACTGTGCCATTTACTGTAATCTCTGGCCTCAACCCTCAACACCAAAGTAAGGCTTTTAAATCCTCCAATTCCGACGGCTGCTTTAGGAGACAAGACAATTTGGCTAAGATGTTCTAAGCAGCTTTGCGCACACTTCGAACAGAATTTGATTTTGGAGAGCCCGGGCCATGTTGAAAATCGTGTTTGTTTTCATGGTGTATTCATTTTTTTCCCTCCACTTCATATTTTCTAAGGAAAGGAGCCATATCTGTGTTTTTGTGTTGTTGTGTCATTCAAGGATGTGCCACGTCCTTACCCAACCTTGTATGCGAGAGTGGTGCTTTGGGATTGCAGGGCTGCATGCGCCTCATGTTCGTAAACAATTACCCCGTCAACCTGCTCCATGTGCAGCAAAGGACTCTGGGAAACTACAGCCAACTAGATTTTGATGTCTGTGGGATACGAGACAGGTGAGGAATGTACAAGTTCCAGATACATGACAGCAAGTGCTTTATCTTCGCTCCTCAGCAGCCTAGTCACACCACGCCCACCCATAACCCAGCCTGCTCCACTCAGAGCCAACGCAAAACCTAAACACCCAGCCAAATATTTGATTTGATTTAGACAGAACATGGGGTGTCCCGTCTCCTTTTTTTGTGGCTGTGTTGGTGACGTCAAAGCATTTCTGAGATATATCGTTGTAATCAGAACTGATTTGCTGAAAAACACTCACGACAGCACCAACCAGACTTATAAAAACACAATCTCAGTCTTGATTTTGATTTGAGCTCATCTTGGATTGCAATAGCAAATGTTTTTTTCCTAACCTGTCTGTCTCTCAGGTGCACGCCTAACTACTGTGAGCATGGAGGCCAGTGCACCCAAAGCTGGAGCCAGTTTTACTGCAACTGCTCGGGGACAAGCTACACAGGAGCTACCTGCCACAGCCGTCAGTTCACTTACTCAACTATACCCTTAGCTCTGAGCTTGTGCTTACACTGACAGTGTGTTAAACGTTTAGTTCGCCCTTTATTACGGCTTTTTATTAGCATTAGCATTTATTAGTCATTTGCCTTAATGAGCTGAAATGTTGCTGGTACGGTATGCTTCAATATTATGTAGAATTTCATGAGTTGGATTTCTTATGATATTCTAGCCTATAATCTTTTGTTGGTTTTCTGATTAAACAAGGCATGGGAAACACAAAATACAAGATATTGAATATTCTAAACATTTTTGATCTTATCAAATAATAAATGTTATCTCACAGGAAAGATTCACTTCAAAGCTGTATCAGAGCAAAGAACATCTTTAGTCAATATCCATTCATAACAAAGGATGTGTTTTCTGTTTTGTCATTTAGTGGATGGTATCCATCCGAAACATCAGCCAGTTCAGATTTCAAAAGCACATAACGCCACTCCAAAATACATCAAAAGTTAATAATCAAATTGTTCCATCCTCCAGTACCTCCGTCTCCTGCCAGATG
>NC_063211.1:25980191-26035191 GCF_017589495.1 Alosa alosa | reverse complement strand
TGAATACAAACAGAGCCTATTTGTGTATTAAAATACAGCAGTATGTATCAGCATAGTATTTGGTTTGGGGGAGTAAAGTGAAACTGTTGGGACTATGTCCTACAGATAGAGACAGCTGCTGTGCATCTGCTGCGCTAGCTGGAGCTTACGTACAGGACATGTCCAAACAGACCAGTGCCTCGAGCCGGCCTGTACCACCAAGCCAGCCAAGTTTGACCAAGGCTCACCCCAATTACCAGGCTGTTGACCATGCAAATTTCCCAGGCCTTGGCAAACAGACAACCCATCCCCTTTTTTTGGGAAGAGAGAAGGTGGAGTGGGTACAGGACAGGAGGGCTGGTGCTCTGATGGAGGGAGGTATGTAAATGAAGAGGGTGAATTTGCATGGAGAGGGACGGAGAGAGAGAGGGAAAGAGAGAGAGGGAGGGAGGGAGGGAGAGAGATAGAGAGAGAGAGGGGGAAGCAGAGAGGTAGGGCCCTCATCATTCCTAAGCGCAGGCTGGGTGACCTTTTGTTCCTGAATTAATATTCATCAGGTATTTGCGCTTCACTCAATCACGCAGGTAATCTCCCAGCCAGATTCACACGCACACATTCTCACCGGGGGAGGGTCAGCCCAGGCACTTGAAAGCTGGAGCATCGTTTTTATTCCTGGCGTTCCCCAAAAGCAGCTCTTTTGGCCCTCTCATTTTGTGTGTGTGTGTGTGTGTGTGTGTGTGTGTGTGTGTGTCTTTATTTCTCCTATGTTTAGAGGACAAAGTTTGGACTGTGGTCAACCATGACCAAATGGGGCCCGTCCGAGTGCGGGGATCCACGCTGGAGAACCCTTACACTAGGTCCTTGAACTACAGCCTCCCGCCAAGCCACATACAGAGCCTGGTCACCACCTCCCTGCATTGCCAACAGGAAGTCATCTACCAATGCAGGAAGTCCCGCCTATTTAACACCTGGGGTGAGTCCTGATATCTGAGTTAACACTGGGACAATGTTAGTTGCTCTGTGGTCTTGATTTGTGTGTCATGAAAAGTTTACATAGTGTATGTCATCACAAAATGTTTTGAAATACATTGAATGCAGAATGAATCTGACACTTGTGTGGGATAATAGTATTCTAACAGATTGTTTTAATACGCTGTTAATTGGGGGGAAAGGAAACATGCTCCATTGAGTGTAACAGGATGTGTTTACATATGATATATTTGTGCCTGAGACACTAATATATCAGACAGAGTTGATTATGTGGAGTCATCAGGCTGGAGCTAACAGCCTGTGTTCTCACTTCACCTGCATGGCACTTGGCTGGCCAGAACGGGAATAATAGTCTTGTGTAGTCCGTGACTTGCACTGATTCTCAGGTTCTACACAATCCCTACACACAACAAGCATGGTTACACACAGACACACGCATGGACACACACACACACACACACACACACACACACACCTGCCCTGTCTTTAAGAACTAATCAGAAGCAGCACCAGATTTGCTGAAAGCCCCTCTGCCAAACAGGTTTCGAGTTGGCCACTGAGCCGTGTAAAATTTCATCAATCCTCCACAAAACAACGCCGAAGCAAACATGTCCAAAATTGTTGGTACACAAAGCGAAGTGAACTGGATCGCCGGACATCTTGTGTCAACAGATTGTCTCGGCAGGACCGGCAAGTTGGCAGTAGCTCGCATCCTGTTGAGCTGGCACAACAAATGCCCACTCATACTCTCATCGCCGGCACTGTATACACATACACACACACACACACACACACACACACACACACACACACACACACACACACACACACATACCTCTGACACCACTGCCCATAGTTACCACAGGCCACCTGCTGCTAGGGGTGCGGTTCTGCTCCGTCTGATGAGGGATTTACGGAGGGGTTTACGTCTGGCTAATGCAGAACTAGCTGGGTGTTTATGTTCGTGCACACGTGGGGTACTCTCCATGCTCCCCCGGTGCTTGTGTTTTTGGAGCGTGTTTTGGCTGTCCAACACCATGACTTCGCATTACAGTGCTCAGGACGCCCAGAGACAGGGTCTTTCAGAGAGCAGGGGAGGCATGTTGTCTAGCCTGTATCACAGAGATTATGCTGCCACTTTAAAATGTGTTTGGCAGATTCAAATGGGAAAAAGCATGTTTTGAATAGATTGTTATTGCCAGGGCCTGCTTTTTACCCTGCCTCTTACAGAAACTTGAGTCATTGTGGGTCTGCATGTCTACAAGTTATTGTAGCTCTGTGAAGTGATGGTGTTAAAGTGGGCCAGTTGTGAGAGGTCACAACAGCCATGAAACATGGTGTGAAAACAAGGAGCGGAGATTCTGAAGTCTTTGCTATCTCTTGACCTTTTTATTCTCTCTCTTTGTCCGTCTATTAGTCTGTCTCTCTCACACAAACAAACTCCGTCTTCTAAAAACGGATAGTTACGTTCTTTGATTATGATTAGCAGAATCGCATTCAAAGCCATTGGAAAACGTAAGGTCATGAAGTTGACCCAAATTCTCTGAAGGAGAACACATAAGAAAGAACTTTATATAAGAAAGGTCGACCAGGGCACAGAGCAGGCAACCGACATGCAAGCAATGTCCAGGTTATAGAATTGGGCAGAGGTTATTTACATGCTTGACCAATGTAATAGCAAGCAACAGCGCTGTTTTTAGGGACAATATCTTAAGCTCGAGATTGCTTAGGGGCGAATGACACAAGCTTTTAGCACCACCTCCCATAGGGGCATCGAGGCTGTACAGGGTAGCCAAAGGCTCAGCCCACCCCTTTAGAAAGTGGAACACTAGAGGCTGAGCCCCCTGTGTCACGCCAGACCAACCTGAGTGACAGGCTGAGATTGCCGTCAGGTACAGTTTGAGTGTGGAGGCGGAGCGTCCCTGCTTAAACAGATGCTGTAAGAACGTGAGTACCAGTTCAATGGGACACGAGAATGGGTCACAATCGTTATCGGGACACCAGTTGGGAAACACCCACCACTTTAAAGAGTAGAGAGACCAGGTGTACTCTATTCTCACACTGAATAGCTTTTTCAGGAGCCAGGCAGTCGAGTCCTTTGTGAGGTCTCAGGATGTCAGGGGCCACAACATCGACCCGAGGTCCGACATCCAAGTTCAGGGGTCCGCTTCACACTGTGCCTAACAATGCCCTTTAGCTGTTCTACAATCATTGGAACCTAAAGCCGTAAAGTTACAGTGTCATTTTTGTGACATCTTTCTCAGCATATTAAAGTTCTGCAGGTGAATCACATGGATTCTACACACAGTCAAACTGCAGAGAATATCCATGTTTGACAGGTTTTTGGCTTTCTTACTTTTATTACTTACACTGTTACTCTTAACGGTTTCATACAGACAATATAAATCCAACCTCTGGTGACCCTGTCTCATCAAAAACTCTCACCCAAGCATACCACATCATGAATGTCTTGAGAGGCTTGAAACTGAATCACTGAATGCAACCAGAAGGTTTCCATTCCCCCCGAAAATGGTTTCATTGTTTCATGTCTCTTGAAACTGATGATATATAATAGCCTATAGAAATGTCACATTGTCGCATGTTAACAGCATGAGGTATGAAGTGTTTTCTGACCCATAGTGCATAACAAACAAATCCAACACTGCTTTATTACCACCCACTTGCTAGCCTATACCCGTAGTTTTTTGGAAAATGACTTTGTATTTCTGTCATTTTTCTGCATGATGCTTGCTTTATTTTCTTGACTCTTATCTTTTATTTAAATTATCTATATATTAACACACAGTCATATATGTGTATATTCATGCTAGAATCTGATTGTTGTGGTCATATTTTTACTTCTGGGCAATTCCACGGAAAATTGACTTTTTGTCACATCCATAACGCCAGTGAAATGCCTTTGCATTTGTATGATGTGAATGACAACATTCATTTTTTGTGCATTTTTTCATGTACATTCTTTAGCCAAAAATAGCAAATGCTCAAATTTCATGTAATTGTTCACATCTTAATCATTCACATCATACCATACAATCACATTTTATTGGCGTTATGGATGTTACAAAAAAAATAATTTTCCATGGAATTGCCCTTCTATGAAGATGTTTAAATGTTCTTCAAGTTTCTCCATTTCCATCGGCATAGGTTACTGCCCCCCACAAGGGGGAAGGCATGCTAACAGCACACCATTGAGTCAATGGGGAAAATCGCTAGCAGTTACACTTTTTACACTTCAAACAAATTCAGATAGGGATCAGCTTGTTTGTGAACACAGTGGTTTAAAGAAATTAATTTTACTTAACTGCCCAATGTATGCTACCAACCTAATTCCCCCTGAATTCCCGATGTTGACGATAAAGTCTGGTATCAATTCATATGGATATTCTATGGAATGCGCATTCCTGTGAGACAAATTAAGGTGCACCTTAATAGCATAAGGCTTAGCTTAGCTAGTCTGTGACAGTTCTACAATGAGTCCACTCAAGATAGTTCTCGCACAAAACTTGGGAACATAACGTTATCCTTAACCCTGCTGACACACATATGACTCATTCCAAACTTTTCTTGTGCCTTTTATTGATGTTTGCTAAAAGATTTAATCTTGTTAAGGTGTTTTCTGTAGGCCTATTCACGCAGGTGCACCTCCATTACGTTACATTCAATCGAATCAAACGCTTTCCCCTACATTGGGGTTTTAACCACCAATTTGGGGGCGGTAACCACGATTATGACTAGATGCCAACGTATCCATACCAAGCACTGACAGTTCCCACCTTTTTTGTATTTTGGCTTGTGATTGGCTGGAGTCAGACGGCACACCCCTGTCGTGGTGGCTGGACCGGGATGGGGTGAAAAGGACGTACTGGGGGGGCTTCCTACCTGGGGTGCAGCAGTGTTCCTGCAGCCTGGAGGGGAACTGCATGGACATGAACTACTTCTGCAACTGTGATGCCGACCGTGACACATGGTAAACTCAACTCCACAACCCCCTCATCACATTTAGACAGGCAATGTTGGAGACTAGTTTAAAAACACTGAAACACAAAGCTACCTGTCTCTGATTATTTCATAAGAAGTGTGCTCATGCAAATCACAGGATCAATATGAACTTGATGAATTGCAGTGTCATAAGAAGTGACTATTGTACTGATTATTTTCAAGTGCAAAATTTGAATGGTGTTGAATGATTTGTAAATCATGGTGCTAATTATATAGTTATTTCGCTACCAAAGTACTGTCTGCAGCTATTATGCCAAATACAATGCAAGTTAAAAATTCACTCTCTTAACAGTCTCTTAACAGTGTTATAAAACATAAGAGGGCTACATCCCTGATAAATATAAAAACATTTTAAAACACCTACTCAAACCTGTTAAAGCTATGCATCTTCATGTATACAGGGAACACAAGTTATAGATGCAAATAACAAAACAATGGGTATGAGATACTCAAAGATGCAGAGAAACTGCTTAGATCCCACTGATGGTACCTACTGTACAGTACGTCAGTCTGGAAATCATGAGTCACACATTGCCATAGTGACGGTAAACACATCAGGATCTGGATCACTGCATTTCTTCTCTGGCTCTGTACCCAATGAAAGCTTTTGGTCTGTGTGCTCACCCACTACACACCTACTTTGCCTTCTTTTTTTTTCTCTCTCTCTCTCTCTGTGTCTCTTTCTCTCTTTGTGCCTGCAACTTTCTCACCAGGGTAAATGATACTGGCCTGCTGTCTTATAAAGACCATTTGCCTCTAAGGGAAATTGCCATCGGTGACACAAACAGGACTGGCTCTGAGGTGGTGTTCAAAATTGGACCACTGCGTTGTTACGGCAACAGTAAGTTATTTTCATCACATGGGACACTGACAGAAACATTACCAACCTCCTCCAACCATTTCATTTTATTTTAATATAGCTGCAAGCAGCAATGTGTTGTCCTAGCAGCCTAGCTAAACATCCATGCTTAGCTGATATGTTTCTCTCATCTTCTCACATAGGATTCCTGTGGAACTCTGCATCCTTCTACCAGGAGACGTCCTACCTCCACTTTCCTCCTCTCCAAGCGGAGCTAACCCTTGACCTTTTTTTCTATTTCAAGACCAGCACCCTCTCAGGTGTCTTCCTGGAGAATCTTGGGGTCCAGTCTTTCATCAGGTTGGAGTTAAGCTGTAAGTCAGCAGACTGCACCACTGAGTGGCTATTCATCAAATGAGGTGTAACGCACAGACAGACTGGACATGAGCGTGAACATAGACGTGTCATGTTCCATGTTGCCGTTAAAGGGATACCAGGTAACGTTTTCGTGTTAATTAATCATCTTCGTAAGTCAGTATATGGTTAAATGACTCATTACAGGGCGAATGAAGAATCTCTCGCCCGCCCCTACTACCTGTAGGAAGAATATCCCGCTTGCAAGTTCGGTGTATCCTACCCGTCGACCTTCAGTCTCACAAAGACTCATCAGACTCAGACATCGCGAGAAGCTGGATCAGTTTACATCCTGCATCCCCAGCACAGAGGCAGGCTAACAAAACGCTAGCGACTGTTATAATGGCAGAGCCGGCGAAGAAGCAGCGAAAACCCTTGATGGAAGATGCAAAGAAAAGGAAAAGAGCTTCAGACCGAGCGAGGGCTCGCACGTGTATTGACACGTACAGACGCTAGGGGGAGCTTCGTAGAGAAAAAGCATCAGGCTTGCCTGGTGTCCCTTTAATTGCTATCAATCACTTTGAATGGTTCATGCAGTGATTTGCTGACCTTTCTGTTGGTTATGTTGCTTTGCTTTTCTAGCATTGCTTGAACCAGAAAGTTGACAAAAGTTCAATAAGAAATAGGCACTGTACCATCTAAAAATCATGTTATTGTAACCAAAAAATACTTCGGTATTTCTCGTAGTTAAAGCTACTTTGGTAGATCTCGAGTTTGTGATCTACAACTTACAGGAAAAGGATGTTTGGGCTGTTAAAGATTACATTGAGTCTCCTCCTTTCTTTCTGCCTTTCTTAATCTCTCTCTTCCATCTCTCCTTCCCTTTTCTTCTTTTCCAACCATCCCTGTCTCACACACAGCTCCGTCCTCTGTAACGTTCACCTTTGACCTCGGCAACGGCCCTGTCCAACTCACTGTCAGCTCCCCCGTTGCCCTGAATGACCGGCAGTGGCATCAGGTGCGCGTGGAGCGCAACCTGAAGGGGGCATTGCTGCAGGTGGACCAGCTACCCCTGCGTCGCGTCGCCGCACCACCCGAGGGAAACTTGTTCCTGCAGCTCAGTGGACAGCTGTTTGTAGGTAAAGAACCATCCGAACCAGGAGCACCTCTCTCTCTCTCTCTCTCTCTCCCTCTCTCTCTCTCTCTCTTACCTAGAACCACATAGAACCATGGTAAAGAATCGTCGGACAATGCACCGAAACCAGAAAGTGTTACCGCAATTTTCTTAATAGCGATACTTTAAGAATGTTATTTTAATCAGTTTTTAATAAAAGCTGCATTTGTTATCAGTTTAAAGAATTTTAAGTTCCATTTTTCTGTCATCTATTACTTAGTACTGATGTTTAATGATTTGCCGTGGTATCGTTTCAGTATTGGTATCAAGATACTTATCATCATATCATATCATCATCATCATCATAATTTTGGTATTGTGACAACACTACATTTGAATCAGGAACACCTCTCTCTCTCTCTCTCTGATATCTATAATCGCTTAGAACCCTCTAGCATTGCTGAACTTGTGTTCCCTTTCAAAGTTCCCTTTTAAGTTATTTTCTTCCAGCCTCTGGTGAATCTGTCCTTGTAAGATTGCTTTTGATGTCTCTTGGCTTCAGAGCAATGTTCTGACTCAAACAAGCTAAAGTTATTTCAGGCTAGACAAACCCCTCTGGTAAAATGGGGGTTCTTAGTTTTCCGCAGCCCAATTCATGGAGATGCCGTTTTCCAAGTGGAGCAGCCCACATTTGTGCCAGAAAGCTGTCAGTAGTTGTGTTTAGCGCACAGGTGGTCTGAGTGTTGACCACAGGCAGGCTGGACTGCCAGGAATGTGTCTGCCGTCAGGTGGAACACAAACTTACCACACAGCAACAGCACCAGCACCAGCCTCTGCATCTGTTCACACTCATTGACAATGGAGTGTGGTCAGAACCCTCTAACTCTCTTTTGGGATGTCAAAAATGTAGATCATAGTAAAAACGTATGGATGTTTTGACATTTTTACTTGAAAATCCAGTTTATTCAAACAGACTAAGCTATGTTACGCTGTCTCTGTCGTGTCCTGAAACATAAGACATGTTCAAACCTGTCCAGCGCTGCACCCATGTAATTACATCAGCAAAGTGACAGAGCTAACTAGTCAAATACATCATCTGATTTGCGGGCGATGGACTAGTGGGTAGTTTTTCATGGCCTACCCCTTCACAGTGATCAATGTACTATTGGTGACAAATGTGCACCAGAACCCTGGAGAGAGAAATAGTGTCTCTTCCTGGATAGCCCCCACAACTCATTTCCCCAGTGTTTTAGACTATGCTACTCCTAAATTAAGATGCCACAAAATGTAATTAATGTTTATCAATCATGGCCCTGGAGCATGCCTTGTTTTTGGAGTGCGTGTTATTGGATCATTACGTTCCGCCCTCCCACCTACTCACTTTCTACAAACTCCTAAAACAAGTGGCTAGTGTCTGCGGGGGAAAAAGTTCTCAATCGCTGTGGTTAAAGTTTGTTTACCGTGTGAGTGCAAAGTGGAATGGTATCCATGGGATGTAAGTCTGGGATAGGAGTTCAGCCACAGTTGTGAATTTCCTGAGCTCATTTGAAAAATAGTCTGGAGGAGCAAATAGCCAAAGAAGCCATCCAAGCACTGTAGCTTACTGGCAAAAGCAATTGAAGTTACAGTCATAGAAATTCAGTTGCTTTCTAGGCTCAGTGTTGGGGGAATGAGAAGAGCTCAAGAGATTGGGGAAATTGTGTACACGCACACACACACACACACACACACACACACACACACACACACAGAGAGCTTTGAACGAGATAGGAAAGTACGCAGAAGTGAGCAGAAGGATTTTATACCATCTGAATCTAAGTGTACGCTCAACTCAAAAAAATCTCTTTGTTGATCGTGTCGAAGCCTTGGAGATCAGACTGTGCAAGGGAGATAATCGGCGCACATTTTGTGAAGTTTTTGAAATGATTCAACTGTTGTTTGTGATAAAGAAATATGCACACGCCCGAACTAAGCGAACCAAACAACACCTGCAGCAGAAATGGATGTTCTCTCAGAGTGCTGCTGGTCATGTCTGCTAAAGCAGATTCACTTTGATGGGAAGGTGAAGTTGAACTCCTGAACTCAGACGGTGTTGTGCTCATGCTCGTCGGATGTTAACAGTCTCTGGGGTGGACTAAGGTCGGACTGTGCAAATTACAGAATGGCCAGCTAGAGGGCTGTGAGGAGGAATAGAGAAATTCTGTGGATTAAAATTGCATGCTTTACATTAAATTCTTTGTCTGTATGACCTCTCATCAGTATCTTCTCCACATTCACAGGCCGATAAGAAAGAACTTTACAACTCGACAAGCCCATTTGTTGTTTTCATTCCATCATATTGCATTATGAATGATTTTTTTTTTTTTTTTTAAGATACACCACAAAACCCCAAGAGTCACTACCATCAGATACAATCCATAATGGTCGTCAACATGACTAGTCTTTCTTTTGTACTGAGGGGTTTACATTAATGCAGCTCTACACCTGACCTCTCTTGTGAACAGGTGGGACTGCCTCGCGACAGGGGGGCTTTCAGGGTTGCCTGCGTGCTCTGACCGTGAACGGCGTGGCCCTTGACCTTGAGGAGCGGGCCAAGACCACTCCAGGGGTGTCCCCTGCCTGCCCAGGTTACTGCAATGGTGACAGTGTCTGTCACCATGGCGGAAAGTGTGTAGAGCAGAGGAATGGCTACGTGTGTGACTGCTCACAGACAGCCTTTGGAGGCCCTCACTGCAGCACAGGTGAGTGTGTGTGTGTGTGTGTGTGTGTGTGTGTGTGTGTGTGATGTGTTTGTACCCATGCAGGCTTGACAGTTTTTATGTATAAACATAGCCTGGGTGTTCCCATGCTGCCTTGCGCGCGATTTGATTCACGCTGCTAAGGCAGCCTGGAGACCATGGAGCAAATTTTCGCCTGAGATAGGGGACCAATCACAGAACAAGGGGGAAAGCAAGACGATGATGAGCTATGCACAGACGCATTTGATAGACATTTGTGGCACCCAATAAACGGATCTGGGCATTTTTTTCAAATACGAGAAAATTAACGTTTGGTTCCCAGACCACGTCTCATTGAGAAGTGGTGGCGCTAACCAGGCTAGTATAAACATGTAACATTCTACAAATTATTACACATGTACATTAATTATTTTACATATAAGTAAATACGTAAATCAGTTATTTGACATATCTTAACACGAATGCACTGCTTTGCCACTTTTGCATGCTTCCACCATTCTAAGCATGAAAGTCACTCTCTAATGCAGAGGAGAATAATATAGAGCAGAGAAACTGCTTTGGCTTTGGAGAATTGAATACACAATATACAAGCTGTATTGTTGGAACCTACATCAGCATCTTAGTATCTAGTAGGAGTTTAATTCCTACTTACTACATCACTTGTTGTGTATGCCTTCATGCACTTAAATAAGTGAATATGAATAATATATGACGGATTAGCAAACAGACAGCGGGGTAAGACATAATACTGTACGCATGAACTGTAAACACTTGAAGGAGCCTTGCCAAAACTGTGTTGTGGAGATCAATCTGCATATCCCCAAAAAATTGCACAAAATATAAATATATAAATCAAATGAAGATGGTTTGACAGTGAACTCCCACATCACCACAGATGATCAAACTATGCTGGGAAGTTTTTTCTCTTCTTTTCCAGGGTCTGTATGGATATGGTAATCCATAAGAACAAGGGAACACTGCACAATTCCACGTTGCTAAATGTGTCTGTGCTCTTGTGATGCGAGGCGCTGCCTCCGTCTGCCAAACTGAATTTCATTAGCGTGGGTGTTCTGACTCAAGCCCTCCCCTACGCCTGTCAATCTAACGAGCTAAGCATTAGCCAGGCCCCGAATGTGATTTAGAAGGAGTTCTTGGAAACTGTGCACTCAGACAGACATACACACACACACACACACACACACACACACACACACACACACACACACATAAACACGTACAGGCGTACACACACATGCACACACCACACACGCAGAAACACACTCATACACATTAAACACACACACAGACACACCGTTATTCATTCCCAGATGAAATAAAACTTTAGATGGAGGAGGGGAAGAACAAAGACAAAGTAGTGTTAATGTCCGGGAGATTGAGCTGTAAGTTGATTGTACATCGAGTGAGAAATGATTTAGGGCCTGGCAGTGAAATGCTAATGCCCTCTGCGCTGGGAATGATTAAAAGTGGGGGGATTTGGGTTTGGCGTCTCCGCTGGTTTGACTGCTAGCCCGTCTGCATTTGCATAGATATCTCTTTTTTTTTTGTTCTTGCCGCCTCAAGATAATAAATTTCCTCCTGCACCCCCCACTTCTCTCAGTGATGGCAACGGCGTTTGATGGAGGCTCCTCACTCACCTACTCCTCCCAGGAGACGCTGTCAGGGATCCGGGACAGGGACTCCAAGATATCCCCCGTCAAGGAGGACGCTGGGGTCACGGGTCAGTCACTGGACAGCGTGACGCTGGGTTTCCAGACGAGACACGCGCCCGCGCTGCTCCTGGTGGCGCAGGGGCTCGGACGGCGCTACGTGGCCATCATCTTGACCAGAGCCGGTACTGAAACCACCACACACACACACATCCCTTTTCAGACTTTTAGGAAGCCCAACCCACCATACACTACTGGCTTTGTAGAGTCCAGATGGATAAATCAAATCAGGTCGAGACATCACACATGCACACACACACACACAGACAAGCACACACCTGAGCTGTCTGGATTGGATACATGCTGCAGACCAGCCCGAGTGATTTGAAGTAACTCTGGCCAGCCCCATCTACAGTACATCTATTTTTAGAGATGTAATAGTGGATTGATTTAATTGAAGGCTTTTTTATCTTTTCATTTGGTGGTCCATCATAGGACACAGAACTTCATAGTGTTATAGTCTGAACAATTGGAAGGGACGATATGTGTGTTTATTTTGTCCATAACATAACCATATACCATCAGAATAAATGTAAAAGTTATACCAAATCTAGTTGCCTGATAAAAGTGTCCAATGGCTGCCTGCTATTTCTGTATGCCAGGAGGAGCAGTGAGAATATTTTCACCCTTTTCAAGGTACAA
Source organism: Alosa alosa (assembly GCF_017589495.1). Lineage (NCBI taxonomy): Eukaryota > Metazoa > Chordata > Actinopteri > Clupeiformes > Clupeidae > Alosa > Alosa alosa. The sequence goes on along the minus strand of NC_063211.1, from coordinate 26,022,828 downwards.
TGTCAAGAGAGCAAGAGTGTATCTGAGCAAAACATTTTCAATGCCGTCTCTGGAAATGATGTTCCACTTCAGTGCAAAAGTTGTGTGCTGATCCTGAGAGGGTGAACTCTAAAGTGCCGCTATGGTCCCCTTAGGAAGTATGCAGATCAAGTATCGTCTAGACGAGGATAAGGAGCCAGACTCACTGAGCCCCAGGTCCCCAAGTTTATCTAACGGCCAGCTACACTGGCTCCGACTGAGTCGTGAAGGAAAGGATGTGTTTGTTCAAGTAAGTTCACTTTTTAAATAATTTACTTTTTCAAGTTGTTTTTTTTTTTGCTAACATATATTTTAAGCTGATTCTGTTCCCTAAATCCATATGAATTACCCAAAACGAGGAAAATGTGGTGTTGGCGAGATAACTTAACCTACTTTTGCCCTGAGATTAGTGACACTTGTTTTCACATCCAAACAGAAGGGAAGCAGCCATAAAAGCCTATGCTGGTGGGGACGTATTGGTCACTTAGCTGAAGCCTAACTGCCTGTGCCCCTCGTGGGGGAACTCTCCTTTCAGATAGATGATGGCCTGACACAAATCTTCACACTCACATCTGCGTCTGCCCTGAGACCTTTAAAGAGTGTGACACTCGGCAAACTCTCTGGTGAGTGACTGTATGTGTGACTGTGTGTGTGTGTGTGTGTGTGTGTGTGTGTGTGTGTGTGTGTGTGTGTGTGTGTGTGTGTGTGTGTGTGTGTGTGTCTCTGGCTGAGAGAGATAGTCAGGCAGCCTATATAACTCCACCTGTTGCCAGTTCTCGCTTCGGCACTTCTCATCTCATCACCCAGGATTTACATCTGTCAGACCTCTGGCAATATAATTCTCCATGAATTTTAATGAAGAAAAGATATTCTCCAGCACTCTCTCTCCGCTCCTCTCCTCTCCTCTCCCTTTCTCCCTCTCTCAACCTAATGTGGATAAGGCTGTTTTCCTCATCCCCTCACTTAAAGGAGATGGCAAGAGTTAACACTAGGAGAAGGGGGTGGGGGCATTCTCTTGGAGTGCCAGTAGAACAGCAGAAGAGGTTGAGTGAAGGCTAAATTGATTTGCCAGGCGTTGCCTTGGAGACCCCTTCTTCCTCTAATCTGCAGACTGATGGGATGGCATGCCATGGCAAGGGACTTGAGCGAATGTTTCAGATAAATTAACAATAAGGCCTTCAACAGAATACTCCACACTGGCTCGTCATAAAGCAACACAGGTGAGTGAGAGTGAATGAAAGTGTTGGAGGTAAAGAGAGAGAGGAAGAGAGGGAGGGATGAACACATCGATTCTGTCTCCTCTGGTTTCCACCTATCAGCTGCCTAAATGAAATTAGAAAAGATTCAACATTGAGTTCACCACCTCTAAGGCATTAGTCCATGTCAAAAGCACAGACGAAACATCTGACATGCTTTGAATGGAACTTCAGTGTGTCTAATGTGTTTATGTATGTTGACAATTGCATTTGGACATGAAATCGGATCCAAATACTAAGGCAATAGCAGTGAGACACTCTGGAAAGTGTTAAAGACAAAGCCTTAATGGGACACTCACCATTTTAGAAAGATTACTTACATAATATCATGTTTTTCTCCACTGTTTCTACTGCAGGAAGTGACATCATGGATGAAGAGGTGGTTGAAGCAGGACTAAGTGGTTTCATTGGCTGTCTGTCCTCAGTCCAGTTCAATCAGGTCGCCCCTCTGAAGGAGGCTCTGGGTCACAGAAGCTCGTTGGTCAGCATCAGCGGCCATCTGTCTGAGTCCAGCTGCAGTTCTCTGTCCACTCCAAACACTCTGGCCACAACACACTCACTTGCAGGTCAGAAGCCACAGTGACCTCAGAGTGGCACTGGCTAACACACACGCACTGTTACCAAAATTGACACGGTTACACTCACTTAGCTAATACTGAAAAGCAGCCAAACAAAAGTGCCTTGTGGAGGAAGACTATGTATTTTCAAAATACACACTATTTCATCAAGGTTAGTCTTAGGGACGAGACATAAATTCAATAGACTGTCTCAGACACTCATGCTGGGGGTTCACAGCCTGGTAAAAAAAAAATCATTGACATTGTAGACGTGAAGTGTGACAAAAAATACATACTAATAAGGCTATGCCTACAGGCTCTAGATACCTCATGCATACTCCATCTCTGTGTCTTCAATCCCCCTTTGACACCACCGTGAGGACACATTTGCGTTAAAATCTCGGAATACTCTTAATGCTGTCATGTTTTATACTCACACTCATGTAGTCCCCATTTTCACCATGGTTCTCACACTCTTTTTACTTGTTGAGATCACACCAAAGTTAATGCATATTTAACTTTTGTATAATCATTTTCAAACTGCCAGGCTCATTATACTGTCTCAGTATGCTTAAGATGTCACTAAGCAGACATAAGCACTGTGAGTGAAAATACTGATGAGTACTGGAATACACATAGTAAACTGACAAAACACTGTCAACCAATGCTGCTTTAATCTCAGACACTCATTCTCAAGCCCCAGCCGCCAGATGTTGGAAACCTTCATTTTTTCCCCTTGTAAGATCTGGCTATCGATCAGTGATGACACTAATAACATGATATGGGCATTGCCTCTCAAGTCAGGCTAATTTAATTCTGTTTTTGTCGGCATTTTGTTTTTATTAGTATTTTCCTTTGATGATCGGTGATGACTGTGATAGCATGACATGGAAGTTGTTTATGCCAGCTAATTTGAATGTTTATATATGCATTTTGTTTTTGCATTTCTTAATGTGCCATGTTCTCTGTGGTCCCATTTCTTCCCAGACCACTCAGAGAAAGGAGGCCGAGGCAAAGAGCCCCTAAAGGAGACGGAGCACAATGAGTCAGCAGTCATTGGAGGTATGCTATGCTGGTCAGCTATGCTGAAGGAGACTTGTCTCTATGCTTATCCTCATGACACTGACCTACAGACACCTCAGCACACCATTCCAATTTTACCTGTCCCTGATGCCCCCTCAAATTTTGGAACAAAGGGGTTGAAAATATTGATTTTGAGTGCTTCAAAAGAGGTATCATTATTCACCACCACTTACACTGCTATCTGATCACTTGCCAACTCTGCAGTGTGGTGATGATGATGGATTTGCTGCTCTTTTGTTTTTTGCAGGTGTGGTGGCTGCGGTGGTGTTCACCACCCTCTGCGCCATGGGGGTAATCATCCGCTTTCTGTACCAGCACCGGAGGCCTCCGCCCCCACCCGTCATGGCTGAAAAGAAGGAGCACCGCGGCAGCCTGGACCCCCACCCTCCACACCCCCCGCATCCGTATCGGACTGAGCTGGAGCCCCACAAGTCCACCATGGACCATAAGGAGTATTTCATCTGAGTGCATTGGGGGTTCTGCTATCATAGCAAATCTCATGGTCCTAAATAAGGCAAGAAAACTGTTTGCCACTCATAGAAAATGCCACCCAAAAGCCTTCTAACTCTCCCTATTTTCTGCTGTTGTTATTTTGGGCTAGCCCAGGAAAGGGGCGTGGCACTACCTGAGATGGGGGAGGTCCCTCACCATGGAGATTATGGATACTTTCCAGTGGTATTGTGGGATGTGAAGTCCTTTTTTGCATCTGTTACTATCTAACTTAGTCATGAGTAAATCATACAACATGCCAGTACAGATATGCAGGTTTTTCATCCACCAAGTTGCATCTTCAGAGTCAAACAGTGTTTGGTGTCCGAGCATGGGCATATACTATTCTATCTTTCAGTCGCTTGTTATGGTTTTTGTACGTTGGAGCAAAGCTTGTAAAGAATGTCAAAGACTTGCACACTGGAAAGCCGAAGAGCTATGATGGTACTTAATGTTTTGAAAAAAGATGAAATCCTCAACTGAACTCATCAACCAAGCCAACTTGAAAACTTCAAGTACTCTACAGGGAGAGAGAGAATATACAAAAATCTAGAGAGTGACTTTGAGTGTGTTGACAACATTATTAACAAGTGTTCATAAAATGACACATCCCCTCAATGTCTTATAATCAGATATCCTGTTTGGTGGTAGGTGACAATCATGTTTGTCATGTCAACATGCAGTGGGGGTGTAGTCATATTCAGAGCATCGTTGTTACTTTTCGGATTGCTGGCCTGGCATAGTAGAAAAAGCAAAGACCCCTGTACAGTGGCTCTTTGTGTTAGCCCTGCACCATTGCCATGTGACCTTTGACCTTCTCCTTCAGGTGCATGGTTAACCTTACACACCAGTCTAAGCAAACCTGTGCCTGGGCCTGGTGTCCTCTTCTTCAAGTGCATTAAGAGTCTGAGAAAACAGCTCTATTACAAAACAACCCACCTCCTTATTTTAGTCGTGTTCATATGGACATTTATTTCTTTATTCATTTTTCGTTTCTTTGTGTGTGTACGTATGATTAGGGTTGTTTTTATGGCTACTACTGTAAATGTTCAATGTAAATAGATTTCATAATTATATTTAATAAATTAAGCTTTTCTACAGCTTTATGTGCATAATGTACATCCCCAGAGTGTTTTTAGTGTCATTATTGTGACGACTAACTAGCACGGTCATATAGGTTTTTGTTATGTTTTTTCTTGATGGGCATGTAGCTCCATTAGGCTGCCTTTGGTCCCCAAGAAGCTGAAAGCAGTTTTCGGGGAATAACTTGCCATTCATTGTGCCTCAAGGAGGTCTGAGGGAGGCACACCACCCCAGAGGCACACCACCCCAGCCCATTGACATTCATTTGTGGGGTGGCACCACCTAAAGGGGCGCTGCAACTAACATATTTCAAGACATGCCTGTGCCAATATCTTGTGATGTAAAGGTTCAAAGTTTATGAAATATGACTTGCTGAATTACTGCTGCAATCTTTTCATGCACTCCAAATCAACCAAATTCAAATATCCCACTATATATATTCAAATATCCCAACAGTAATACATGCATCGCAGCTAATGAAAATGTGTGTGTGTGTGTGTGTGTGTGTGTGTGTGTGTGTGTGTGGTAAGCTGTTACTTTTGTGACAGTAAGTATCTTAATGTCTGAATTGGACAAAATATTTTAATGTCTGGATTAGCCATGTTTGTGACATTAGAGGGATTATTAAGGAAGATCAGTGCCGCATTTGACAGCTTAAACGGTGTAGTGAAATCATTACCCAAAGCAGCAATCTGACGCAGTTGTTATTTTAAGAGCCTAAGATATAACAAACTTACCGGGTATATTTTTGAGGGGTTATGCAGTTTTGCTCTGGTACCTACACTATTACTTTTAATGAGACACTGAAAAGTCCTAACATGGTTGTCTCATCCTTGGCCTCGCTGGTATGTTTTCCTGCCTCTTTTGAGCATGGCAGATCGTTTTTATTTCTCCTCTAGGGAAAAAACTTTCTCTCCTATTAAATTCTCAGCTTTCCTCAGTGACATAACTATAATTGACATTGGTAAATGTGTGTGTGTGTGTGTGTCTGTTTGAATGCATAAATTAAATTCGGCACAGCTCTGTACATGTTTACTAAACATTTCTCCAAGGATTTCCATGCAAGTTAATCAACCTGAATGTGGCACCCTGCACATATTCTCTGTGCTACATTCCAATGACTCTACCCAACGCCATCTGCCTGCTTCTTACACCAGCAGCACGACAACCCAACATGTACTGTATACATATATCAATCTATCACTGAATCAGATCAGATGCCTTAAGCCGTAGGGAGGCTTATCAGCAAGCATCACACTGTCACAGTGTCATCATCACACCACCGGAGAGAAACTGAAATGTGCCAGTTCTGATCTGGGGCAAAGGGTCTTGGGTAAGGACAGGTGAAGAGAGGGAGAGAGAGAGAGATGTGTTGCTCATCAGGTGTTAATTAAATGCCCTCAGAATTGCGTGGGAACGACACACACATACACTTTCTTCAGTCTCTGGTCTCAGGGAAAAATACATCGGGGCTCTAAAACTCAAAGTTCACACCTCATAGCTAATCAAACCGTGCATGGCCCTAAAAGTTCTCTCTGCAGAAGTGGAAAAGTGTAGGTGTCATTTTACACCTTGAATTGTGAACCATGATGTGGAAATGAGCCATGTCAAGAGAGCAATGAACAGCACCACTGCACTCTGTCCAACTCGAGTCTTCCGCCGACATCAATTTCAAAGCATGACAAAATACAAAAAAAAGGAGGAAATATAGAAGAAGTATGCCTGAATTATTGACAAACTCAAGCTCATTATGTCCAAGTAGCACATCTCACAAGGAGGAATCAAAAGGAAGGGAGGAGGGAGGATTTATCATTAGCTTCCCTGGGAGGCACATTCACAGAGGAGATCATTTCGCAGAGAGAGAGAAAAAGAGACGGGACACTTGGCAAAGAGTGAGGGATGAGGGGAACCCTGTTATTACGTTTGGGACGTGCCCATGAAAAACGAGCGCAGGACAGAACAGTCATCTGAGAGAACTCCTTCCCCAGTGCAGTAGAGTTCACCCTCCTTTGCACAAGGCCAGCACTCCCTCTGAGTTCACCCTCCTTTGCCAGTACATAGATTCATCACTAGACCCAGAGAAAGTAGTAGTGTGAAGGCATCCAAAATCCCTTGCACTATACTGTGGAGCTTGGTACCATGAGCATCCCAGTATAAAAAGTAAAAACCTGATGAGCAATGCAATCTCACCCACTCAGCATTTTATTCCCAGGTTTCCTATGCTGCTGATGCTTGAGTGTTGTTCCTCAATTGTAAATCCTTTTTGATTAAAAAAAAAAAAACAAATGAGAGTTTATCTGAGTAAATGTAAATTGGCAGATGCTTTTTTCCAAAGCGATGTTCAAGTGAGAAACCACACTTGTCCATGTAGTAGGAGGGTAAATGTGAATGTAAATGGTGTGTCTAAGTTTTAACATTTACTTTGGTCTATTCGCCCAACGTAAGGGGAAAATGAAATCTGGTCATATTTGATGTGTTCAGACAAGACAGGTATGTGAATACAGTGGTCAGTGATTAGCTCAAATGTCTGTCCACAATGTCTAGGACACAATCTGTGAAGTCTTCAGATTCTGGTAACTTAGTGCTCATTGATTTATATTACACCATTAACAAGGAGACAAACAGAACTGGTCTCAAATCAGAATTCCTTGAAACAAACATTAGTTTGGGGAGAATCACAGCTTGACAATCATGCTGGACAGATTGCTTAAATGTCTATCAATGGATCCACCAATCACCAGCAGGAGGGCTAATTGATTTATAATAAAGTGACTAATTAAAATAGGAAATACAATTATGTCTCGCCTTGATTGCAATCGATTGTGTGGGAGACCGGCTTGTCTGGAACACATGGTCAGAGCTCACCCTGCAGAACCCTGCAGGCTAATGATGAGCATCAGTCAGGTGCTAATGGGCAGATCGGAGCCTGCATACAGTATGTGTGTGTGTGTGTGTGTGTTTTGTGTAGAGCCCACATATGTGCGTGTGTGTGTGTGTGTGTGTGTGTGTGTGTGTGTGTGTGTGTGTGTGTGTGTACACTCTCTACCCTGTGGCAGCAGCTGACACCAACACTCAAGAGAACGGCAGGCAGCATATGCCAGGTCCCCGCATACATACGTAGATGCACACTTTAGATTACAGGTCCCCATTTTCAAATCACACTGTTGCAGAGTCAGTGTCTGTGAGGAGACTGTGGAACACGCTGTCTTTAATGCCTGAAATGGGGCACCATCTGTTCCTTACTTTGGCTTACAGTTGGCTGTTTTGTACTCAAATGAAGGGAGGGCGGGATGCTGTGCAATGCACACTTTCTTTGAGATGTGTGTGTCCCAGGCCTGGAGTGCTGACTGGAATTTGATGTGGACATGTCTTAAATAAACAAATAAAAATCACATACTGGTCTGCAGGGTCTTTCGACACTCAAGAAGTGCAGTTCAAGGGCTATAGGTGTGATGTTCATGTGTGGGGGATTTATAATAGGACACTCTGAGAGTCTTTGTATTCCTGACACAGCTTCCTGCCTCTAGATTGCTGCTCCATTACATGGAAATGTGGCAGGTGTGATTTTTTCACAAATTCGTCAGAGGGTTTCTCCCTATCTGAGTGAGTAGGGCCCCCACCACCATCACCACTGCCACCCATCAGACAGACACCCACACACACACACACACACACACACACACACACACACATCACACATATACACTCAACCTTGCCCCAAAACCTGCATGTCTGCACTTTCTGTGCCCACTTTATGGAGGGTGTTGGGCATCATTTATAGCCAGCGGCGGTGCAATTGTATGAATCTCCAAACGTTGCAGCAGCCCTGCCTTGCCCAGCCCAGAAGCCTCTTTACTGATGACTTGTCAGGGGAGGTGTGCTGAGCACAGCGCAGCCCGACAGCATGGAGGTGAAAGCAGAAAGCACATAGACACACAGAGCCCTCACTCACTGGCTCACCGCAACCACTCAGGATAGAGAGACAGACAGTACAGCATGTTCCCTGTTATGTCTGAATGGTCGTACATGGTACGTAATGGTATCTATAAATGCGTTGACACGATTCAGCCATTTTAAGTGGTTGCATAAGTCTCGTCAAATGGTGATTTGGATTTTCAAGTCATGCTGCACTTCATATTTTACCTGCCACAGAATTTTCCCCATTTATAAAACATTTTATGTACTATCCCAACTGCCTATTTGTGGTAAAATGTATCAATGACCTTTCAGAACTTCAGCAATACTAGCCTTAGAAGTATAATGATCAAGTCAGTATTTTGGATTTGCAATGACATAACTTACTTACTAAAGAAAAATGACGAGATTAGGTCATGTGTGTATAAGCACTCCAAATCTCCCCTGCTTCAGGAAAGATCTACTTTAAAAACAAACAGTCATCCAACTCAAGCTGCTCTTGACATCTTTGTGTAGGTGGCAGAAACACTTTGCGTTAATACTGCCTTATACTGTGCATGTTAAAACAACAATACCTAGAGTACAGACAATAAAAATATGTACTCATGGAGGTCAAGGGTCAGGATTGTTTCCATCTTCTTCAATATGCAATGCAACAACAGCTGCTCTTTAACAATACAAAACAGAGATTGTGTAGCATCTCATGTGGCTCACACACACAGTAGATATATTGTCTTTTTTTAAACAAAATTCAACAAGACTTTCAACACTCACCTCAAATAAAAGCAAGTACTACATCTGGGAGGCAAGATGGATGAAAACTGCACCCCTGAGCCCCACATCAGTCTCTAAGAGACCCTCACAGTGTGTCCCATGATGTGTAACAATCACATGCATCACAACAAAAAAATGACACAAAAGTATGTCACTTGAGTACCTCAAGATCAGAAAAGGCTCTCTGAGATAAGCTATTATGTCAACATGGCCAAGCAAACAACAAGCTAATAAATACAAAACAATGGAATGAATGCATTTTATAACCAGCACCTAAACTATGGGTACCATGTACCATTTCAACTCTTGATATAGAAGGCTGTCCTCCCTAATGGTATGTCCCTGTCTCACCTCCATTACCATAACACACATAAAGCCATGGGCATACTTGTGAATACCTACGTACTGTTTTGGACTCAACAAGAAGTATTGAAGTTTCCCTTTGTGGTCAATGAAAGGAAAGGGTCAATGAAAGCGTATGTGTGTTAGCTCAATGAAAACTAGCTGAGTCCAATCACTTTGTCTGTGTTTGACCTGCAGTCACTTTTAAACATTGTTCAAAGAGCCCGCAGCATGGGCTCTGCTGTGTCTGAGACAGGCTGTACAGGGTGAGCACTTAGCATGATGCAGACCATGTACAAATGTATAGGAAGTCTCACTGACTTTTATCTGTTTCAAACAAATCCCATCTGACGAGCATGTCTGTATGGATACCGAACAAGTAGCCCTTGAGGTACAAGTGCAGAGACTCATAATGTAAGGAGATGAATACCTCAGCTGTTCATCTACAGTCATACTGTTCATTATTTTGATTCATCTCCATTTTTGAAGTAAAACCTACAAAGCAACACTTGCAAGCATGTGCATAGGTTTCTAATAAATATGAAAAAAAAGAAAGAATGTAAAGGCCTCAAGACCTCACAGCATCAATACGCACTTCAAGAGAACATAGCAGACATCAGTGAAGACCTCTCCTGGACCACCAACACTGGATCACTGGCGAAGAAAGCTCAGCGCCGCCTCTACTTCCTGCGGAAACTCAGGCGAGCAAGTGCTCCACCAGCCATCGTGACCACATTCTACCGAGGCACCATTGAAAGCATCCTCTCCAGCTGTATCGCTGTGTGGGGCGGAAGCTGCACTGAATACAACAGGAAAGCCCTGCAGCGCATAGTGAACACAGCTGGAAGGATCATTGGTGCTTCACTCCCCTCCCTGAAAGACATTTACACCACCCACCTCACCCGCAAGGCGACCACAATTGTTTTTTTTTTTAAGTATATTTTTTGGGATTTTATGCCTTTAATGATAGGACAGTGGAGAGTGACAGGAAGTGAATGGGAGAGAGAGCAGGGGTGGGATCCGGAAAGGACCACGGGGCGAGAATCGAACCCGGGTCGCCGGCGTACGGCACAGGTGCCCCAGCCAGTTGCGCCACAGCTGGGGCAGCGACCACAATTGTGAGTGATGCAAGTCACCCTGCTCACAATTTGTTTGATCTACTGCCCTCTGGGAAGGGGTACAGAAGCCTGCGCTCCCGCACCACCAGACTCACCAACAGCTTCATACACCAGGCCGTTAGGATGCTGAACTCTCTCCCCCCTCCACCCTCAGCTACATAACATCCTGGACTTTGGACCCACAATGGCTGCCTTGCACTACTCCACTTGCACTACTCCTGCACACTTTGCACACTTTGCAACTTGTTGTTGTTGTCCTGTTGTCCTAAAAACACAACACACTTCTGCTGCTCTTACATAACTTGCGCCACTATGCCACTTGCTTACTTAGGTCAAACAGAACTACCTCAGCCATTTATTGGCCTGACTTTGCACTATTATATTGACTGTTTATGCACAATTTCAACCCAATTTTGCTGCTCTTATTTCTTCATTGTATGTGCCTTCTTATTTACTCTTTTATTGTTTATTTGAATGTTATGTTTGACTTAAATTGGTAGAATATGTCTTGTCTCCACCGTGGGATAGTGAGAAACGTAATTTCGATCTCTTTGTATGTCTTGGCATGTGAAGAAATTGACAATAAAGCAGACTTTGACTTTGACTGGCAACAAATAGCAGCATGGATTAACTAAACATTAAAGTAATCAGGCCAGTGAACATCAAGGTTTTTCCTCCCTGTGATTGTGTACTCAGAAAATCAGGTCAGAAAATCAGACATTATTTGGTCTATCTGACATGATTATAAAATATTAGGTTATGTTGTATCCATTAAACTCAGAATGAAATTCTATTAGGAAATTAGCCCATATATGATGTATTATGGAACATAGGCTACTTGCCATCCATATGTTGTAACCCTTCCTGGTCATATGTTGTAGTCCAACCCTTCCTGATCATACGCACTGATGTGTTGTGTTTGACTTCACGGCAACATGCAATAGTGCCCTAGGCAGTTCGTTGTGACAAATAATAGCAAGAGTATGAACTGCAAAGTATATTGCAGAATCATTGAATCGTGATATTGTCAAAATACTGTGATAACGATACTATGATAACGATAATATCAATTTGTCAGTTACTCTACTACCCCTAGTGTAGATTAGATTAACATGTTATGAATTTCATAGTTTCACTAAAGAAATTACAAAAACAATGAAAGCAATGGTAATGTAAAAATAATAAATAAACTAAATAAAACAAGAACACTGAGATATGTGGATGTTGGAAGCAGTGGCTCATCTCAGCTGTGATTAAAAATGTGAGGGGCTTTCAAGTTCAAGAAAAACAATGGTATACAGTTGAGTGGGTGGAAAAAAACTCACCATCTTGGAACTAAATACACTACAACAAGGGAATGCATCCACATGCCAGGGAAACACTCCCCATCATTTTGACAGTACACACTCCTCAAAGTCACCTACCTGACTCGATTATTGGCTAATGAACTCTGGCCCCTTCACACTAACTGTACGCACTTAAGTTACAGCTGCAGCGCACCTTTTAGTTTTCACTTTAGGTTAGCACCTTTTATTTCTTACCTTGGTTAGATCCCAAGGTAAAAACTTCTCACCCTCCCCCCCTTTTTTATTGAATTTCCTGTTGCTGGCGCACCGTTATTACGTAAGTACTGTTCCTTTCAACTGAACAGAAGATAAATGTTCCACCACAGGAAGCTGACATTTGCCAAGTAATCACCGGGAGGTCACCCAGGTGCAGAATCATGGCCAACACTGGAACTGAGCGGAGCAGTACCCTCAGAATGCCACACTGCTTAGGTTTATGGGCCTTACCTGAAATTAGCAATGTGACTCCCTTTGTTGCCTAAACTGTTCAAATAAACATCTGGGTCACATAACCTTTCGCAAAGGTCAATCTAATCTGTGTGTATGATTTGCGAGTCTAGAGAAACTTTTTAGCTTTGCTCTCAGTGACTGGTTCAATCTAGTTTTCTTTTTTTGGCCTCAGCACAAATGTTTTGGCAAATACCAGGTTTTACATCATCCCCGGGAAGACTCCTGGGCTGGCCTCTGCTAGATCTGATGACTAAGGACAATAATTATAGGCTATTGGATGTCAGTGCAATTTACTGTGAAATTAATTTTTGAAAGTTGATTTCAAGTCATTCCAGGAACATTCAGAGGGGATTAAAAAGCAACCATTATTCAATGTCAGTCTGATGAAGCCTAATATTTATTATTTGTTTTATTTATAAGATACATTCAATCATTCATGACCTTTTTTGCCGAATAATGACAAACAGACTTTTTTCAGGGCTCACTTAAATTGTTTACAATGGCTCCCCAGCTAAAGTCTGATGACAAAGAGGTATATTGGGGCCCTGGTCTGTCCTGTTTATATGGATACTCACTGTTAGCTTGAATCTAGAATTACTGTATTTGTGCAAAGATCCAAAGACATATCATGTCAAGACAAATACAACTCTCAGTTCATTTGAGATTACAGTCTGGTAATCCTGTTTGTAGTAGCGTTCACTCAGCCACCAGGATGGCGGACCAATCAGGGACCAGTGAGAATGACATTACAGTGATCTGCTGTAGGAGTGGGATTCTTGTCCCTCCAGCTGTCATTTCCAAGGGGTCCTCTGAGTTCTCCTGAGTCCCTCATAAGATCTGAGATATATCATGAAGAATTTTTTTTTTTCAGAGCCATTTAAAAAAAAAAGTTTACATATGAATCTTTTCAAAGAGGACACGATCAGCATGGATACATTGATGTAAAAAAGAAGGTATTTCTCTTGTGATGTGAATAATACTAGATAATTACTAGAAGGAATATATGCCTCTAAAACGTTGATGATAAACGATGATAAAAGATGAAACACAAACACAGGAGAAAGGGTCAATGCAATAGGTCAGTATTCAGTATAGTTATGGTTGCTTTGAAGGACACAGTCCCTCATTATCTACTATCAAGATAGGTCTAGAAATTCCTATGGCACACAAACATCTCTGATCCTCACATACAGAGAGAGTACAAAAGAATTTCTCTGACTCCTTTTTCCTGCTTCTTTCATATGAATGTAATTATATGGATTATGAGCCGCAGAGAATAATAAAACCACTGACTATCCTGATGCTTGATAGCTCTGTAGACCTCTGCAGTTTGTCTTTTTTTTACCCAGCAAGCAGCTCTTGAGAGCACAGGGGAAATTTCCATAGAGATGATGGACATGCCACCTATGCTGAGAAACGCAAGGTGCACAGTAAGGAGTTCTGTTGCCATCTGTGGTACTTGTGGTATCTGAGGTACTTTCTGCCGAGCTACCAAGCTGATTCTGCCCACAAAGCCCCGGCATTAAGGGAGGGTTGAGCCCTAACACAAGGATCATGTCTTAGAACAAGTCAAGGGCCACACTAACAAACTGGACTCATATTTATACATACAGATAAAAACACACATGCATGTAGACACACACCTACTGTAAATGTGCACACACACACACACACACACACACACACACACACACACACACACACACACACACACACACACACACACTCAAACACACAGATCATCTGATCATCATTCTTGATAGGCTACATTGTGCCATAAACATTCTCAGTGTACCCTCTGTGAGTGTAAAAATAGAGAAAATCACCTGGATAATAGCATCATCATCTTCTTCAACAGACTATGATTATTGACAGTTATTCATCTAATAGTTCACATTTAACAAGACAAATGTGGCAAATTAGTCTGTCCTGACTGCAATGACTCAATTGGCTACTGGTTTAGTTTAGAGTGACCTGTTTATTATTGTCACTGTGACTGTGTCACCTCAACACAATTAACAAAGTTGTCATTTTCTCCACTGAAACATACAGTACAGCCACCTCCTAACACCTGGCAGCTAAAGTATGTATCCTGAAGTTCATTAAAGTATAAGGCCAGAAGCCTGATATTCCAAGAGAAGTCTGCATCAAGACAGCACAGAGGGGAAGGACAAAGCAATGGGAAAGGAGAACTGGAGCATTAAGTTCTTCCTCCTGCTCTACTCTGCCATCATATTGTCTTTATCTACACACACTGAAGTGGGTCTTCCTTTGTTCTCAGTAAAGGAAAAAAATAACAGGAACTTTTGTCTGGTTTTAATTTCCTGCAAACAAAAGGATGTACTTTTAGGCTGAAAAGAATGCAAAGAATGTGACGTAATGCGACTGCACAAATGCTTAAATATGTAACCTTGACTGTTGTGCAATGATCAAAATCAATCTCTCATGCCATCAAGAAGAGGAAGACAAATAACACAGGCATATGGCATGTGTGAGGGTCACTGCTCTCAACTGCCATTCAATTATAGGAACATGTCTGCTATTGGTTGCTATTTGTGAGCACCAGATTTCTGCACGAGAGAGAAAGGAAGGCAAAAAAATCAATACATTGATATTGAGGAGACAGATAGACTCTCCGCTGTAATTCTCATCTCCAAAGTGTTATCATAGCTCTCTCTGAACTACCTTGGCACACAAAAAAGGAAAATCGATAATGTGATGCCACAAAGGAGTATAAAAGACAGGTCAGCACATTTTCAGCATCGGGTAGTACTTGGGGAGGGTGGGGGAGTGTGTGTGTGTGTTGGGGGAGAGGGGTGTCAGTTGAGAGAAAAGGCACGTTTAGGATTAAGGCAGAATTTCAACACCCAAGCCATTCCTTGGCCCTGGCATACAGACTGACCCAACCAGGACCTGTTTCATATGTCTGTAAAGAGCCGATGTGAATAATCATCAGCGTTAGCTTGGTTGCTCCACGAATTGCTCTTTTGTGGTGTAACAACCCAAATAAAAGCACTACGCTGCAGAGGAATGACACACAGAAGAGTCTCTGCTTTGTCTGGGGCTGAAGTGAAGGGTCTCTCCCCTGACCTGCACAGTAGAGCAACCACCAGAAGGGCCAGATGTACAGCTCAGTTCAGACTGGTCTCTCTGTCCTCACAGTCCTCGCTGTCTTCAAGATGTTTCCGAGCTCCTTAAGTGCTCTGACTCCTGGCTTCATACCACACACCTGATTGTTCAGCTATAATGTTAAGAGATCTACATCTTAGTCAAGTATTATTAATAGCCATCACCCACCTGAGATGTCAGTGCTGAATGTTAATGATTTAGCAGCAACAGATATTAAACAGGCTATTCAGTCTCTAAAATGATGTAGACTCAATGTCTAAATTCCAGCGTGTGATTGTCTGCACTCAAATGGGGTGGGTGCCAAATGCCATAAGAGCTTATTCAGACATTGGATGAGTTATTTAAGAAGGATTTCAACACAACCTTTCTATGCCTCCTGGAGACATGGGTTTGGTGCTGCACTAAGGCTTTGCCAGCTGAGAGAGGGGTTGAGAAGTAAAATCAGTCCTGCAATACTTGAAGAGGAAACATACAACTAGTTAGACTAAATAAATACAATATGTATTTCTTGAGTATTTCTATAGAATTTGTTAAGAGATTAGTCATCACTGCAAAGTGTTGTGTAGAGCAATGGCTTCATACCGTATTTTGAGCCGTGAGCAGATTGTGAGGAGATGATAATAATGATGTTAAACAGGACAAAACAAATGTTATGGAATCACTTGAAATCGTGTTTAATAACTATGCCAAATCTATTTGCAAATTGAATAACATGAGAAAAAACCTAAGCACAAACGGCGGTGGGTCAGCTAATAGCTGTTATGTCACATGACACTGTTAGTTCACACAGGAGAGCTTTGCTCGTAGACACTATCCACTTTGCCCAGCATTTAAATGGGCCCAGAATGTATAAACAAATGCACCGAATATACAGACCATCATGGCATGCTGTAGCCTGATGTAGTCATACTCAATTCTAGTCAGAATATGAGTCTGATACTGCTCCATTGGGACATAATTATGGGGTGTTTCAACCGATACAGGGGGGGAATGCCTCTGCACTTAATTGGATAGACCTAACCAATCAGAGCAACAAAATAGCTTACGTTAGGTGTAGGAAGAAAACACACGAACGAACCATCCTTCTTCTCCACAACTGCCTTCACATTGTTTTCTGGTCTTTTGTAAAAGTTAGTGCCGTCAATAACTCCTAGCCTACAACACTCATTAGCGAAATCTAAGAGATACGTGGTAGGGTAGGCTATTAGGAAAAAACTGATAGCCTACATCCCCTCCGTTTTTAAAAATAATTCTGTTGAACACTGATATGCTACAAACATGTTAAACAGCTGGGAAACGCTGTCGCAAATCTCTCGAACAGGTGGTCAATCAGAGATTTCAAACGAACAAGGGAACATGTCGCAATGCAACAGCGCTGCTTTCCCTTGATGAAAGTGAAACCACGAGTTTTCCCACATCTCAACTTTGGCCAAAGTTTTCAGAAATAATCGTTTTCAGTGATAAAACCTCATTAAATAATATGAATTGTCCATATGGGGTCTTAAAAGTCATGTATCCTTCTAGCCACAGCGTTTTTGTTTCAAACAAGCCTAATCTAAGCGTGCTCAGATGACGTGATAGACCAGGCGCTGTTGCTCACCTGTAAAGCCCGATTTGATTGGTCCGCCAGATCTAGGGGAGCATACTTGCTCCACAATGGAGCAATGCCAGACCGAACTTCCCGACCTCAAATGTTGTGGGCCGGACTAAGTTCGGAATGGCACCCAGGCTAGGCATGCTGCCAATGGAACTGCAGTTTGTGTTTGACGATTACACTCAACCCCTCTCTCTGTGTACTAAAGCAGAGTTCTCCCTCTTATCTATTTTATACCCGAGATGTGAGTGTCACAGAACCATATGGTTTCTCTCGGCACCACATCTGTAAGATCTCCGAGGCTCTGGTGAAAACAAAGGTTCTACTTACTGCTCAGCTGTGTTTCTACTCAGCAGGTTGGCAGAAGATTTGTGCAGGTGCACTAACCAAGGTGAACAAAATTGCTCACCCAAGGCTGACATCATCATGGCTGTTTTGAGCTCTTTGATCTTCTAAAATATCACTTTAGGTGCCAGTTCACACAATGACTGAATTTGACACTTCAAAGACATGAAGCAGTGAATGGCTTAAGTCATTTCCATAGTTTGGCCCACCTTCAAATGCTGGACAACTGCCAGTGAATCAATCTGCCTTACAGCAGACAATTTTTTAACATATAACTTCAGGGAAACTTACCATGGCTAGACTTGGCTTAGCTCACTGTGCTAAGGGCAATCCACTCATCTTCTTGGCCGGAGAGAAGCTAGATGATGCAAACAGCCTGCAGAGGGGAATGAATGGTCTTGAGTGACAAACACTTAACAGGAAGGCTGAACGAGTCCTCTTTATCAGCTATAGGCTACACAATAGAGCACATCCATCATCACAACCTGTGGTTACATCCTTACCTTCCCAATAACAAATCCTCTTGGATAGTGTGAGAAATCAGGAAAAGTACCTTAGTATGTCAGCCACAGCATAGGAATCCAAATAAACAGGGCCAGGAGTCCCATTTAGCAGGAAACAAAATGGATCACTGGACTGAGCCTTACACAGACGTTATGGACCCTTTCAACAATGAAAACAAAAACAATGCTTGAACGTTCTATTTGGTTCCCAATCTACTTCCTCTGCATTAAGATAACATATGGAATGTTAAAACTGAAGCCTTGTGGGGCCAACTATGATGCTGATAATGGAACTCTCTTGAAAGGGTCTATATAAAGCTTATTGGCACAAAGAAACTTCCACGGGTGGGTATATTTAAATAAAGGTCTTCACCCAGTGGTAGCCAATAAACCAAACGGGAGCAGGTAGGGGGGAGGAGGGGGTTGGGTCATTAAACACACACTTGCTATGTCGCAAATCTTTTATTATGTTTGAAGCTTATGGTGAGGGTATGGTGGCAGTAAACAACATTTAAATACAATCAAAATCCAACAGGGCAGAATGATGTTTGAAAAGAGGGATTTATTAAACATCACTTTAGCGGTTTTGTATAATCTTTCTTAAGCTGAATAATGGACTTTCTAACTCCGAGGGTTGTAGCACTCCATAAGTCACGCAGTAAGCACTTACAGGGCAGAGCTCTTATGAGCACTGGCATACATTGGCATTAAACATGATTATTACTAAGAAATTAATATTGTGCATAAAAAAAATGCATATTTATAAAAACAAAAGCTAAAGGCTTCATGCAGTCAAAGTATAAACTCATAAAAAACTTTTGAATAGTCAACTTTTAGTGAACATGCCCACAGTGTCTAAATCTAGATTTAAGATTTTTTTTAAAAGACACAAGAAAAATGCACAGTAATAACAATATTACTATCTGATAACACCAGTTAATACAAGTAGCATTTTCAAAGTTAGAACTGCTATTAACTACTTTAGGTTTTTCATTCATAAAAGTCCACAGTCACAACAATCTCTCTAGCTCAAGCAAGTGTTATGGGGACAATTGTCCAAAAAGATGAGAGGCAGACTTGTGTATTGAAGAGAGGCCCATAATGTGTTTCTGAAGAGCGTCTCTGTGGAGAGCAAAGAACTCGCCACTAACAAAAGGGCTGGTGAGAGGGTGGGGGACTCACAAAGACATAATCATAATAACATACCATTAGAGAACTACAGCAGCTGATTAATGAAATAATAAGAAGGCACGTAAAATAGTAAGGCACATAAAAAGCATGTTTCTCTCTACCGGATCTCCAGATTGAGCCCACGCTGTGTGTTACTTTGTGTGTCCATTAGTTTAACCAATTTGAACAAGCACTAGGATAGCCTTCACATGCCAACTACTGCAAGGACTCCACATCTGAGGGGGGAAAGGCTTACAAGTGCAGTGTGGGAGCAAAGAAAGAGACATTTTAAATGCATAGCTTGACACTATGTATGCAAGGTGCTGTGGCTATGGTTGTTTTGGCTAGTGTGAACTCTATGATATCAACATCTAGATACATCAGTTACTTGCATGTATATGGTATCTGTAAGATGACATACACATTGACACAACACATTTGGCAGTATAAGCCAGAGCACACACAGTTCAGTGCTGAGTTGAGTATAAGACAATATCACACATTGCTTTGGTGCGCTAAAGAGGGAAAAACTCATAATAGGTTCAATGCTGAATTAAGATATTATCAAGCCATCTGTCACATACATATGGTACACACTTCTGAAATGGAAGGACAGTAGCTATGTGATAGTTTAAGACATAATTAACAGGAATTGTAAATACAGTATATGTATATAAAAGCTACACAGATACATGCTTTGCCGTGTTAGAAGAGTGGTTCAGCTTCTCAGCTGTTTTGAAATGTGACATTGAACACACTGCAAAGCACACTGTAGTGACACATAATGACTTTTAGCGATAATTGAGGGTTAATCAGTGAAGGACAGACTAAGGGAACATTTCTGGCATCAGTCTCCGTGTTAAAATTGATACGTTTTAAGACCTTTTAAGAGGACAATGTCAATTTCTACAGTAAGAAAAGAAAAATAAAGTTTAAAATGATACAGTTATGTCCACAAGTGTATAGATTAACTAAACCTAGCCAACTGACACAATAGATGTAGCAGGTGGACATTTCCAAACACATACAAGGACCCTCTTATTCTCTTTGTCACTGAATTCAACTATAACAAAGTTCGCTTACACCAAACTTCCTATACTGTAACACGCACAAATTGCCTGCTCATAATAAAAATAATGTCACATAAAAACGGATGGAAGAAAATGGACGTATCTTTACAGCTAGAGTATGTGTGGCTATCTAGTAAATGTCTCTTGTACAATACAGTGGAGTTGAATAAACCTTCAGAGGATTTCTATTCGATTTCAAAAAATGAAGGTCTTCCTTCCTTCAACCAACATTACTTTGACCCTCAACGTAAACTGATGCAGAATAACTTAAGGCTGATTGAATGGATTTCCCCTTAGTCTCTCCATCACATGTTGAGCACCACAGTGGAGGTGAGGCCAGGGCAGTGTGGGGCTCTGGTGCCACCTGGTGGGCAGGTTGTCTACTTGCGCCCCACGGTCTCAGCCAGCTTCTTCAGTCTCTTCTTCAGCTCCAGCGGGAACTTCTCATAGCACTTCTTGCACACTGGCTTCATGTCAAACTCCACAAACTTGTTCCTGAAAACAGGAAAAATATTAATATTAGAAATAGAGCTCATTTCCCTGAGAAGATCTATATAATGCTGTGTTCCATTTGTCTCGTAAGTGGTAACTGATGACTGGGAATGACATCACATCCAGGTAAAAACTAGGTTGAATGTGTTAC
The DNA here is from genome assembly GCF_017589495.1 of Alosa alosa. Classification (NCBI taxonomy): domain Eukaryota; kingdom Metazoa; phylum Chordata; class Actinopteri; order Clupeiformes; family Clupeidae; genus Alosa; species Alosa alosa. The sequence goes on along the minus strand of NC_063211.1, from coordinate 26,001,943 downwards.
AGTTGTGTAACAAGTTGTAAAAGAAAATGCTACTGTTTGTTAGTTATTGTCTGTAGTTACTGATTGTTACCAGATATAATAAATACCACTTTGTAACGAAGCATGACCATATTTTACACAAATATTCTAGCAACATGGCAACAGAGGTTGGGCATTATAGTTTCTACGACTGGTTTAATGAAACACAAACAGGACAGAGCTGCTAGTAAACAGTGCATATATCTACGACTCTCATTTACTGTTAATGGGTACAGCCATCTCGAAAATTCGAATTTGGGATACTCAGAGTTCGAACGAACTGACAAGTAAGAATACAACTTCAGCAGGCATTCCATTTGCAACTTGCAACTGGGAAAAAACAACTTGGAAAAAGGCTTACGAGTACAAATGAAATGCACCATAAGTCTTAGAACTATGGGCTAGGTATATGGGCTGGGTACAGAATAATATACAGCTGATAGACACCTGAAGATAGTTAGAACACGTGACTTTCTGACTTCAGATCATCTCAGGTAATCAGTACCAGTATTAAGTTAGATTAAGAGATCTCTGAGGTATGAGAGATGATGGTATGGGGTGACGTTGCATGTCAGAGCAGAGAGGCAAAATGGGGAAAAAAAGCATGAGTTCAAGACTAGACCAGAATTAGACAAGAGTAACTCTTCAGGGGGGTAAAGCATTGGGGTGAAGCGGGTGAGGAGAAGTAGGAACAGGAGGATGGAGAGATGGAGAGCTTTGGGGTGAAGCGGGTGAGGAGAAGTTTGGAGAGATGGAGGTGAAGCGGGTGAGGAGAAGTAGGAACAGGAGGATGGAGAGATGGAGAGCTTTGGGGTGAAGCGGGTGAGGAGAAGTAGGAACAGGAGGATGGAGAGATGGAGAGCTTTGGGGTGAAGCGGGATGAGGAGAAGTAGGAATAGGCGGATGGAGAGCTTTTACAGACACATGGCAGCGGCTTTCTTGCGTTTGTCCCGGGCCTCGCGCTCACGGCGGGCCAGCCGACGCTTCAGCTCTTCGGGGTAATGCTCGTAGCAGTGCTTACACACCGGCTTCAGGTCCACCTCCACAAACTTGTCCCTGCACGGCCACCATACAGGCCAAAGGGAGGAGTGTGTGTGGGGGGCAATTAAATAATGACAAAATCCACAGAGCAAAAGGTGATAGTGAACAAGAGGGGATTGATGAGGGTGGTGAAGGTGGAGACAAAAGAAGAGAGTAAAGAAAACAGACACATGTTAGAAGCCACGGTGAGGAAAGACAGACTAAGAAAGCATTAGAAAAAGCAGAGGAACTGTTTGTCAATGAAGGCTGTCAAGCTTGCCATTTTGCAACATTAGTGTGACTGATACATCACTACTTTTTTGTTCTTGTGTACTGTTGGTGTCCTCATTTTTTAAAATTAAGGCATTAAGATCAATTTCCAAAAGATTTGTTATTCCTCTTTTTAGTCAACTTTAGCATGGGTGTCCTAACTTATGCCCCAGCACTGTATAAAAAAACTGAGATGTTTAGGGTGTCCCTCGTACACCCCAATGTCATTTATCTAGCGGCTGAATGGATGAAACCAAAAGCTCAGCTCCAGATCCAACACTTCCTCCACTCTGTGTGAGTCAGCCAGCCCATGAGCCCTGGGTGAGTGGGTGAGCCTGGGTGTGCCTGACCAGAGACTTTCTAATGAGGACACAGCACTCAAAAAATACTCCATATAAATGCATGGGGCTAGTTTGTCACACATATCCCACCCCTTCCTCGGCAAAACGTCGACATGTGAATACATTGAGCCAATCATATGGTGTGTTGTGAAGACATCGTGCCAATCATGTGTTGTGATCTCGCCGCTGGAGCAAGATTGGTGTCGTGAAGCCTTGCGCACGCGCAGTTCGACCCAAAGACTGTGCCCGATGAGTGCCCATAAAACGTTGGTATATGGCCACCGAGTGGAGGGACTTGCCTAAAAGGACTTTGGCCTGACTGCATGTTGGGAATGGGGAGGGGATGACAGTGCTGTTAATCACATTCAAACCCAGGAAGTGATGAGAGTCTTGCTGACAGGGGTCACTACACAGTTCATCCAACATGACACACACATGGCATGAGTTTGAGCTTCATGTTTCATGTCTGTTTTGTGTGTCGTCTTGACTATTAAGTGTGTGAAATGTCAATGAGTGTGTGTGTGTTTACTCACTTGAGGGTAAGCTTGGTGTTGCAGGTGGAACATGAGAAGCAGTTGACACACCAGGCCTTGTTCAGAGCAGATACCACTGAAAGTACAGGACACATTAGTCAGTGGTACATAAGCAATACCACACAAAACTGACATTACTGTATGCAAGCATAGTCTCTCATGGCTGCTTGATATGTGCCCCAGCTACTAAATATCACCATATTACCCTTACAGGCATCCACCATTGACACGCATGTTCATCTATCCAGAGCAACGCCACAACAGCTATTTACGTGATTCACAAAGGTTAAAGGTCATCACTCACCATCACCCTCAATCACACGGTTGCAGTGGTAGCACACATCACCAAAGAGCTACAGAAAGAGAGTGAATCACTCAGTTACAGGGTTAGATGCACGCATGTCACAAATACATAACTGTACAAGACAAATGTAAACACAGTCATAGCAACCCTAACAGTTTTAATCCCATGGTGGGGAACCATGCCAAATTTCTGTCGTGCACTTGAGTCACCCAACTGGTGCAGCATGATGCAACATATTCAACTATATCTGCTCATGAGACATTGGCATTTGGGCCTGCAGTGCTAAGCTTTCACATACCTACCTTTATGGAGTAGCACAGCCCCCTACCCCTCATTCCTTGGCATAACACTCCATAGTAACACAGGGCAAGTAAGACAGCCATCTTGCACTTGAATATTTAAAGTTCTTTATGTTAAAGTGGTGTTGTTTTACCTGGTTGTAGTGGGTCTCGCAGTAGGCCAGTCCTTTCCTCTCATAATGGCGATGACCAAGGAATGGCTTCTCACACTTAGCACAAACAAAATGCTGCAAGCACACACAGACATACACATGCACACCCATTTAAAGCAGACATAGTATGGAGAACAGTTTTGCCTTGGTTTTGTTGTATAAGGAGAGTTTGGTGCAAGGCCACAAAGCTACTGTGAACTGGAAACACGGTAGTTTCCTCCTTCAGATGCAAATGACCACCAAAAAAACAGGCGAATCTGCAAAGGCAGAGTGTGACGGCAAACACAAACCATCCCTCTGTTCACCGCTCTCCTCCACATGTTACGTTACCACTTTGAGTTGGAGACTCAGGTAGAAGTTTCTGGAGCCTGTTGTGAGCGGTCTTTGGCTGCAAGGCAGCCAATCAGCATAAAACTCACTTCATTATTCATGTGGGTGCCAGATAAGCATGAGAGGGCCCTACATTTCTGCTAAAATGGGCCATTTTATCCCCCGCCCTAATTATAGAATTGTTAATGGGCTTGTAAAAAAGCATCTGAACATGTTTTTGACAGACCATAGTTACATACAGTACCTTCTATGTTAATATAACTAAGGTAAAATATTCTGTTCATCCATTCTATGCCATCTTAAGCCTCAAGGCACCCAATCCATTTCCATCTTTCAGTAACTCAAAACAATAAGGAAGTAGAGTGGCAGCAATTCTGCTAGACCAAGCAGAATACTCTACACACACACAGTTGGTCCACAGCAGTGAGTTTCCTGTCTCACCATGTCAAAGTGCCTTTCACAGTAGGCGTGGCCCTGCCGCTCGTAATACGGCCGGCCTTGATGGGGCCTCTCGCACCACGCACACACAAAGTGCTACCATGGCAACGATGGAAGAGTAGGGTGAGAGGGAGGATGCGAGGAGGACAGGAGTCAAGGAAGAGTGAAAAACAAAAAAGGGAGATGAGGATGAAGAGATTCGAGGTGAACAGGTGAAATGAAACCGGGGAACAGGGAGGGAAAACAGAAATGAATATGTAGGATGAAAAGAGTCGGTGAAACACGAGGATGAATATAGTCAGGAAAAACAGGAAGAGAGCAGTGGAGTACACGGATGATTTAGATGAGAATATAATAAATCATTTAGTGAGTATTTAAGGTAACATTCTGATTGAAAGCATCTCATAATGTACCAACTACAAATATGTGTTTCAGGAAGTCAGGATCTAAAAATAGAGTACTTAAAAAATGGTTAGCATTGAGTAATGACACATGAGCCCCCAAAGTGCCATTAAATATTATGCAACCATATGGCCTGTTAACAACTAAGGCTGTTTGACCACCTGCAGAGACGATCGCATCAATGAAATTACATCAACAAAGAAATTAAATTACATCTGATGTTACATTTGATATTTACAGAAATGACAGCTGATAGTACACTTAAAGTAAAGCAGCAACAATAAGAGCACAAAAAAAAAAAAAAAACCCTGATGAAGTGTGAAACAGGAACAAAGAACACACCTCCACGTGCCACTGCTTCCCCATGGCGTTGACGACACGCCCTTCTATGGGCCTCCTGCATGCCCCACAGATGGGCACGCCCATTTTATCGTGACAGGGCAGGCAGTACAGTTCACCCTTCAGCTCACGGGCATCAGAAGTCAGCTCCTTACTGTAACACACACACACACACACGGTTAAGTTCTTGTGGTGGCTTAAAACACTCACTGAACAGGAGCAGACGTGTCTCCTTTTAGGCTTAGCAGTACAGTACAGTGCAGTACAGTAACAGTCAGTCAGTCAGTCACACACCATTAGGCCCCTAACACAATCAAAACACTCAATATCTGGGTAGGATTGTAGCAGAATGGCAACAAGCTGACTCTACTGACCCACAGTTGTTGCAGTTGAAGTGGTCAGGGTGGTAGGGGTCATTCTTGAAGATGAGGGGGTTGTCTTCAATGATGGCATGACACTTCTGGCAGATGTATTTCCCCAGGCCACGCGCCTTCTCACGGTTATGACACGGCCGGCAAAGGTGACTGCAGCACACAAACACACACAAATAAACATCCACACACACACAAAGTTAGGATGAACTAGGATGACCTCTTACTTCCCTTGGATTTTGAGTTACTAACACACAGGCTGAACACTAATCATGTCTATGGCCTCTGTTAAAGACTTGTATGTTATATATCCAATATTACAGTGTTTCTCAAAGTGTGGTCCGGGGACCACTGGTGCTCTGCGAGCTATCCCAAGTGGTCCTTAAGAAGACATAGTAAAATATAATATAGATGAGTTGTTTGCAATATAGAACCAACTTCTATTCAAATCCAAACAGTTCTGCAACACTACCTATGTAAGCTATGCCAGTATAAATCATATGAATCCTCTGACACAATAAGCAAGGTGCAAAGACAATAAGCAAGGTGGTTCAGTGAGTAGGCCTATTGCATAATATGCTGTTGAAGTGGATCTACTGTGTTTTTTTCCTTTGGTCAGAAAAAGTTTGAGAAACAAAAAAGAAAAGACTGTCTGCTTCATATCTGGCCATATGTGACTTCAGAACATGATTTCATGATGAAATTTGAGTAATGAGTGCAAATATGTGGTAGCAGTAAGTATTACAGAGGAGTTTAAAACCCTTGCGCTGTGAGACCCAGACTCGCACTGTTCCACTGCCAGCTGTGTTGTTGATAGATGACAAGTGTGCAGCTTAGCTTCCATTTTCATTACTCTCGGCTCAGACTGCCTACAAGGTCTGACTCAGTGGCTAAGGCAAGTAGAATAAATGTAAAGTAGAATAAATAAAAATGTATAATAAAGACATGTCATTAAATGATATAGCAAGTCTTTTGTTTTGATTTTAACTTGACTTCCACTATATTCTCATTGTTCTATGCTTGCCCCCACAAGATTAATGCAATGAAAATGGACTAATATGTCTACAAAAGAAAAGTAGTTCAGCTGGGAAAACAATGGTTAGGCCATGTGTCCAACTACTACAGGGCAAAAATACTGATGGAATGAATACAAGCTGCGGCAACTATATAATGAGGCTAATGCTGGAATTAAATTGTGAAAGAAAACTCATTACACTTGTATAACTGTAACACATTTGAAATAGCAGTGGCAGTAATACGTTGTGTCAGCAGTCTCAATATTTAATATCCAAATATCCTGGGAAAAAAACAATTGAATAAAATAGTGACTGAATATGTCAATTCATGCAGCACATGTGATAAGAGTGTAGCATCATAACCTAAAAATAGATTCCAGATGGCCTCTGCCCCCCCTCTAATAACCTGCCTCTGTAATGAAACTGATCATTATCAAGGCATCCTCACAGACTGCCCACTGAGAACTCACCGGCCGGCGTTCTTAACGAATCCCACATCAGCCAGCACAGCCTGGCAGATGTCACAGCAGAAACAGTCCGGGTGCCAGCTGTTGTTCATGGCCTTGATTACCCGGCCAATGATAAACTCCCCTACACATCAACACATTACACAGTAAGATGCAACTCGGCACCAACACACATCACTGAAACTGTCAGAGGCATACTGTTAGTACACAACAAACCGACTGCCGTATCTAGACATATGTGTGCTTTAAATTGTAACTGTAACGGAACACAGTTAATCATAAGTTGTATTCTGAATACGTAACGCCGGTACATGTATTCTGTTACTCCCCATCACTAAAGGTCCAGCTGGGACAGTGGGACACCTGCCAAATTATTCAACTATGACCTTGTTGTAAAGGCAGCCAAAATGTCACCAACCACGGAAACATTTGACTGGAAGGTTCACGCGTGTCAGAACTTTAATGGACAGTAGAAGACATTCCATTTATTTTGTGGGTTATTCCTTCTGATTCCATTAATTATTAAATGTTAGAGGAGATTACATTTCTGATAACTTCTGGCACTTTTTTTGCCTCCAAAATTCACGTTTCTATTACTCTTTTCATTTTATTTTTGCACATTTTCAGGATTAATGGAAACACACCTACTGTTACAGTAGGGGACAGTGAAGCCAGTAAAGCAGAAGTGCAAATAATGCAGGAGGTGGTAGTAATTAAAAAAACTGCCTGATGACACCCAAAAAGCTATAATGCAACTGACTTTTGTCCCCGTGGCAATAATCGCAAAAAATTGTATCTGAATATATTCATTCTCGAGTGGAGTTTGAGTTCCAGCCACAAGAAAGATCAAATGCACTGACTAAATATGTATACAGCTTAATCCTCTTCCCTGCTTCACTCCACATACACACATAGGCAGACACACACACACACAGAGACACAGACACAGACAGACACACACACACACACACACACAAGACTAATAGTTACAGGAAGGTAGCCAAACTGCTCAATAGCTCACTGTAATGGCAAAGAGAAACCTTTTCCAGAATTTAAAAAATGTAAAAACGTTTTGGAACAGTACAACATGTACTAGGTTGTACATTTTGAAGTTATGTTGGAAAACTTAAGCATTCACTCACCGCACTGGTGACAACAAGGAGCAAACAGCATCTGGAAATCATGTTCACAGTACTTCCTGCCCTCAAACTACAGAGAGAGAGAGAGAAGAGGGACATCAGAAATAGTAGAATTTGTAGGCAACAAAAGAACACAATACAATGCACCTTACATATGCATGAAAGGCTCATAGCCAGCTCATATATTTCCGGTGGGGCATTAACTGAATACCTTGTTTGTGCCCAATAGGGCAAATCTTCATACAACTTTGACACACGCATAAATCCTTCTGCATCGTAACATGCTCAGTCACTAGGTGTAACACCCAGCCGGGTCTGTGTAGACAGGTACGCTAATTACCATAAACAATAACCGATACAACACACCTGACGCTCCATCGGAAATAAATGAGCTGACTAAAGAGCCTCCCGTTCATAAACCGAATTACCTTCAGCACATGTGTGCCTGAATTCAGTAAATGCTGCTGTGCTACAACAGCGGGGCTCATTACTGTGCTAATTAAGGTGACATGTAAGTAATCTTTTTTTTAATTTTACAAGAGCCTCAGACAATGAAATGATGAAGCACCACTCTGGCACAGTAAAGTTGTTCTGAGGAAGTGTGGTCTCACCTCATAGAAGAGGCCTTCAGGAAACTGCTGGAAACACTGGGCGCAGACAAAGCACTGCTCATGGTAGAGCTCCCCGTTGCTGTTCACTATCTTCTCAGCCGGAGCAAACCCAGCCTTGCAGCGCTCGCACGCCGCATTCGCCAAGGCACTGGCCATGTTACTGGGAACACATTGGGGACATTTGTTTGCACTCATTCAATAAGCCACTGGAAATAGTAGTCTAAACAGACAGACAGATGACAGATAAGTAAAGGACATTTACATTTACAAAATGTAAGGACATTATTATGACCGCCGCGCAGGGAAGCGGTTTATTCAGGGTTTTTTTTCTTTTTTGCATGTCCAAATTTCCCATGTGTAACCCCACATGGATAGCATGGACCATCATTTTTCGTTTTGATCTGTAGCCCCCTGGACTGGACCCCGAAAGGATGGTACCAAGTTTTCTGTGAATATCTTTGCCTCCAGGGGATGACATCTTTTTCCGTACCCATTCCATGTGCTTACACATGTGCATAAACAGATAAACAGATACATTCACATTCACAGTAATCATAATGCATGACACATACTCAGACAGTAGACATATGTACGCATGCATGCACATGCACATGCACAACACAAGCACATACGCGCAGGCACACACACACAAGCACACACACACACACAAGCACACACACAACACACATAAACATAAACATGTACACGCACACAAGAATTTCTCAGAATTATGAACAGGCAAGATGGGGGTGGGGTTGTATAAAATGAATTTTACATGTGAAATCTATGAACTAATCATGTTTTGGTACTTGTTGTCTAGCAGATACCAGTGAGAATTGAGTGTGGATAATGCAATTTAGTGAGACAGTTAGAATCATCTAGGCCTTTCAGCGTGATTTATTTTTGTGGAAAAAATGTGCTGGACTGGGCGGCGGTCATATTTTGTACCGCTCTGCGGTACATCTAGTTAAAATGACATTAGCCATAAGTAATACAATCACAATGAGACAATAAAATTATGCCTAGCTGTAGGTTAAGGTTACAACACAAACATGGGGTTATGGGGTAATGTCGCAATAAGCCTGTAAACACTGTTAAAATGGACTACCTTAACACACCACAAGAAAAATCTACACTGTATATACCATGAGAAGCTGAGCTACAGCAAACACAATCACCTGTGTAGTGTATGATAGAACAGATAAATACAGATCAACATCTACCATGGCAACTGATTTTGATCATACACCTACAGACTGATTCAATTCACAAGTTAGGCCTATTCTTATTCAATTCACAATTTATGTATGCATGTGAAAGATGACAGAACAGATACAGAACACCAATGAAATTGATTTGAATCATACACATACAAAGGGACTCAGTTCATAATTTGTACAAAAAGCATATGAAATTTGGCCTTAGAAAATTAAGCTTACAGTACATCAAACACACTAGCCATGCTTACATGGACAGTTTTTTTGTCATTCCGATTAAACTATTCTGGTTGAAAAATGTGTGCTATCTGTTTACATGGGGTACGTTCCATCCCGATCAGGTGTTCTCAAGCGCTTTAGAATCTTTGATTGGAAGAGCCGTCGTTGCCTACTTTAACTTGAGAAGATACAGCAGTCAATCCGAATGACCGTATACATGGGTGTTCATTCGGAATAGGAATGCACTACACCACCTTTTTCATTCCGATTAAAATTCTGATCGGGTCAGGAATTCCCATTCCGATTGAGGTGTTTATTTGACAGTTTTTATTCTGATTGAGCCGTTATTCCGTTTTTAATCGGAATAGAAGTGTCCATGTAAACGTGGCTACTGTAGCAAAGTGGCCTATCTGTGGATGGAGAAAAAAGCTTTAGCCCCACCCAATGATTCATAGTGCCCAGGCAGTGGTTAAAAGATTTGTGAGGCCACAGACATATCCACACAAGTTGTCTTTACACTAACTAGCCTTGCCAATATCACACCAACTGACAGATAACACCTGTGACAGCTGAAAATAACAGACCCTGCACCACTAACTATATTAAGTAGCCTAAGTTTACAAATAAATGTATTTATCACCTGTTAATGCCGAGAGAGTGTTGCATCTGGTGCACACCAGAACAGATTTTTTTACTACCATACTGTACAAATGTTTTAGGCAGCTGAAATGGTTTGACGAATAGTTTTTTTACGTATCAGTAAATGAAAAGTGCCCACAGAAACAGAAAATCAAACACACAATATACAAATGAAATAACAAAAATGCTGGGTTCCGATATCTCAGGACAATACTGCATGTGTATGACTCACACAAGTACACACACACACCAAATGGAGGCTCAGTGCTAGAGTCCAGCCAACATGAATCACCCTTTTGCTCTCGACATCCCTCTTACAGTTTTAACACACTGTCAGATATGAATCATACACCCCTCTCCTGCACGTAGACATATCATCCCTTTGACATCATAAGTGAAGGAATAGCCTATGGGACAGACTGTGAGTGTTGAACACTGTAGCCACGGAAACAGTGCGCCTACACTAGTCCTCCTGGGTCTCCTAATTTGGGCAAGATGGCCGTCATTATGCACAGCGTGTCCAGCACTATGTTCACAGCATACCACAGCACAGTTTACACATCAGCCAGAACAAGATGGGACAGATAGCAAGGGAGAGGGATTTACCCTCTCAAAAACACACACACAAGAGTCTAAAATAACACTCAAAAGACAAGTTTAAGACCACCTTCAGTGAAAATCAAGTTTTTAACCTTGTTAACAAGTCCAAATAATGCTTAATTTTACGAGACCTATCATGAGCAAAACCAGCAGTCAATATCATGCAGAGAATTTCTGCTTTGGCTCTAGGTTTCGACCAATGACAGCCCAGATGGGCCAACTCAGGCATCCGTCCATTAGTGTGTCATAAAGGTACAGAACCAATCCTGGATCCAAACCTGACTACCTAGGGGTGCGGCAATTCATGAAAACAACTTCTGAATGTATGCTATAGAAGAACAGTGAAGAGATTAAGGGGTGTAATAAACCACTGGAGTCTGTCTTTAATGTCAACACTGATGTGCAAGATGTGCTACCTTACAGCTTGACACCTGGATGATTAAATGCTGAACTCCATTCTTAAAGAAACAGCTGTCGACTGCCCTGGTCAAAACAATCCCCTGCTACAGAGCCTTCTAATGGTAAAAGTAGATCTTGCACATGGAGGCAGTGAAATTAAACTTTCAGAGACACCAGTTCTAGCCCTGGCAAATCAATTGTCAATGTCTGATTGATTCACTGTAGGCCTACTCAAATAGATTTTCCCACCAAGTGAGTGAGGAAATGTGAAGAATCTGAACACAGCGTAGGTCTAAATAAAGGATGGACGCGTTCCACAGGAAATGGGTTATTTCCACGAGTTCCCAGAGGAAGCACATCTGAAATCCTCCCAGAGTCATCAAGTATGTCAGGAATGTTCACGTTAGTTAACCCATATTTTCCCTTCTCTTTTGTATTCTGCTGAACCATATCTGTATGCCAGAGCGGACAGCCTAAAACATTAACATTAAACCTTTCAGAGCTGCATTTACATTTTCGTGCAGACAGTGACTTCAGTGTTCTCAACTTCACTAACGTTAGCGCTGTTTGGGTGTAACCCTGTAACTTAGCAAATACAACTTTATTACTCGCAGGCTAAATTAACTGATAAAGTAGACTTAGCAAGTTAACGCCTGATATCGTTAACGTTACAAGTTGACCTGTCTACTTGCAGCCGTTAGCTAGCGTTTGCCCATTCGTTGATTCACACTGATTATATTTTTGTTACCCATAAATGCTAGACAAGGGTACAGTAATTAATGTATTTGCTACCGAGTTACAACGAGACTTAATATGGCTTAGATTGGACTAGTTATCAAGCAAACATGTTTTTAAATGGCCCAAACTGTCGAGCTGGCTAATTATTTAGCTACCTAGCTAGGCTACATATAGCAGCTAACTACGCTAGCGTTATCTCAGATAGAGGCACACCAAATGTTTCGCTAGTTGGCAGTAAGATTGTCTGTCTTCACAACAATAACTCTTACCTGCCCGTCATTTCTGCAACCCCCAGCATCCCCTTCTAACAACAACTTCAGAAAAGGTTTTGGCGAGTCAACTCTCAGTCCGGGTGTTTAAAGTTTAAGCGAAAAGATAAACAGGGTTTCCTATGTGACTTTTCTCCCTCGTCTTCGAGGTTGTGGATGGAACCACCCTGTTTAAGGGAGTGTCAACAAGTTGTCGTTCTTCCAAATCAGGCGCAATGTCTCTCTAATCATGCCCAGATCTTATGTGATTTTGGATTATTTTCGAATACTTTATGATTTATTTATTTGTGTTATCATCATCGGAGTGTGAAAATACAGAATGCAGTGAAGTTTTATAAAAAAAAAATATTGCCTAAGGTATCCCTAACCTTGACCTAGCCCACCAGAGACGGTTGATAAAGGATCTTTGCCTACACATTGCCAGTTTTTTGACAAGTTCCACGTTCCTCATTTCGGCTTAGGGCCCGTTTATACGAGAACGATTGCAAAGGAAGACGACAAAATATTTGATCATAAGTGCCTTTCGTTTACACGGCGACGCCGCCATCGGGGCTTGAAGACGCAAAAATCTGAAGACTCCTTCCAGTGTGTAGAGTTTTGAAGACGACCCGGGTTGCGTCTCCGTCTAAACGGCTAAACCAAAGATCCTTGATTACCTCTCTGGCTAAACTGTCAAATTAGAATGTCTGCGCGTGACGTACCGGGGTTCTATCACCCCACCACTCAGCGGTCTGGAATGCATATCTAATCGAATATCACATACTCTTGCGTCTTCATATAAACAAAGATTTCACCCTGAGAATGCTCGTCTAAACGCGAAAAAAAAAATGAAGACGAGACGCCACTTCTGCGTCTTCTCTTTTCATCGTCACCGTATAAACGTAGCCTTAGTCTCACTCTGCCCCATGATAGGCTGTTTTCTTTTCTCCTTTCATTCTTGAGAAAAATAGCATTGTTATTTTCTTGTATAGCCTAGGCTACTATGATAGCAAAGACCCTTCAACTGGAGGGAAAAAATGATGGATGTTTTCAACTCACACATTGAGAGTGAGATTCATTCATTTGATTGGCTCCACACGCTCTTACACCAATCAAATGCGTTCTCTCCATACATGGCTACATTATGAAGATACATAAGGCACTAAAATTCATTTAAATGTGAGAACTTTAAAAAAAAGCACTGGTAGTTTATTTATAAGACGATACAGACAGTACTTTCAGGAAGATACTGTCTGTATTAACGTCTTATAAATAAACTACCAGTGCTTTTTCAAAGTTCTCAATGTCTGGTTTTAAATGCCAGGGCCCTCGGAAGTCTACCAATGAAGTGTGGAGCTACTTTGAGCCTCTAAATGGTGTAAAACAGTGATTTATTTGCATGGCTAGGCCGATGCCCGAGGCACCCCCTTTGAAAACCTGTTGGTAGCATCAGCTAACTAGCGCCAGATTTCAGGGTGCAGGGGACAAGCCGAGATGAGCTATGAGACATACATTCACATTTTGCTAACAGAGTTGCCCAGTTAGGGGCTCGTCATCACTTTTGTCGTCACGTTGTAGTTCGTTTGTAGTCCATGTGGCCTTTCATGTTCAACAGTTTTAATGTGAACTTGGGAATTTGCCGTTTCCGTCACTTGAAAGCTGCATATATTTCTTTCACGAGCGTCTTACACTATATTTTAAGCAAATACAGTTGTTTGTTTAGGATTAGTGAGTGTATGTTTTAACCTTTGTTGTGGCATCCGTGTTTGTCACACATTCCGACGGCAAAGCACATGAACACTTGCTGTCGGAAAAACAAAGTAGCCAGGGGGGCGGTCCTTGTCATTCCGAAGTGCCCTGAATGCACCCTGATACTGCTCCATTGGGACGTAATTATGGGGCGTGTTTCAACCGATACAGGGGGGGAATGCCCATAATACCTCCATGGGAATGCCTCTGCACTCAATTAGATAGACCTAACCAATCAGAGCAACAAAATAGCTTACCATGAGGTGTAGAAAGAAAACACACGAACCATCCTTCTTCTCCTATATCCCCCCAGGTGGTCAATCAGAGATTTCAAACGAACAAGGAAACATGTCGCAATGCAACAGCGCTGTTTTCCCTTGATGAAAGTGAAACCACCAGTTTTCCCACATCTCAACTTTGGCCAAATTTTAAAGCCATCTAGCCACAGCGTTTTTGTTTCAAACATAAGCCTAATCTAAGCGTGCTCACATGACGTGATAGACCAGGCGCTGTTGCTCACCTGTCCATCATAGTAAAGCCTGATTTGATTGGTCCGCCTGATATAGGGCGAGCATACTTCCACCACAATGAAGCAATGCCAGACCGAACTTCCCGACCTCAAATGTTGTGGGCGGGACTAAGTTCGGAATGGAACCCAGGCTAGCCACCTACCTCTTGGGATACGTTTTCTTAGAGGCAGACATTAGAAAAAGGCCTGATGGTATTGGTAACACCCATTTTTGTTGGTGAATTCATAACTTTCTAATGAATGTGATACTGTTTACCACTAGATGGCAGTGGTATACACACTTTATTCAGAGGGTTGCACCATCTTACAAACATATTTTCAGGAAAGAGAGACCAAGGTCAAAAGGTTTGTGTTATCTGAAGATGCAAATATTAAGTTCAACGTCAAATTAGAATACAGTAGGCTACTTTCTTCCATTTCATCATGCAATCATAACAGACTTATTTTAGCGACTTATATTGTATTGCATGCTTCTCTCTTCAGGGACCCTTTCCCGAAACAATCAGCACTTCTAATAGTTTGTCATGTAATCACATTCTTTATTTGACCAGCATAAATTAAATACATAATTCTGTCTTAATGTATCAGTTTTCCGTTAGATCAGCTGAAAGAGACTGTGGCTATGCTAAGTGAGCAAAAGCTGGCCCGTGTTTAAGCAACCCAAATGACACAAAAACAAGTAAATGAGAAAAAAATCATTGATGAGGTCAAAGTTCAGATAGCAATGTAAGCCCTGTAACATGGCCTAGCAAGTACTGCTACAATTTATTTTTAAATGTATTAATTGTTTCTGTCTGCAGTAGCCGCAAAGGACTCAAATAAGGCAAGCACAGCTTGAGTGAGTTCTTAGATTGTTTGTAGACTCAGAAGAGGTGATGTCGGCACTCTAGCCACACTGATACTTTTGCTACTACTATCTTTCCACTGCATGCATTTTGCTATGATGTTTTTATGTCCTTGAGCAGGATATTTCCTCTTCATTTATCTGATGTGCATCACATTATTGTCATGTTGCTATGGTGGTGCATGGTGTGGATGTGTGTTCCTTGTGCTTTTGATTCCATTATGTCTACGGATCTTCCTGGCTAATATTACAGTAGAAAAGAGTTGGCTGTTTTTTCCTTCCTCTACACCCAGCAGCTGTCTGTAGTGTGCATGGATATTGCCTATAACATGTAAGTGTTTGCTGGTGTGCAGACTTAATACAGTGACAGGTAGCAGGGTTCATTGTAAAGCACAATTTGTCAACCTATCCCTGGGAATCAAATAATATTACTGCATAATACATCATTTTTCTGGCTACATTTCTAAAACGTCCTAAGCAGGACGCCCGATGTGTTTACCATAAGCCTCCAGTGGGTGGCAACCTCACCCTGAAAAAAAAACTGACTCAATCTGAAAATATTCTTATTTCAAACCCCTTGCTCAGATTGAATTACCCTGTAGACTAAATAATTAAATAAATGCAATTGATTTGGCTAAATCAGAGTGTCCGTTTGTAGACCCTGTAATTTCATAGATTCCTAGGCTGTCCATTTTTGTCCTCAGGACTTTCTTTTCTGTCATTACACTCACTGATTTTTCCTCATGGATGGTTGTGTGACTGGGAGCTGGTTAACTTTCCAGGTGCAATTTCCAATGTATCAATTATATATCCAATTAAACTCCTGGCTATCCATGTATGTAATGAAAAAAAAAAAAAAAATAATAATAATAATAACAATAATAAAAAACATCAATGAATTAAACCATTTGATGGCATTCTGTGTTCTGTGCTATCAAATGAGATGCCGCATTTTCACTGCATGTTGTCAGTGTTCCATAGAGGCATTTCCCCTCAGTTCTAAAGAGCAATACATACATGGCCTACTGTTGAAGCAGTGAAGCTGATTTATCAATGAATTAATAATAATTATTATTACATTTCCAGATTTTTTCCCAGTAATTTTCAACGATTGTCAACAATTCCCGGGACACTTAAATACTGAGATGCACGAAACTTGGTGGGCATGTAGCACATGCACACACATAAAACACACACACATGCAGGCAAGCAGACACACACAAACACACCATCACCCCCCCCACACACACACACACACAGAAGCACACATACACAAAAGCAAACACACATATAAAAAAGGGGATGGAGTAAGTGATGGAGACAAATGACCGCTTTGCGGTACATCTAGTTGTGGAGCATTTAAGACTGAAGTGACATTGCCTCTCCTTACTGACAGATCAGCACAGCAATTTGGGCTCAGAACAGTCTGTAATTTTATTGTCCAACAGTGAACTCCATGATGGTTACATAACACAAAAAAGTACAAATTGAAAAAAGACACAGTCAGAACAAAGGCTTTTATTGTCTCGTTAGATGAGTATTTATATGAGATGTCAGTGGGGGTTTTATTTATTATTTATTTATTTTAAAACTGTCGACATGCATCACTATGTGCCCCTGTCTTCTCCAAGACAGCAGATAATTAGTGAGTAGAAGCTCTGAGCTGTGTATTTTAGGAAGATGCACTGCCTCATACTTCTCTATGCTCTTTGAGAATGCAACCATTCCCTTGTGTTGTGCTAACACTGGTTTACTGTTCTTGAAATTAATGTTTCAGGTTACAGCAACATTAAAACTTAAATGCATCTTTTGAAACTTGCAGTACAAAATTGTTTATTGTTCATCGTCATCATCCCATTATTATCTTGTGCAAGTGCTAGTCTGTGAATCATTAGACTGAGGTTAAATCCTCTAGGTTTGTAAGTGAAGATGACAATCCAAAGTGTTGGCCATTTTTGAAAACAGTCTAGGCTACTAACCACCAAACTTTGTGTGGAGTAATATATGTTACAGTAAACCCTTACGTTAATAATAAAATGGGCAGAAATATTTCTGCCCCCCAAGCCTCATATGAGCCAAGGGCTCGCTACAGTTCCATATCTGACCGACAGATTTAAAACTGTGTGGTGCTGTGGAATTTCTGGGCAGAGACTTCTGCTGCCCCACATGAAATGTAACGCTACTGCACAGCAATTGCAGTGGAAGAGAGCTCTGCAAGCAAGGGGAACCTCTTTAAAGTTTTGTTTACAACTTATAAGCATAAAAGGAATAAATACTTATCTCACTGAATGAATTTAGGCTACAAACAACATTTTATTTACGATTTATTTTATGGATCTATTTGTTCTAGTGGAGGAATCTAATCTTTGGTAGGGCTCTGCCCCACCTGCCCAAATGGACCAGCCGCACCTTCTAAGGTAAACATCTTTCTCAGATGATCCTGTAACCTTTCAAGGTTTTGACTGTGCTATGGATAGTACATGGGTGCAGTGGCGCAAAAAGTGGGTATGCGCTATATGCGGCGCATAGGGGCGCAGCACCGTGGGGGCGCCAAAGCGATGGTAAAAATAATAATAATAATATATTTGGTATATTCTATATGTAGCTACTGTTGTACGTTTCTAAATCATTTCTGCATTTCCTCAATGTTAGATAACATTTTAGGGACTAACAGGCTAGAGTAGGCGCCCTATCTCATAAGATTCCATCTTAGAATGTTGACATAAAAAAGGGAGTGGGGGCGCCGTGAGCACTGAGTGAGCAGTTTTCGTCTATGGAAAAAGATGGATACAGCAAAAAAAAGCTGTCGGGGGCTAAACATAGAAAAAGAAAGAGGAAAATGAGATGGGATGTCAAGGGATGCGATAGTAGTTAAATAAGTGGATGGTGAAAAGCAACAGGTAGGATTTAAAGTGTGGCGTCTGTGCTTGGAGGCTTGCAAATATTCATGTTAACAGACTAGCGTTTGCTAAGCATATGACTATTGAAACAACCTATTCCATTAAGATAGCTAGATGGCTACCATGATCATACTGAACTTTTAATGGCAAACTGCAAACAGAAATGTCACGCTAGCAACAACTCATTACATGTTTCCATTTCCTAACAATCCTAATATTAATAGCTTAATATTGTGCTGATAATGTGGCAAACAAAGGCTAGAGTTGGATCAGCCTTATCCTTTGTGAGCAACAGCTGGCAAAAGGACATTATGAGAACCGTTTAGACTCTCTTAGATTAATTTGCACTATTTTTTTAGTTGTTTGTGGGTTTTTTTTTTTTTTTTTTTTTTTTTTGGCCAATTTGTTGTTGCATACCCCTCAAAAAATGGGTAGCTGTGCCCCTGCATGGGTGATCCTGTTACTATGGATATGATGTGACATTCTCCTTGGCATAAACACTTGTGACAGTGACAAGTAATTATGATTTATAATTAGCCTAATATTCATGGATACAGTACATAAAGCACTCAAATTACCCAGGGAGCAGGTGTTCGAGTGAGCTGCCTAAGGCCCGTTTCACACCGGGAATGTGGCTTGAACATCGCGTGTCTGTTGCGTGTCAGTTGCATGGCGGTTGCGTGGCGTTTTCTATGTCTTTGCTTACCAGAAGCGTGTCTGATACGGCACTGCAGCGGCCTCTCTGCCAATTAAAACGTCTCTTTTTCTCACATCACTTTTTTCCTTCACTGTTTTGAATGGAAATGATTCCAACACACTTGCGTGTGGCGTGAAATATAGGCATGAGTCCTATACCTGTTGCTCTTGGGTGCTCCTTGTTGTTCCCAATCCCAATCCTCCCCCACCTTTCTTATGCAGCCCTTGCCACTTAATCTACTAAACCCCTTCTACTGCACTTTTTACCCCCATAAATGCACAAATAGGCTGACACCAGACATCATTTCACTGCATTTCTTACTTCCAGTAACTATATGCATGTGACAATAAACTTCCTTGTATCCTTGTATTTCTAGCATGCAAGCATTTTCGGTGTGGCTCGAACCGGGCCTGAGACGTGCGTGTCACGCAGGCGGTGTGCAAGGTCTAACCTTGGGCCCAAAAAAGGCCCAAACATAAATAATCACATTCTTATCTTTCCTAACGATCCGCTAGTTGTCTGCCCCATAAGCAGGCCGTCAAAAAAACTTATCTCTGTAGGCAGCCTAGGCTCCGAGATCTGTACAAAAAAGCTATTGGTACCAACAAAGGGTTGGCAACCCCCTCAAAGGCAAAATAAAGTGTTTCAACCAATAACCGACGAGATGCGCGTTTAGGAGAGTTTTAATTGCACAGGAGGGAGGGGGATGGAGTAGCGAGCTAGCTTTCTGTTTTGTTTGAACATCAACAGAAGTGACGTATCCCCGCTATCACTGATACAACCTTTAACATGGGAGCCAAAATAAAAATGGACACGCCACGCAGCTGACACGCTCACACCACGCACCCGGTGTGAAAAGGGCCTAAGACGAGTTCTCTCTGGTGGCTTCCTCTGTGGTTTTTGAGCGTAATCACAGTGAGCCGGAGAGCCTCATCAGCAAAGACCATCTCCCTCTTCGCTGCGCCAGATTACCAAGAATAATTGCTGTTATTTCATTCTGTATACAGTAATTCTCCTTCTCTCAATTCAGTCTCAATTCCCGATTCACCTTCCATCATCATGCAACTGGTAAATCCATGCTAGCCTCGATCTAGCAAGACATCAGAGCAACACAGAGATGCACAGCAGCCTTTCTTATTTAATGAAGTCATTTTTTATTTAGGTTTGGACTCTCTAACTAAGTATGTGTGTATAAATGCATGTGTGTGTGTGAGAGAGAGAGTGATTGCCTGAGAGAAAGAGAGAGAGAGACAGAGAGAGAGAGTACATTTAGCACCCAAGCAGTGAACTGAAACTTGGATGAGACTTCATTGTGAAGCCACAGATCGTTCCATCTCATTCCGAATTTACCAGAGCTTAGTCGACCATATGTCACCTCACACCACCTTGTCTGGTCTCCACACCCAGCAGAAATCAGTGTTACATTCAACAATTTAAGATTTTCTTGGAAGTGTAAGTGTATGATCAATCCCATCCCATTGGGGTTCTGTCTTGTATGCTCACCAATGGCAGTCTGACGCTACTAATGAAACACTCCTGGGTATCTCTCGCAAAAGTATTTGCAGATAGAGCCAACCATGCTTAAACAGAACCACCAACAGAGAAGAGTTTGTTGATTCTAAATCAAATGGCTCTGAGTAAACAATAGAAAAAAGTCTACCTCTCTATTTGATTCTATCCTTGCCTGAAGTGGGTCAACTCTTCTTCCTTGGCCGAGTTGTCTTTTATGTCATTTGAGTTCCATCATCAGTCCAGCCGACGGCGTGAAACAAGTGAAAACTTCCTGCTCAAGGGGTGAATGTCAACATTGCTAAAGGCAAAATCTCCTTCTATCTTCAGCAGTGAGGGGTTAGGTGCCTTGAAATGATAACTTGGTGGTTAGGGCTCTGAACCGCAAACCCTCACACAGTGTTACAAGTCCAGAGTGAGCTGCCTGCTAAACCAGTGGGCCACGGCTGCCCAAGAGCCATGTCCCCTCATTTACTACAAAGGTTTGTGAATGCCTCCTTGCCTCTGTTAAAAGGCTGGGCACAATAATTCAAATGCACTGGTTCAGTATGAATATCAATAGACAGGGCTGTTGTTGTCCCCGAGGACACCGACGCTAATCTCACACCTATAATTACTTTCTGCAGGTGAGCTGCACATTAACAATGCCAGTCACCACACAGTCTCACAAGGGGATCTTCCTCAGTTTTGCAGTCCATGTACAGACCATTTCTCAGAATCCATTGCATCGATCAGAAGCACCTCTGGAGCTATGGTACAAGGTGTTTCTCAGTAATAAATCCGTGGGCTGTTACTGTGGGCTATGTTGGTCCGGCTTCGGGTCCGTGGGGTTAGTGAAGAAGCGTGTTTTTCATGGCTCTTGGATTGACCCCCTAAGGCCAGAGATGTTCGGATGTTGTTGCCGCTACTGGTGGAATGAGGTCAGGCAAGGAAGACACTCTTAGAGCAAGATCCAAGGGAGCACAGCCTCATCAATAAACAGGTGAGTCAAGCAGAGGTCGAGACACAATGGGAGCGATCATGAGACAGTCTGACTGTGATTGAGTAGCTGGACAATGATCCCTCCTGATGTTTCGTCATGAGAGCATTTCGTATAAAAGCGTTAGAAAAATGTCGCTCTGTGAACTAAAAAACCTCTGATAAGACCGGTAAAAAATTAAGCCCTTATGATGCCATGTCTAAGCAATCTGGGCTTGGTTGACAGCTCATAAATGATAACACAAAGGCACACAATTCAGACCTTCCTGCTTGTGTACAAGCTGAGTCACAGAAATATAGACACCATTACACACACACACACACACTCCCACACACACATCCAGAGTGTTTAATTTCCTCTTTTGTGGCATTGAACGCTCTGCTCAGTTGAATTGGGAATTTTGCCTCGGTTGTAAATGTAAATGACATGCATGGC
>NC_063211.1:25910191-25975191 GCF_017589495.1 Alosa alosa | reverse complement strand
TGTAACTGTATCTAAGGCAATACACCTACAGTCTAATTTACCATGAAAACAGCTCTGAAAAGGCATGGTCAAAAACCTGCTGGCTCTTTTCATCTGTTGCCTCAGGATCTTTAAACCTCGGCCACCCGTCCATTCACTCTGAATATCAGAGGAGATAATAGAAGTGACGACCTTGTCTCTGCACTGAGCCATTAGCGGGCCCACGGTCAATAACGCCGTAGGCTACAGTCTTCGCTTAGATCCGTGCGGTTGGCTTTAGAGAGAAGGCCAATCTAATTCTGAGGTGAGATTCGTCTCACCCTGAGAATATGGATGATAAACAAGCTCTTGTGAGTTGGCTGCTGATATTGAGCACACACCCTCCTTTCTTTGCTCATTGAAAATGCATATAGACCATTTAAAATGAATAGTCATGGACATTTTCATTCTTACATACAGAAGGGTATGTGTTTTTGGCTGTTAACTCTAAGGAATAGAAATCATGCACAAAATTCTCTGCATTGCAGGAAGTTAAGGATGGTAATTATTTTAATACTGAAGGACAAGCTGACCCTCAGAATTCCACAATCGTCAGTAATGGCTTGTGACTCGAGACGTTCCATTACTTACAGATATGAATGATACTGATGTACAGTATGAACTTGAACCTGTAGAGAGACCAAGGTGAGCTTCTTTGCCATTGCATATTGTGACAAGAGAAGTTTTGAGGTCCATCCCTCTGATGGACTAAATGACCTTATAAGGTGTGTGTCATGAAAAGAAACTATGGTGGATGAGAACAAGGACACAACTAATATTCTATGAACATCGCCATCACGCCTGACACAAGTGATGCAGAGAAACAAATCCCTCTCTCTTTTTCTTTCACACACACACACTCACACTCTCTCTCACACACACACACACACACACTCTCTCACTCTCTCTCACACACACACACTCACACTCTCTCTCTCTCTCTCTCACACACACACACACACACACTCTCTCTCTCTCTCTCACACACACACAAACACACACACACACACACTCTCTCTCTCACACACACACACACACACATAACTCTAAGGAATAGAAATCATGCACAAAATTCTCTGCATTGCAGGAAGTTAAGGATGGTAATTATTTTTAATACTGAAGGACAAGCTGACCCTCAGAATTCCACAATCGCCAGTAATGGCTTGTGACTCGAGACGCTCCATTACTTACAGATATGAAATGATACTGATGTACAGTATGAACTTGAACCTGTAGAGAGACCAAGGTGAGCTTTTGCCATTGCATATTTGTGGACGAGAGGAGTTTTGAGGTCCATCCCTCTGATGGACTAAATGACCTTATAAGGTGTGTGTCATGAAAAGAAACTATGGTGGATGAGAACAAGGACACAACTAATATTCTATGAACACGCCATCACTTCACAAAGTGATGCAGAGAAACAAATTCCTCTTTTTTTTTCACACACACACACACTCACACTCTCTCTCACACACACACACACACACTTCACACCCCCTCACTCTCTCTCTTCACACACACACACCTCACATCACACTCTCTCTCTCTCACAACACACACACAATACACTCTCTCTCTCTTCTTTCATTACACACACACACACACACCCCTCTCACACACGCACACACAAACACACACACACACAAAGGCACTTTTTTCTTTATAATGAAAGCTGGCTCAGATATCTCACTTTTGTTTCACATCTGTGAAGCTGTGCGAGGGGCCGAATCCCATTACGCGTGTCCTTTTGTGGCCACAAGTGGCTGACTGGCGGACACCTAATGGAAGGGCTGGAAGCTGTCAGACAGGAGTCCTGGGGTAAGGGTCTGATGGCCTCTGGATCAGATAGGGAGAGCTTCTCATAGGATCACGCTTCAGAAAAACCTCTGTGAATCCTCTCTGATGCATTCAGGTTTTTGGACACCTACAGACTGGTGGTTATGTTTTATATAGTCGCCTCTACAGTGTCATTCAGTGTGTGTGTGTGTGTGTGTTTGTGTTTGTGTGTGTCTGGTACAATGACAGAGGAAGCTGTATGTGTTTGTGCATGTATTATGGGTACAGATGTTTGTGGGTGGATACAAGAATGTTTTGATAGTTTGATCGTTTAATAGTTTATTTGTGTGTGTGTGTTTGTGTGTGTGTGTGAGGGTGTGTGTGAGGCCAGCTTCCTGTGCAAGTGTTTCAAAGGCCGCTGGCTATACCATATGTGAAAGCATCTGGCTGGTGGCTATTTGGACCTCAGCGGATGGCAGATCTAATTGAACTGTAATTGACTCAACAGCAGGGAAGGTCAGACACACACACACACACACACACACACACACACACACACACACACTAACTAAAAAAACATCACCAACAGGACAGCCTTTATGAGCGTTTCACTGAGGTTATCAAGTAGGCACCTTCCTTCATAGGCGTTTCATTGAATTAGAACCACGACACCTCCAGAAGGCTCAACAGTGGTGTCTGACGTCCCAGACTCACCCCCTCCACACTCACGATGGGTCCTCTACCAACAAGTCAATTCAGGCTAAGTGTTGTGGCTGACTTTGCTACAAAGCCTGTAGCATCTATCTCCACTGGTCTTGTGTGTGCTTGCCAGCCACACTCTCGTACCTCTGCTACCTGTTCAGCATACTTTGAATGCTTCCTTTCAAAGGCTTCCTCAATCACATCTTCAAATGGAATAGTTAGCTTGATAAAGTAAACAATGCGCTCACACTCTGAATACACCATGTCTGGTCTCAAAGCAGCAATACATTGTGGAATTTGCAGTTGCCTTCTGATGTCCGCCAGGAGTTTCCAATCCCGCACGTTGCCCCATCTTCCTGTGTTGCTTGTATTTGCCTGATTGTCGCCTCTCTGTCCTCCCACCAACAAAATTCTACTGTCCCTATCAATCGCCGGCAAAGAGGTAGCCTCAACTCTCTTGTTCCCAAGCAAAAATGCCAGTGATTTTGAAACCTGATTATGTCTCCAGGTGTAGCGGCCCTGGGTCAGGCTAGTTATACAGAATGAATGTGCTTCAGAAAGCCATGACTCATAAAGAGCTTCCAGCTTCCATCTTCACAAACCCATTGACTGAGATTCTGTGGAGTTGGAAGAATGTCTTAAGTGGCTCCTACCATAAATGTAATGCAGTTAGCATCCATGGCCCATAGCTCTCTTCAGATGATCTTCCTCTTCTCAACACCATGCCAATTCATCCATTGTCCTTGGTTCACTTGAGATATCGCTGTCTTGGGCATGCTTCGCTGCTTCCAGTGGAACATATGATATAACATATATAGACACGCAGTAATGGTCAAAAGTGCCCATATGCATATATGGAAAATATATATACAATTTATATATACAACATACCCAAATGATAAAAGTATGACAAAATGACAGTGATCCACCAATAAGTGGGAATGTGTGTGTGTGTGTGTGTGTGTGTGTGTGAGTGTGTGTGTACAGACATTTGTACACTGCCAGTGTCCTGGCACAAGGGCATCATGAGAACCATTTACACTCCATTTCCCTGCTGGGCTAAAGCCCCAAATGTTTTCAACTGTCCTGGGGGTCGTTTCTAGAAAAGTTAGAAACGACGTTGCTCAACCACCATGGTACGACGCAACTTGCGACCAAACAACGACATTGTTACACCTGTTTCCAGAAAGCATCATACCTGTGTCGCAATTCGCTACCTCCGACGTTCAAACACTGTAGTTCCAACAACGTTGTTGATGATGCAGTGATACATATCATTGGTGGAAACAGTGGAAACGTGTAATACCCCACCCCCTAGACACCAACAGGAACTAATTTAAACCAAGGAATTGTCATCTGACAAACCTAAGTATATGAAACATTTTACGACTATGCCTTATTTGGGGCAGTAGTTCAATCTCATCAGGAGTTCAAGAAACTTTAAGAGTCCCTTGTTTTTGACCATACATATTTATGATTAGAGACAGACCATAGGTAGCCTACAAGAACAGTAAAAAACCCACACTTTCTAGGTAAACACCAAATCCAAGAAACGATGGAGCTGAACTACCAAAAAGGTTGAATTAACATAAATAGCAAGAATTATGGGAGTCAAAAATAAAGCTACAGGATAGATCTTTCTAGAAAACGAGCCGACACCAACAGGAACTGCTTAGCATCATCACCCGATCTGTCATTTCACAAGTATAGCTTGAATTGTATCAGTCTTGAAATTAAGAAACAGCTCCATGTCATTTAATGCAATATTCAGAGGACATTGTTTTTTTGTAATTGCCTGATAGGTCCAGATCACTTCCACTGTCTCCCCAGCCAATTGTATTATCTCTGTAAAAAGCCTCAAAATATATCTTCTCTTCTTTAGAAATTAATATTTTAAAATTGTGTGTGTGTAGGTGTAAAAAATCTGCACACTAGATGTTGCCCCCAAACTGATTTAATGCACAAAATGCACATGCCCATACAGTATCTGCAAGCGGTGATCATTGAGGTCCAAGCAGCTATTGAAATATGTCAATTGCCGCACCACTGTGGATGCAGTTTCGCTATATTTGGAATGCATCCAAGGAATATGGCAGTGATGCAGTATGTCCAGTTTTGCTAACTTTGAACTTTATATCACAATTGCTTCAGTACATGTATGTGTGTGTACTTGCGTGAGTCCAATTGTGTTAAGTCATGTGTTTTGTTGCAAAAAAGGATGGCAAGTAAATTTTCAGGCCTGGGAAAACACAGTGAAGCAGAGAGGGAAAGTTGAGGTAGGGAGACAGCTGTCTAGATCATTTGACCCCGTGCGAAAGAAGTGGCATGCATCAATTTCATAAGTTAAACAAACCACACGATTAAACTCTCCGACCAAACAAAGGCTTTTTCCTCAAAATCAATTGGATTCAGATGAGACCGAAAAGAGAAGCATTTTTAATCAGGCGACAATTTTAGGCAACCACGCAGGCTCCTTCCCCTAGCCTGAGAATAGGGTCCTGTCTGCTCTGATTAGCTGTGTAATTAATCAGGCAGGCAGCGGGCAGCGCGCAGTGCCACATGCGCTCCCAGACCCAGTCAGAGCCTCACATCTGAGCCTCTCCAAATTGACATGCAGGCAGACAGAGATAAGACCGTCTCCCGGGTACATTGAGCTAAACAACTTGTCTCAGACTGTAGGGTTCTTTGCAGGGCGAGCCCTACACAATAAACTTAAGCCACTGACCTCGGATCAGTCTGGGAGTTCCCTGAGTGCAGCCCAAATGATTCTGTGCTCATGGGGGGAATCAGATTTTTTTTTGTCTCAATCCAAAACTGTATAGAAGAGAGTTCCGGTTATGGAGAGGTGCCGAGAGGCAGTGTAATAGTAACCCTCCTGCAATTGTCAAGTTAAATCCTTACAAATCTACTCACAAACATTATTCGCTGTAAAAGGTGTATCGAATTAGAGTTTGAGGATGCCTACAAAGAAGAAAAAAGCAAATCAAGAGAGAACTTACACCGAAGAACAAGATATTCTGCTGGAATCTGACCACGCTGATGATACAGGAGAGATGGAGGAAAATGGCGACTGTGAATCGGCCACAGTTGATCTTAACCCTAGTAATGCAGATGTCATGAACGCGATCAAGGGGATGGAAAAACGAGTCTCAAATAAAATAGATGGAGTATTTTCGATAATCAGAGAAGTCACAGACAGAGTGAAGGAAGCAGAGGAACGTATTTCAGGGACAGAAGAGGAAGTCGTTCAACTTCGGGCTTGTACAAAAGCTTTGGAAACTCAAGTGAAATTGCTGACAGAGAAGGCCGACGACATGGAGAACCGAAGTCGGAGGAACAATCTGAGGATCGTGGGCTTGCCAGAGAATGAAGAAGGGCGAGATGCATGTGAGTTTTTGGAGGAATGGCTTCCAGCATTTCTAGAAATGAATGCTAGTGTCCCACTGGCTTTGGAACGTGCACACAGAATCGGCCCACCACAACGACGAAAAGAAAATTCAGAGGCGCCTCCACCAAGAACTCTTATCGTGAAGTTCCTGAATTACAGACAAAAAGAACAAGTTATGAGAGCTGCTAAAGTTAAAGGGACGTTTATATATAAGAGCAACTCATTCGATTCTATCCAGATGTATCTCATGAAATTCACAAGAAGCAGAAGGCTTAATGATGAGGTGCTAAAACGACTTCGGACAAGGGAATCAGCAAACACAGAATCATCTTTCCTTCGCGGCTTCTTCTCACACACCGGGAGAAATCCACGTTGTTCGACACCCCCGCTGAGGTGGAACGCTTCATGGAAGGATTGGATAAAGAGTAGGCTAGTGCTACAGGTGGAATATCTTGCTGGTTTTCGTTTATGACAAATTTAGTTCAGATATTTGTATTTCCTTTCTTATTCTCAGAAAACAACGGATAATTGGTATTGCGAATTTATGCAGACGGTAGCCTACAACGTTTGTCTTAGCCTATGTCATGCCTGCTAAGCCTATGTCTTTTTTGTCTCAACATATTGGGATAAGTCATTTTCACTCTATAAACTGGACTTAGCTGGCAACTAATGCTATTTTGATAGACTCTGAATGAATAGTAGCTCAACATACTTTGTGTTAGGACTAAGGCATCCTTTTTTTTCTCACTTTTTTGTCTTTACATATCCTTAGATGGAACATGTATAGTGTTCATAGGAACTGCAAAGTTAACAGTTGATGCACAGGTTCAACAGTTCAAAACAAGAGTAGAAGTAGACTAGCAATGTTGTGGGTTGTGCTAAGTTGATAGGAGAGAGGTTTCCAGCACCTGCTTGTTCCTCACAGGTGTGTGGACCAATAGCCTTCATATAAGGAGTGAATAGCTAGGGGGGAGGGAGCAATCCACTACGGATAGGGAGGGACTTTATGGGATTCAAATTCAGGTTAAATGTATGTGTGTCGTCTCTTTCTGTATTTGTTTTTTTTTTTCTATTTTGTTTATGCTTCTCAATGCCTAATGAATATGCTGCAGGGAAAGGGTTTGGTCATAGCATCACTTATAAAATGTCATTTCTGAGACGGGAAAGGTAAAATTCCTTACATGGAATTGTAGGGGAATGGGTAATATTAAAAAAGTTAAACAAGTAATGGACAGAATTAAACAATTGCAGGCCAAAGTAGTTTTCTTACAGGAAACTCATATGAAGACAGGAGATACAGTTAAAATACAGAGGAGATGGCAGGGTCAGGTGTTCTCTAGTTGCTATACTTCAAGTGCAAGAGGGGTAATGATTCTAATCCACAAATCCATTCCTATACAAGTTGACAAAATAACTAAGGACCCAGCGGGTAGATTTATAATTGTCCAAGGATTTCTTTTGTCAGATAAAATCAATTTAATTAATGTATATGGTCCCAATGAGGATAATTCTAATTTTTTACAACGATTTATTCCTCCTAATCTCTAACTTGTCAGGTCACTACTTCATAGCAGGGGATATGAATTGCACTATGGACCCAGTGAAAGATCGTTCAACAGGCATTGACAATACACACACCAAATCAAGAAAACTGATTCAACAGTTTATGAAAGATTTAAATCTGCTGGATATTTGGAGACATCTTAACCCTAACTCAATAGCTTACTCATGCTACTCTAGTACTCACCAAACATACTCACGTATTGATTATTTTTTAATATCTCCACAATTGCTTCCCAGGATTTCTGATTGTCAGTACCATAGCGTGGTTATCTCTGACCATGCAGCAGTAGCATTAATGTATATCAATAATAAAATGGTGAGCGACCCCCCCTAAATGGCGTCTTCAAACAGGATGGCTTCAGGACCCATCATTCATAGAATTTCTAGGTAAACAAATAGACCTATACTTTGAAATTAATACATCTGAAACTTCAGCAAGTATAAGATGGGAAGCATATAAAGCATTCATTAGAGGTCAAATTATTGGCTTTTGTAGTTCAAAAGCCAAACAATCTAGACAAGAGATGAAACAATTAGATGGACAGATTACCCAATTGGAAAAAGATATATATCATAACACAAATGATAATGCAGATGATCATAATAAATTACTACTACTAAGAGCCCGATATAATGAAATGTCAGCGAGTAGGGCAGCTGCAAAAGTTTTGAAGTTGAAACAAACTTTTTATGAGCAAGGAGATAAAGCAGGAAGACTACTTGCATGGCAGATCAAGCAAAGACAAACTGAGCGAGCTATAACAACAATTGAAGACCTATCAGGAAACATAATAGATCCAGTGAAGATTAATGAAGCATTTAAAGATTACTATGAAAAGCTGTATAGTTCAGAATGCTCTCCTAATTTGGAACTCCAGACAGAGTTCTTAGATAATCTTAACCTACCACAGATTTCTGAGGAAGATAAAATTAATTTAGATGAGGAGTTAACATTGAAAGAAATTTCTGAAGCTATTGATGCGATGACTGCAGGGAAAACAGCGGGTCCAGATGGCCTTCCCATAGACATCTATAAACAATTTAAAGAAAACTGTTAACTCCCCTTCTGGAAATGATGTTGGAAGCTTTTCAGGATGGCCTTCTCCCTCGTCAATGAGGGGACTTAATTACATTACACCAAAAAAAAATTATGTGAAAACATGGCCCAATAAGTCTCCTCAACTCAGACACAAAAATATTATGTAAAGTTTTGGCTAAGCGCTTGGAAGTTATACTACCTAGACTGATAGGCGAAGACCAAAATGGTTTCATACAACGTAGACAGGGATTTCATAATGTTAGAAGGCTTCTCAACATTCTTCATTACCAGAGGGGAGAACAAGATATTGCCATCCTAGCACTAGATGCCGAAAAGGCCTTTGATAGGGTTGAATGGCCCTATCTATTTGAATTACTGACAAGGTTTGGTTTTGGGGAACGATTTTGTAAGTGGGTTAGGCTACTTTATAACAACCCTGTAGCTGAGGTGCTAACGAATAACATGGTGTCCAAACCATTCACCATTTCCAGAGGTTGTCGACAGGAGTCACCTCTCTCTCCTCTCCTCTTTGCAATCTCCATTGAGCCTTTTGCAATCGCAGTTAGAAATCATATGGGCATAACAGGCATTACTGTTGGTCAAGTAGAACATAAAATTGCCTTGTTTGCAGATGATGTTCTGCTGTTTTTAAAACACCTAAATAACTCCATCCCTGCTTTATTAGAACTCATTAGTACGTTTGGAAAGATTTCTGGATACAAGATTAATCATTCTAAAAGCATGCTTATGTTACTGAATGAGGGAGATTGTCATGAGCTCTCTCTCTTCCTGGTAACACGCGCTGATTGAAGTCTGATGACCTCCACCTGTTCCTGCTCTGCTCTGCCTCACCCTCGTTTACCTACCAGCTGCACTGCATTCACCACTCATCATGGCCTGTATATAAAGCCTTGCTTTTCAGTCCACACTTGTCAGATCGTCTGCAACCAGCACCAGTTACCTGCCTGTTTTGGAAAACGCCTCTGACTCTTTGCCTGTGATCCCGGACCAGCTGACTACTTCTGTGTTCTCCAGCCCCGTAATCTTGACCTGCCTTCCGTCCCTCTTCTCTAATTAATACCGCCTAGTCCTTGACTGTACTGCTGCTTCGTTTCAATTGCTGTTGTGTGTGTGTTTCCCCAGGACTTCCCGGTTCATCCAGCTCCTGCCATCGCTGTTCGGCTACTGGGGAACACACACACGCAGACTCTTGGAACTCCTGTACCCCGAACCCCTGAAACCCCTTAACCCCAACCCTTAAATAAACTTTTGAACGTGGCGGCTTTTGTGGTCCTCGCCCTGTTTGGTGTCTGACAGTATGATCTGACCAAACATGGACCCAGCGCACGGTCGAACCAGCATGGAAACCGGCCGAACCAGAACCACCCACCGCCATGCAACGCCTGGAAGAGCCAGAGAGAGGTAAACCGCAACACTGCTGACATTGCCTCCCTACTTCAAGCCGGGCTACCAACAGCGTCAGCAGTTCCAGCAGCAACAGCAACAACTTGCAATGATCATTCAACTTCTCACCAACCTTTCTCCTCTGCCTGCTCCCACACCGCCCAGCCCCAGCCAGCCTGCTCCACCGCCCAGCACCCGAGTCTCCTGCCCAGTCCACTGCTGCCGTGGCTGCCGGGCCCCCAGAACCCAGGATCGGCAATCCAGAGCGGTTCAGCGGCGACCCAACCCAGGTACGGGCGTTCCTGACGAGCTGCCGTGTCCAGTTTACCCTGCAACCCAGGACTTTTGCCACTGAAGGGGCGCAGGGTCGGGTTCGTGATCACTCACCTGGACGGGCCGAAATGACACTCTGGGGAACGGCAGAGTTCGGCCAGAGACCCCAGCATGTGCAACCTTCAACCTATTCGCAGAGGAGATGCTCAAGGTATTCGGGATGGAATCCACAACAGCCGCGAGGCATCTCCGGACCCTGATGAGTATTCGCCAAGGCAGAAGGACTGTTGCGGATTACTCCATTGACTTTCGAACTGTGGCAAGTCGGAGCTCCTGGAACATGGAAGCATTGGTGGATGCCTTCCTCCACAGCCTGGCGGACTACATAAAGGGACGAGCTGGTTTCCCATGATCAACCCCCACTCTTGATGAAGCCATTGCTCTGGCTGTCCGCATCGACCGCCCAGGATCCAGGCTCGCCCGTGCATGAGAGAGGGCGCCAGAGTACATCCACCAGCACACGGAGTGTCCCAACTGCCCTTCTGTCGCACCTGCCACACCATCTAGCCAGCGGACCAGTCTGAACCAATGGAGATCGGCCAGCCTCCTAACCCTGCAGAGCCAGTGACGCATCACCTCCAACTTGTGCCTGTACTGTGGTGGTGATGGTCATCGAGTCGCCACCTGTCCAGCAAAGCGGAGCTCACCAGATGTAGGAGGAATCCGGATGAGCTCAATGAACATTCAGCCCTCCATCAGCCGTAAACCCCTCATCCAAGTCTGTCTTCACCTGTCTGATTCCCCACCCACACCCTGGCAGCCCTGGTGGACTCTGGCGCAGAAGCAAACATTATTGACACAGGACTTGCTCGTCAGCTGGGCTTGGAAAGCCATCGCTGTCCACTCCTGTTCCAGCCCGGCCCTGGGCGGTCACGCGCACTGGCACAGTTACCAGCATCACAGCCCCCATCTCAATGATGGTGCCAGGAAAACCACCGAGAGACCATCCGCTTCCACCTGCTCAGCTCTCCAGGCCAACCCCTAATCCTGGGCTACCCTTGGCTCCGTCTCCACAATCCTCACCTCGATTGGGCCTCGAACTGTGAAAGAGTGGGGAAATGCCTGCCACCTGACCTGTTTGCGTGCTGCCCGCTGCCCCCGCTCAGTACCCCAGCACTGCCCCCCGACATTTCTAATGTCCCTGAATGTTACCATGGCCTCCCAGAGGTGTTCAACAAGACCAAAGCCACATCTCTGCCCCCCACACCGTCCGTGCGACTGTGCCATTGATCTCCTCCCTGGGACTGCTCCACCCAAAGGTCACCTCTACTCACTATCCTCTCCTGAAAGAAAAAACTATGG
This sequence comes from Alosa alosa, assembly GCF_017589495.1. Taxonomy (NCBI): domain Eukaryota; kingdom Metazoa; phylum Chordata; class Actinopteri; order Clupeiformes; family Clupeidae; genus Alosa; species Alosa alosa. The sequence continues at coordinate 25,963,666 of NC_063211.1, read as the reverse complement.
AGGATTACATCAGGGACTCCCTGGCAGCTGGACTCATCCGCCCGTCTTCCCCTCCTGCTGGTGCGGGTTCTTCTTTGTGGGAAAGAAAGATGGTTCTCTTAAGCCCCTGCATTGATTATCGAGGTCTGAATGATGTCACAGTGAACAGGTACCCTCTGCCTTACTCACCTCTGCTTTTGAGTTGCTCCAGGGATCCACTATTTTCACCAAACTGGACCTTAGAAATGCTTACCACCTAGTCCGGTAAGGGAGGGTGACGAGTGGAAGACTGCATTCAACACCCACACCGGCCATTATGAGTACCTGGTAATGCCATTTGGCCTCACCTCAAAAGCCCAGCGTATTCCAGGCTGATGAATGATGTGCTGTGGGACATGCTGAATAAATTGCCTTCCGTGTACCTGGACGACATCTTAATTTTCTCCAGAACTCTGTCCTAACACACCGTCATGTCCAGCTGGTTCTTCGGCGGCTCCTGGAGAACTCTATGTCAAAGCGAGAAATGCGAGTTCCATGCTCAGACTGTGTCATTCCTGGGATACATCGCCGCTGAAGGCAATATCCAGATGGACCCCCAAGAAAGGTCTCGCAGTTACCTCCTGGCCAGTTTCAGGGAATAGGAAGAAGTTGCAGCAATTCCTCGGTTTTGCCAATTTCTACCGGAAATTCATCCGAACTACAGCTCCGTCGCGCTCCCCTCACAGCTCTGACCAGCATCAAACACCCTTTTCTGGACCCCAGAGGCCAACACAGCCTTTCATACCCTCAAGGCCCGGTTCACCACTGCCCCCCATCCTCCAGATGCCAGATTCAGACCGGCAGTTCGTTGTCGAGGTGGATGCCTCCCGGTGGGAGTCGGGGCCATACTCTCTCACGGGCAGAGGAGGACAACAAGTTGCACCCCTGTGCATTTTTTCTCGCCGGGCTTTCACCTGCAGAGCGCAATTATGATGTTGGAAACCGTGGAGCTGTTGGCTGTCAAGCTTGCCCTGGAGGAGTGGCGCCACTGGCTGGAGGGGTCCACCGCTCCGCTCCTGGTCTGGACCGATCACAAAACCTCGAATACATCCGCAATGCCAAACGTCTTAACCCCCAGACAGTCCCGCTGGGCCTTGTTTTTCACCAGATTCAACTTCACCCTGTCATACCGCCCCAGGTTCTCGAACACCAAGCCGGACGCTCTCTCCGTCCAGTTTCATAAGGATGACGCCTTCCCAGGAACCTGCATCAATTCTGCCCGATCCCTGCGTGCGTAGCTGCCCTGACCTGGGATATCGAGGAGGGAAATTCAAGAGGCCCTCCGTGACCATCCCAGTCCCAGTGCATGCCCAGACGGTCGTCTCTTTCGTCCCAGAGAATTTGAGGTCCCGGGTCATACAGTGGGGACACAATTCCCGCCTTTGCCTGCCACCGGGCTCCGTCCCCGCACTAGCCATCTCCCTTGCCCAGCTTCTGGTGGTCTTCTTTTTGAGAAGGGATGTCCGAGAATTCGTCCGTGCCTGCCCCACCTGCAATCAGAACAAGTCCTCCACTTTCCCCCGCTGGTTTACTCCAGCCCTTGCCTGTGCCCACACGACCCTGGTCCCATGTCTCCTTGGACTTTGTAACTGGCCTCCCACCATCCAGGTGGGATGACGGTCATTCTCACTGTGGTTGACCGGTTCAGCAAGATGGCACACTTCATTCCCCTCCCTAAACTGCCATCTGCCAGAGAGACTGCCCAGGCTGTTCTTGATCATGTCTTCCGTCTACACGGGCTGCCCAGGGATGTTGTCTCTGACCGAGGTCCGCAATTCACCTCTACATTCTGGAAGGAGTTCTGCCGTCTTCTAGGGGGCCACAGTGAGTCTCACCTCTGGGTTCCACCCCAGTCCAATGGTCAATCCAGTGGGCAAACCAGGAGCTGGAGAAGGCGCGGTGCATGGTTTCTCGCGAAACCCCAGGCTTGGGCACAACAACTGATGTGGGATAGAGTATGCTCACAACTCCCTCACCTGCTCTGCCACTGGCATGTCACCTTTCCAGTGTGTGTGTGCTATCAGCCCCCTGTTCCCCAGCCAGGAAGGAGATGTGTCCTGCCCATCTGCCCTCGCCTATGCCCGCCGTTGCCGCTGCATTACCTGGTCACAAGCTTCGTGCCACGCTACTCAAGTCAGCTGTCAGCTATGCCACTGGGGCTAACCGCCCTGAAGATGCGCCCGGCCCCGCCACCGTGTTGGCCAGAAGGTGTGGCTGTCAGCCAAGGATCTCCCACTGCGGGTGGAATCGGCGTAAACTGGCACCTCGATTCCTCGCCCGTTCCCCTATCCAGAGGGTCATCAGCCCAACCGCAGTCCGGCTCCAGTTGACAACCTCCATGAGGGTGCACCCTACTTTCCATGTTTCAAAGTCAAGCCGACGCGATGAAAGCCCGCTGGTCCCGCAGCCGCTTCCTCCTCCTCGTCAGCCTCGTTGACGGTGGGCTGGTGTACACCGCTCGACGCCTGCCGGTCCAGACGCATGCAGGTAGGGGCCTCCCAGTATCTCGGGCTCGACTGGGAGGGCTATGGACCTGAGAGAGAGAACCTGGGTGCCAGCCAGTCGGATTGTGGACCAGACACTCATCGCCCGACTTCCACCGCCTGCATCCTGATCAACCTGCAACCGTAGGGGGGCCCCAGAGGGGTCCCTAACCGTCCTGCCAGCCCGGCTTCCTGTCCTGTGCCTGACCCTGTCTCGGTACCTGTCCCGCCTTCTGTCCACGACCCTCCAGCTCCCTCCGAGGATGAGGGATGTTCACTCGACCGCTCGGGAGGAATTCCTAGCCTCCACCCGCTCCCTCCTCCCTCCCCGCGTGGTGTCACTCTTGGGGACTTCTGGGGGCCGCCCCTTAGGGGGTTCTGTCATGAGCCTCTCTCTGCCTGGTAACACGCTGATTGAAGTCTGATGACCTCCACCTGTTCCTGCTCTGCTCTGCCTCACCCTCGTTTACCTACCAGCTGCACTGCATTCACCACTCATCATGCCCTGTATATAAAGCCTTGCTTTTCAGTCCACACTTGTCAGATCGCCTGCAACCAGCACCAGTTACCTGCCTGTTTTGGAAAAACGCCTCTGACTCTTTTGCCTGTGATCCCGACCCGGGACTACTTCTGTGTTCTCCAGCCCCTGTAATCTTGACCTGCCTTCCGTCCCTCTTCTCTACGAATACGCCTAGTCCTTGACTGTACTGCTGCTTCGTTTCAATTGCTGTTTGTGTGTTTTCCCCAGGACTTCCCGGGTTCATCCAGCTCCTGCCATCGCTGTTCGGCTACTGGGGAACACACACACGCAGACTCTTGGAACTCCTGTACCCCCGAACCCCTGAAACCCCTTTTAACCCCAACCCTTAAATAAACTTTGAACGTTGACTCTTTTGTGGTCCTCGCCCTGTTTGGTGTCTGACAGAGATGGACAACAGTCCAACCATGGTGTATCCACTTTTAATACCACTGATTGTTTTACATATCTGGGCATAGAAATTGTACCAACCCTTGAGAACATTGTCAGTAAATTATGATCCTCTTTTAGAAAATATTTCCTAACTCCATTGAAAGATGGACATCATTACCCATATCTTTAATAGGTCGATACATATTTTGAAAATGAATATTCTGCCCAAGCTCTTATACTTATTTCAAAATATCCCCTTGGTGCCTCCCAAACATTTGTTTCTAAGAATGAATAAATTATTTACTAATTTTATATGGAACAGGCGTCCTAGACTCCGCCTTTCACTTCTGTATTTACCATATGATAGAGGAGGGCTTCAGTGTCCTAACTTGCAGTGGTATTACTGGGCTGCCCAACTTAGAACCATTATGTTTTACTTTTCTTCTCAAACTATTCCCTCTTGGGTGGATATGGAATCATCTGCAATCGCATCAGGCCTGCCTCTAAGCTTGTATCTATATTCCTCAGAACTGAAAGACCTTAGGAAAAATATTTCTAACCCAATAGTCTTAAATATGATAAATGTATGGTATGAAATTAAGAGGTATTTAGGCATCCCCAATAACTTGTCTTGTTATAGCCCCGACTGGATGCAGGTTTTAAAATATGGGCAGATAAAGGGATTAAGACTGTAGCAGATCTATATTCATCCAATAAACTTATGTCTTTTGAGGAAGTGGTTCATACATTTGATATATCTAGAAAACATTTTTTTAAATTCTTACAAATAAGGAATTTCATTTTCATTTCTCAAAATAAATCTTTAGATATGCCATCTTTGTCAATATTAGAGAGGGTAAAAAAAAAGATTGTTATAATAGAGGCTTAATTTCATCATTATATGGCATTATAGCGTCAGGGTCACAGGATTCCTCAGATAGCAAACTTGAAGCATGGAGGAAAGATTTAAAAGAGGACATCCATGTGAATGTTTGGATGGAGGCGTGTAAGGAAGCTCAAACACAGACAGTAAAATGTCAGATTGAAATTATTACAATATAAATGGTTGATCTTTGAACTTACATAACTCCTACCACATTACACAAATATAATGAAAATATCCCGGACACATGTGTTAAATGTATCACATTTAAAGGCACTCTACACCATTGCATTTGGGAATGTGAACATATAATGAAATTTTGGAAGGATGTGAAGTGCATGATAGATAAAATCTTAAATACCAATATACCAATTTCTGCAAAATATTTATATTACATGTATACCCTCTAAACATGCAACTGAAGAGTAAAGGAATATCCATTAATAGACATGTGTCTATTACAAACAAAGCGTCTTATTGCTTTACACTGAAGAATATAAAAGGCACCAAGTATAGGTAACTGGTTGAAAGAAATGGCAATAAATATGTCTATGGAAAAGGCAACTTATATTGTGAAAGGTAAATATAGGAGATTTGAGGAAATCTGGAATCCATTCTTATCTTTTCTTGAAAATGGTGGAAATGACGCACCAATGGCTGAATGAGAAGCTGTGTCAAATCTAATATCACGATGAGAAGCTTTTAGTTATTGTTACTTTTATTTATTTATTAATTTATTAACTATGTGTTTTTATTATTATTATTATTATTATTATTATTATTAATAATGTCTTTGTCCCAGGGCTTGAAAACAAAATAATTTTTCAAACGTTCCGTTCCGAACGGTTCAGGTAGGCCTATGTTTAACGTTTTCGTTCTTGCATGCGTTCCGCCACCAACATATCGGTACTGAACCGGTTCGGGCATAAAAATATCGCTCGTTCTTAAAGTTCCGGCGGTGTTTGGCGGGCCTATCAAGTGTATTTTTGTGGACTTTAGAATAGACGACTCATTATTTCCCCTTGATTTAGCCTATACGTAGCTATGCCCAAAATAATAAATCACAGGCTGCATCCAAAACATTCAGATGGGCTATCCATCCCATAGCCTACAGACTTACTGTAGGCCTAACCTATGCCTATAAATCATTTCTTATCAAATAAAATATTTCTGGATACGTGCTAAACTCCTTACCTGGTTGTAGCCTAAGTTTTGCATATGGAGATCTTCAAAGGCTTGCGCTATAATTCCAACCCTGTTTATAAACGAACCTGTCTGTTGCTGACAAGGCCTATCTCAAATTTCCGTTAATCCCGCTTTGCATAGAATAGGCTATAATTGCGCAAAACATTTCAAATCCGACTTTAAAAACGACAAGGCATGGACAGGCAAAATAGGCTATTATGCATAGGCTACAAGCAATTTCCAAATCAGTTTCAGTAGCCTACGCTACGAGCTGGCCTAAGATCCTAAGTGGCAGACGGATAGGTTACATTACAACAGCAAGACAAAATATACACATTTGGACCAAATGTCCATTTATTTGGGGTTTTTTTCAAACTGCAGAAATCAAATTATTAGGCTGTTCGCCTCACAATCAAACGAGTAGAACACTTAGGATATGCTTTTGTGAAATTTTATAAAATATATAGAGAACGAAAAAAACATTATTAACCCGTTTTGTGGATTTCAGAATAACGTTTCTGTTCGGAACAGTTGAAGACCATTTTTGTTTTTTCGTTTCGTTTCCGCTCCCTCGTATAAAATTCCGTTCGTTTTTGGTTTTCGTTTTCGTTCCTTGAACCGGTTCGGAGCCCTGCTTTGTCCTTTACATTTATGTTTTTCTTAAGTGTCAAACAAACATGTGTTGTATGTATACATTGATTATGTTAAAACTCAATAAAAACACTGTATAGAAGGCCAGAAAGATGAGACGAGCTGAGAGGAACAGCCAAGAATAAAGGGAGACAGAAGGATAGAGATGGAGGAGGAGAAGAGAGAAATAGAGAGAAAGAAGCAATTTGAGGGCGAAGAAAATTAATTCACAGACTCGAGGAAGGAAAAGTTCTAGTCTGGATTTTGTCACTGATTGGATGCAATCATACAGCAGACAGCAGTGCTGGATAGAAATGTCCTGCTAGCAAATATCTTCTATCTCCAGTTGATAAAGGCCATAATTGCACAGGCAGGCACCAATGATGAGGATTTCGCCAGCTCACTGGGAGGATTACTGTTTTATTTCCATTGTATCCTGTTATTTTGGACCAACACAGTTCTCCTCCTCTTATCAATTTTCTGCTCTCATCTGCCTCGCGCTGCCTAATTGCTGCCAGCAGCACCTAACTCATGAAGCTGAGGCTGAGGCTGAACCACAAGCGACTCACAGGAGCAGTTAATGAGGTACACACACACCTTCCCTGGTGCTGCACACTGCTGCAGATGGAAAAACTCGAGTGGAGTTTAAATGAGTCCTTTCAATGCATTTGTCACATTATGGAAAACATATACGCGGATGCTGTGACTTAAGAGTCTTTTCTTAATCTGAAGGAGTGAAAAATTATTACCCATAATCATAAATAAGGCTCAAGAGAGCCTGTAAAGGACTATACTCATGAACACTCATGAAAAGCATTTCTGAACAATAATGAAATTAAAATAAAATAGATATAAGCCTATATACTTCTATAGGAACCTTACCAAGCCTAACCTTTCTTAGCGGCCTTACCTTACCGTACTTCATGCGATTTTTGTTTCACAAAGCAATATCCACTTGTTTGGAGATCATTATTTTGAGTCTCCATTGATTCAGCAAAGAATGTCTCATCATTTTTCATTGTCAAACACACACACACACACACACACACACACTGTGTGTTCACTGGGTGCTGTTTGTGTTTCACTAATTCACCGATTGGGTTAAATGCAGAAACCAAATTTCCCTCACGGGATCAAAAAAGTATATATACTTATATACATAATCCATGTATTCATATATTCATAAAAGGTAGAAAGGGAAAAAAGCCGTAAGCAGCATCCTTGATCAGCATGATAATAAACAAAACACCACTACCAACTTATAAAACAAATAAGACTGGCCATTACCACGATAGAAGATGTTTCCAGATGACAAACAACAATTATTATCATCATGTTAATGTGTTAGAGTCTGCCATAACCATAACCATAACCATATACTCTTTATCTTCATAATCTAGACACAATACTCCCAGAAACAAACCATATATTTATTGAATGATGAGAGGATCATTTGGTTAGTGAATCAGGGATTGGTCATATTACTTCCGCTGGGGCTATAGCTTCAATATTTTTTTGATGCTATCAATTTGATAATCCCAAATGGTCGTAAATGTAAACCCTGACCAGAGTTTGTTACTGCTCCTATCTTTTTTTTACTTTCCCTCCCAAATGGAGGGGAGGAGGAATTATTGGAGCATACTGGAAGGATTGGTCTGTGATTGCCAGAGTGGATTTTACATTTTGAGTACTGATGTGTACTTGAGTGTGTGTCTCTGTGTGTGTGTGTGAGTGATAGAGAGAGAGAGAGATAAAAAAAGAGAGAGAGAGATGAATAGGAACAGTTAATGTCACAGTCCTAAATTGTTTTTAGGGGTGGCATTTGTCTCTTTTGGGACTTCCCATTATTTTGCAATTATATGCAGAATTGATTTTAATTAACATCACTGGTTCTTTTACTTATTCTTTCTCCCTCTCTCTTTTTGTTTTTCTGTGTGCTGAAGGTGCCGTGCCTTCGCTTTGTCTCTCCTTGTGGCTGTCACCATTGTGTCTCTTGTGCTGAATCCCATTCTTGGTCCCTCTCCCTCCAATCCCACTCAGCTTTGTATGGCCTCTCCCCTCTCACAAGGAGGAAGACCGGTAGGGTCATTCTCATTTTCCTGAACAAAATCAGCCCAGTTCTCCTTCATCTCCCCTCCCATCTCTCCTCTCATGCTTTCATCCCCTCTCTCTTTCTCTTTCTCTTTCTGCAGATGTTATAGCGTTTCCCTAAGAAACTGCTGTTTAGGGTTTTTTGTTGTATCCACCTGAGCTGCTATTTGATTTAGCTTCCATACTAAGTCTAAGTGAGTAAGGCCATTGGGATGGTCTGTAGTCTGTGTAGTGTGTGTGTGTGTGTGTGTGTGTGTGTGTGTGTGTGTGTGTGTGTGTGTGTGTGTGTGTGTGTGTGTGTGTGTCGTGTGTGTGCATGTGTGTGTGTGTGTGTGTGTGTGTGTGTGACAGAGGGTTAAAGAGAGAGAGACAGACACAGACAGAGAGAATGAGTCAGTGAATCTATTTGGGCGTCCCTCTCTTTGCCTGCTTCCCGACAAGCTTCTCTGACTCCGTACATACAGATGAGGGAGCCGGCCGATTGGATAGTTTCCCTTTGCATTATTTAAAGGGTGGGGTCCTTCTTGTCGCCAGAGAGAGCGAGAAAGAGATTCCACTTCTCCCCACACTTCTTAAGAGTGTTCTGGAGAGGGAGAGAGTGCTGTGCTGGCAGGGGATCTGTCTCCGGAGAAAACGTTTAACTAGTTGACTGTTTTGACTAAGCCCCAATTGATCTGCACACTAACGTGGACGTCATTTTGATGTAGTTTGACACACAAGAGGTAACATGCCCGTCTTGGTCTTGGATCCTCTGACTGAGTAACTCAGACAAGTCTCTTCTTGGGACTAGAAGAAAACACAGGACTCGTGGGATCAAATCCACACACCACAAGTGGCCACTGAGCTCAGTTCCTGACTCTTCTGGAGTTCTTCGAGCGGAGATAAGAGATATTTTTTGATTCTCCGCACCTCTTCACTTCTTAGCTTCACGTGTCGTGTGAAAGACACCATCTCTCAGCGCAGCTCTGCATTTGCAGTCCCTGACCATCTGAGGCATGTTCTTTGGAATGAAAACGGTGCTTTCCTGTATAGCTTCCCTGTGAAGGTAAAATCAATTTTTTTGAAAGGCTATCAAGCAGAGGACAGCAGGGCCCAGATGAAATAAGACATTTTAATATTAACTTACAGAGCTGTTTTGCATTTCAGCTGGAAACACTCTGTGTTGTGTCATTTTTATGTATTGATGTGTTGTTATATGCCTTGTAATTTCTGTTTTCAAAAATAATATGTGTGTGTTGTGTTGTGTGTCCATGTATTTAGATACATATACATGCCTAATTGTGTGCCTGTGGATGAGCATGTGCTTGTGTTTGTTAATAAAAAATCTCTTGTCCCACAGGTGAGAGGCGAGAGGTCAGTCAAGGTCGAGTCAGGGGTCAGACGGGATGAAGGCACAGAGCCGCACACTCGGCATGTGCTGCACACGGATACTGCTCCTCTCCCTCACCATGGCGCTGGTTGGCATTGGAATGGAGGTGCCGAGGCCGATGCCATACTCATGGAAAACAGGTGCAGTTTTCTCCTGGGAAAGTCCTCCTGATATGAGGTTTTGGCCAAAACGCATGCAACGCTTTTGGCCAAAATGATTTATAAAAAATAGAGAACAGTCAAGGTACAGTGTGAATAAAGACAATAGTGTAATAGTATACTACCTTGCATAAGACAGAATGACTGTTCAGAGTCAAGTGAAGTCAAGGGATGTAGATAAGAGGGACAGGATAGTGAAGAACGTTATGATAAGTGTCAATAATAAGAACACTACCACACACTATTGACTTTACTCGATTTTATTCAGAGCAAACAACTTAGGTTTGCTCACCTGTGCTTGTTCCTGCAATCTACCTGCACCTAACCAAGCTGTGCATGGACCCTGGGTTGATTTGTCATGATAAGTGTGTTGGGTTGTTACTGGTGTCAGGAGAGGAGGTACTCTCGAGTACCGAGGAGTTGGGTCTTCAAGAGGTTTTTGAAGACAGAGTGTGACGCCCCTGCCTGGGTAGCAACTGGTAGCACGTTCCACCATCAGGGAACTGCAGATGAGAATAGTTTGGATTGCAATGAGTGTGTGGGCAGCAGTTTCTTTGGATTCTGATTCTTTGGAGGAGCGCAGCGGTCCTTGTGCCTTTATGAGAGTGCAGTGGTCGCATGGTAGTGTGTGGCTTTATGAGAGCGCAGTGGTCGCATGGTAGTGTGTGGGCTTTATGAGAGCGCAGTGGTCGTATGGTAGCCATGGTAGCCATTGTATACCTTTATGCATGCATTCAAGTAAGTGAGTGTGGAACCAGAGGCCAGCAATCATAATTTGAATTGGATTGCGGGCGGCTATAGGTAGCCATCGGAGCTCAGTGAGCAGTGCGGTAACATGACCTTTTGGTAGATCGGAGACCAGCAGTGCTGCCACGTTCTGCATTATCTGTAAGGGTTTCACTTAATAATTATGACCTATTATGATAGGTTTAGTCAGAGATTTTTTTTTTTTTTTTTTCTTTTTCACAAATTTCCGTCAAGGATTCCCGGGACACTGTAAGACCGGGTACACCACTAAACTTGGTGGGCATGTAACCCCACATGGATAGCATGGAACCTCCTGTTTTCGCTTTTGATCTGTAGCCCCCACTGGACTGGACCCCCGAAGGAGGGTAGGGCAGACACAGTTTTCTGTGAATATCTTGAGAACCGTAGGGCCTAGGATGACCCATTTTTTTCGTGTTTGCCTCCAGGGGTCATGTAAACCCATTCCATATGCACACATGTGCATAAACAGATACACACGCACACACATACATTCACAGTAATCCCACGATTATGACACATATTCACACAGTAGACATATATACACACACACATGCACATGCAAACAGACACACAGGCACATAAACAGACAAACACACACATGCACACACACACATAAACATAAACATGTACATGTGTACATCACATGCACACAATTCAAGAATTCTCAGAATTATGAACAGGCAAGATGGGGGTGGGGTTGTATAAAATGTATATTACATGTGAAATCTGTGAACTAATCATGTTTTGGTACTTGTTGTCTAGCACTTGTTGTCTAGCACTAGATACCAGTGAGAATTGAGTGTGCATAATGCAATTCAGTGAGACAGTTAGAATCATATATGCCTTTCAGCGTGACTTATTTTTGTGGAAAACATGTGTTGGACTGGGCGGTGGTCATATTTTGTACCGCTCTGCGGTACATCTAGTTGACACAAGAGTTAGGTAGATAAAATACTGTACATCATTGATTGATTGATTGATTGATTGATTGATTGAAACTGTGGACACACTGTCTATGGATAGAAAGAAAAAGGTATTTGGATGTATATAGAGAGAAGGAGGTTCTTGGGACATATATATACGAAATATGATATATACAGTGATATGACATTGTGCAAATGAAATGTCATCAACATCAAATTTCTGGTCACATGACCTGGCCCTGTTAGACACTTAGACATTTGATCTGAGGGCCGTCACCCAGAACTGTGTTGGCCAGGATCAGTTAACATTACTCACCCTCTGTAATGGTCCCTTAGCCATCTGGCCATAAGTGTTGGCAACTCTCAAGAGACAGTGGAGCCAGTGTGTGTGTGTGTGTGCGGTGTGTGTGTGTGTGTGTGTGTGTGTGTGTGTGTGTGTGAACGCCCTTTTCAAAGACCACACAGAAGTGCTTGCCTTCATGAAAAGATAATGTGCAGACTATTATGTCACCAGGCTCGTCAGAACAAATGGCCAGTTTTTTTGGGTCGGGTGGAAAGAGATGAGAGATGGCGATGCGTGGCCATCTGTCGGAGGTGCCGCGGGATGTGTGGGACCAGCTGGATGGACTGTCGTTGCTCCGTCCTTCTCTACACTTGCACTGTTCAGAGACTGGGGTGTCAAAGGGTCTGTGTTTGAGGGGGGGCACGTTCTCTAAACTCATCAAACTGGACAAAAGTAAGCCCCGGGGAGGCGGAGCTTGTTCTAGACATGCTCTTAAATGTCCAGATAAATGTGACTTTGGAACGTCCCTTTTTTGGATGGTGGTAGAGCCAAGCCAGACGGTTGTCGGCAACGGATGTTTGGAACTGTGTTGGCCAATGTGTGGAAAATTTGTGTGTGTGTGTGTGTGAGAGAGAGAAAGAGAGAGAGAGAGAGAGAAGAGAGAGAGTTGTTCAGATGAGTGTGCTAGTCTGTATATGTGTATGTGTGTGTATTTGCATGCATATAGAGCAGCATTTGCTGCATATAGAGCAGCATGTATGACATTATGGGAGAGGTTAGGGTGGTGTGTGTGTGTGTGTGTGTGTGTGTCTAAGGGAAAGCTCTGGTGGTTTGCCAGATGAAGACCATGCCGTGCGCAGTGTGTTCAGATCGAACATGAGCACTCCTGGGCATGAGAGGTGATGATTCCTTGAATGTGAAATCAATACGGCTTTCATCATGAAGGAGCGTGCTTGTCGGAGCTCTGAAGCAGTGCCGCTGGGCTGATCCCCCTCTCTCTTTCTCTCTCTTTCTCTCTCTCACTCCCTCTTGGTCTCTGTCTCTCGTCCTCAATCTCATTACATTTCCCCTCTTTTCCTCATTTTCTCTCTATGTATCTCTCCCCATCTTTTCTTTTTGTGCTTATTTTGCTCCGTTTCTCTCCTCTCTGTCCATTACTCTCTCCCTCTGCCCCTCTTCCTCTCCTCATGTTCGTCCTCTTCATCTGTGGGTCAGTCCTTTGCTTTATCTCTTTATTCTGTCTTTCACTTTGTGTCTGAAGTGTGCATTTACACTCTCTATTTCTGTCTTTTTTCCCTCTCTCTCTCTCATCTCTCTTGTCTTTCTCTGTCTATGACGTATGCTTTGTGACTCAATCTTCTCTTCATCACTCATTGTTCTGTCTCTCTCTCTCTCTTTCTTTCTCTCTCTCTCTCCATTATGCTCTGTCTCATTTCTCATTTATCTCTCCCTCTCTACCCATCTCTTGTTTTCTCCTTCCCTCTCCTTCATCACGCTCTCTCTGTGGGCTCCCTAATCCCGTGTGTTTTGAGCGCTTGTTCATTATCCTGCCCCTTTGCCTTCTGAGTTATTGTTCTCAGCCTGTCCTGCTGGGATGGAGGGATGGCAGGGTGGAACAAAAGAAAGACAGCGAGCGGATAAAGGAGTAAGTTTCCGTCCGCAGCGAGCCCCTTTTCATTTCTCTCCTCCCCTTGCTCGAGCGCAACACTCCCTCAGAGGGCCGTAGGCCTCGTCTTCCTGCCTCCTCTCCCCCTCACATCCTCCTGGCCAGCAGGCTTGCTGGAGAGGTCTGCAGCGGTACTGCGGAGAGGTCAGCCGCAGGGAGGAGAGAGCAGCAGTGGGAAAGAGTCCCGACACTCTCTTTAGCAAGATTGCATCCACAGGAGATGTCCTCCATGCTTAAATCAACAAGAAGGAAATTCAGCTGAGAAGGGAAGCTTGGATGTGCACAATCTGGCTTTGTTAATGAAAGTCGGAACATCTCCCTATAGGCTACACATATCAAAGAGAGGTTATATAACAGCTTACTGCTAAATTATACTTAGAGAGGGCTTATTTGACCCTTTTTACACAAAGTTAACTAGTTTCTTGAGGTGTTGATAAAACATCTGTGTCATACACAGGTGAAGGATGAAGCACCACAACACCCTTATCAACCCCCGTCTGAAAATGTTTAGAGTGGCCTGTTTGTGAGTCTGTTTCTTTACAGACACTTAGGTTTGATTGACATGTTGCTAATAGCATCTGAGCTTGCTGGAAAGAGCGAATGTTTGCCCGTTCGCTCTTCAGATGTGAGTGGAGACTTGGTCCAGATAGGTAAAATTGTGGTGGTCCATTCAACAAGCTGGCAGACTTGACATCACTAAACTCAGTGGTGTAGTCTAGTTAGCTGTAGTGGGTATACTGTGATGTAGTCTTGTTAGCTGTAGTGGGTATACTGTGATTAACCCCAAATATTAATACATCCTTGCCTATTTTTTGTGGGTATACTGCGTAGTCTTGTGTATCACATAGACTACACGACTGACTAAACTGCAAATCTGAATGGCTCACTGAATCACATATTTTCAGACTTCGGCAGTCAAAACAACCTGTTTTTGCATTGGTAGACGTCCAAATAAATGCGTGAACTGAAAACAAAGTTGTGCCTTTTTAGATTGCTAGGCCTACCCATGTACCTGTGTACTTTATAGCCAGATCCTGTAGAGGATCCTGCATGTTGACCTGTCACGCCCGGCTATGCCGTGCTGGGTGTGTCTCTCCATGGCTTTGGCCCTGTGTGGGTAATCTGGCCTGTATCGTCTACTGCTGCTGTTCTGTGTCACCTATAGGTGGAGCTGTTGCGGTGGGCCGTGCCGGGCTAACCGGTGGGCTGATGAGAGGGTGTTTAAAATCACCGCCTTCCTGTCCGCTCGCTCTCCCTTTCTGCTGCTTGGACCTAGTGTTAATTTCGTCAGACGAGACGAGAGGAAAAATGTTCGTCAACAACCTTTTTGGTGACGAGACTGCACTATTGTCCTGAAACATTGACTAAGACTATCTTAAGATGCATTATTGTTGACGGAAAAAGACGAGACTAAAATGTTTTGCATGAAATAAAAACTAAGATAAAATTTCTCTTCCATTTTCGTCTACAAAATGAGAAGACAGAATAGCTGTTACCTTTTCAAAATATTCGAATGAGTTCATGGTTCATGCGCAGCAGCTTTCCTGTAGGCTAGTCTCGCGCTGTTGCTGCAACCCTGTGGCTGCAGCAGGAAACTACATGGAACAAGAACACCGGAGATTTCTGCCAGAGTTAGGCTTTATGCCACAATGCTACATACCCAGAAGTTGAAGCTTCTCTCATACATATACAAATTAACATCCCCCAGAATGTCCATACGAAAATTTTCAGCAAGTAATGTCAACTATTTAACTAGTTACACTGATGATGCAAAGTTTGCTAGCAAGTAAGCTAATATGGAAAGTTTGCTAGCAAGTTAGCTAAGATTGAGAGTTTGTGTTGCGTTTGGGCCTATATCGCCATCTAGTAAAACATTCACACTTGGGTCCAAGACAGTGTTTCTCAAACTTTTTCAGATGAAGGACCACTTAACTAATCAATAAAAAAGAAACGCACGGACCACCTAGCTAAAAAAAAAAATAGACCTAGCAGTATATTAGCCTACACAATACTCACTGAACCACCTTGCTTATTGTCTTTGCACTTTCTTTAATTGTGTCAGAGGATTCATATGATTTAAACTGGCATATCTGACATAGACAGTGTTGTAGAACAGTTTGAATTTACATACAAGTTGGTTCAATATTGCAAACAACTCATCTATATTATATTTTACCACGTCTGCTCGTGGACCACTTGGGATAGCTTGCGGACCACACTTTGTGAAACACTGGTCTATGAAGATTATGACAGTGGTCCAGTCAAATCTTTTACGGTCTATGGCCAAATCCCAGCCGAGCTATAACTGTAGCTCGACTTACCTGTGCATGTACTGACTGACAAAAAAATCAGAATGAGTAATTATAACAAGTAGCCCTGTGAACACACAATATTGTTAGACACAATATTGTTATATTGCAAGAAAATTGAGATGTGTGAAACACTATTTGACTGAAATGGTAATAAAAAAAAAATTGTTATAAAAAAAGACTAAAATGTTTTGACTAAAACTGACTAAGACTAAGATAGCTTTAGTTTTCTTTTGACTAAAACTAGACTAAAATGACAAGACTTTTAGTTGACTAAAACTTGACTAACAAAAATGATATTTGAATGACTAAATATGACAAAGACTAAAAAGGACATTTCGTCACAAGACTAAGACTAAGACTAAATAAAAAATAGGTGACAAAATTAACACTACTTGGACCCCTCCAGCTCACCCATCTAGCCCAAAGCCTCCATTCAACACCTCCATTCCCTGATTGGCAGGTTGATTGACATATGTACACACACACACACATACACACACAAACATAGATTCAATCAGAGACAAAAAATATTAATACACATGCTTCCTGTCTCTCAGTTATGTACACACACACACACACACACACACATACACACACAAACATAGATTCAATCAGAGACAAAAATATTAATACACATGCTTCCTGTCTCTCAGTTATGTACACACACACACACATACACACACAAACATAGATTCAATCAGAGACAAAAATATTAATACACATGCTTCCTGTCTCTCAGTTATGCACACACACACACACATACACACACAAACATAGATTCAATCAGAGACAAAAAATATTAATACACATGCTTCCTGTCTCTCAGTTATGTACACACACACACACATACACACACAAACATAGATTCAATCAGAGACAAAAATATTAATACACATGCTTCCTGTCTCTCAGTTATGCACACACACACACACATACACACACAAACATAGATTCAATCAGAGACAAAAAATATTAATACACATGCTTCCTGTCTCTCAGTTATGCACACACACACACACACATACACACACAAACATAGATTCAATCAGAGACAAAAAATATTAATACACATGCTTCCTGTCTCTCAGTTATGCACACACACACACACACATACACACACAAACATAGATTCAATCAGAGACAAAAATATTAATACACATGCTTCCTGTCTCTCAGTTATGTACACACACACACACATACACACACAAACATAGATTCAATCAGAGACAAAAATATTAATACACATGCTTCCTGTCTCTCAGTTATGCACACACACACACACATACACACACAAACATAGATTCAATCAGAGACAAAAATATTAATACACATGCTTCCTGTCTCTCAGTTATGTACACACACACACACATACACACACAAACATAGATTCAATCAGAGACAAAAAATATTAATACACATGCTTCCTGTCTCTCAGTTATGCACACACACACACACATACACACACAAACATAGATTCAATCAGAGACAAAAATATTAATACACATGCTTCCTGTCTCTCAGTTATGTACACACACACACACATACACACACAAACATAGATTCAATCAGAGACAAAAAATATTAATACACATGCTTCCTGTCTCTCAGTTATGCACACACACACACACATACACACACAAACATAGATTCAATCAGAGACAAAAATATTAATACACATGCTTCCTGTCTCTCAGTTATGTACACACACACACACATACACACACAAACATAGATTCAATCAGAGACAAAAATATTAATACACATGCTTCCTGTCTCTCAGTTATGTACACACACACACACATACACACACAAACATAGATTCAATCAGAGACAAAAATATTAATACACATGCTTCCTGTCTCTCAGTTATGCACACACACACACACATACACACACAAACATAGATTCAATCAGAGACAAAAATATTAATACACATGCTTCCTGTCTCTCAGTTATGTACACACACACACGCACACACATGCCCACACACACAACAGATACACATATGTGCACACACGCACACAAACGTAGATTCAATCAGAGACAAAAAAAATATTAATACACATGCTTCCTGTCTCTCAGTTATGCACACACACACACACACACACATACACACACAAACATAGATTCAATCAGAGACAAAAAAATATTAATACACATGCTTCCTGTCTCTCAGTTATGCACACACACACACACACACACAAAAAACACATGCGCACACTCAAATATTTTTTAATGTTCAAAAGAGGTTAATGGTTACACTCCACACATTTTATATTATGCAAAAACAGATGCATAGTCTTTCAGGTCACTGATTTTGGCTAACCTCAACCTGGCTCTTGGGGTGTACTACTAAGAGAATGGGCACAAATTGGTTCACAAACCCTTAGCATCTTCTCTGAAAATGTCCATTTCAATGTAACATCAGCAACATCATCACTACATGTTACAACAATGTTGTTAAGTGTTTATACGGCAACAGTATTGGGCCTTCCCCTTTCTCTACCGCTGAACCAGCATCCAATCTGATAGAATTGGAGACCCTCTTTTTGTTTGACTGTTGAGGTTTAGGGTCATGTAAAAAAAGCCCTGTTGGTAAGCACATTATTCACTCCCAGGCCATTGTATTGTAACCACACACACACACACACACAAACACACAAATACACAAACACATAAACACATGCATATCTGAACCTGTGGTCACATCCAACCATTACAGAGCCCTCCAACCACCAATACACACACACACCGCACCTAAAGCTGCGGTGAAACGATGCGTGGTAAAATCCAGAGTGACTTTTAAATCGCACCCAGTCCCCCCTTCCCAATCTAAATTGCCCAGCTGGAGGAAGATCCTCATCACTGGCCCCTCTCCCCTGTGGTGCACACTGACAGCGCCTGTCTCACCCTCCATCCTCGTGAAGCGAAGATAGAAAGAAGAGAAGACAGAAAAAGAAGCATCTTGCACTCATCGGCCCATGCGTCCTGCTGTAAAAGTCAGCAGAATTGGCTCGGTTCCTATTAGTGGGTAATTAATCTGTCATCTGCTGCCTTTTGTCAATGACGGAAGAAAGCTTTCAGCCTCTGAAAATGTGTGTGTGTGTGTGTGTGTGTGTGTGTGTGTGTGTATGTGTGAGTAGGTGTGTATAAGTGTGTGTGTATGTGTGTGTGTGTGTGTGTGTGTGTGTGTGTGATTGCGTATGTGCATGTGTGTACATTGAAAGTTGAAAGAGAGCTATAAGACAGTCACCAGCTGAGAGTGCCGCACTCCTTGATGTGATATGACATTTCCATTACACTCGACAGCAAGCCTTTCCACACATGCATTTAAAAGGGTTCACTGGCCGAAACAGTGCTCATGACCCACTGTACAGTTGACTAATTAGATAATGACCTTTAGCCCCTTTAACCATTAGTTAGAGGTGAATGGATGTTCATGGACTTTTACTCCTTAATTCATTCTTGGAGCGTGTGTGTGTGTGTGTGTGTGTTTGTGTGTGCTCTGTGCACATGCGTGTGTGTGCCATGCATGTGTGTGTGTGTGTATTTGAGCCTGTGGCTGTGGTGTGTGTGTTAATTTAAATGGCATATATATGCATGTGTGTGTGTGTGTGTGTGTGTGTGTGTGTGTGTGTGTGTGTGTGTGTGTGTGTGTGTATGCATGTGTAAAAAAGGGTGTGTCAATTTCATGCTAGTACCACATGGCTGTCTTCACGGATAAAAGCTTTCCATGAAAAACATTCTTTCTGTACTGTAAAATCGCACCCAGCCCCCAACACTGTCTAGCTGACTGACTAGCACGCATACAGACACACACATAAACACACACACACACACAAGTGCCTTTGGTCCTGTGTCTTCATTGACCCCTGTGTGACCCCATCACATTGCCACGGTGACGGAATGTGACACACCGTGCCAAGGGAGCACTCCCTCCTCTCCCGGTGTGGTCCGTGTGTGTCTGTGTCCACTAATGTGTGTGTGTGTGTGTGTGTGTCAGGGATAGAAATTAGCCACCCGCCAAATGCTGGTAGTTTTGTGCGCTGCGGGTGAATTTGGTCAACTTACCAGCCACTGTGGCGGGTAGATAAATAGAGCTAGCATAGGCTACCACAAATAGTCAGATCCGATCTAATTTTCATAGTTATTGACGGTTAAAAATAAGAAAGTGTCTGTAGGGATTATGTAACGTTACCAGCCGTAAATCGCGCTGATTTGAAGTTCAACAACTACCAGTGAGCCGCCACCTGCAGCATAGCCTATAGTCACTGGTGCAGTGCTTCACTTTTTGCCATTACTATTAAGAAACTGTCGCTATGCTTTCATGTGCCACTGCTAGCTTATTTCAGGATGACTGCATAAACAAATCTAGTGAGATCTGTGGATCTGCGTTGTATCTAAACAGACTAATATTCTCACGCGAATTTGTCTTTTGAAGTGGCCCGTAGCTATTTTAATCCGGCCCGCGACACCTTCACGAAAACAAGATGACATGCTACTATTTTAGACCTATGAGGCAAACAGGCGGACATCTCCACACCCATTCGTCGTGGTGGAATATCCCACAAACTTTTCATTCAAGAGATTAGGCTACATATCAGAATAAAAAGCAGAATTTACCGAACACAAAGGTGTAAAGCATTCCTTTATGCAATCAGCCGTTCCGGAGTAATCCGGTTTTGAAATTGAAGCAATGTCTACTAGGTCTCTAACTTTGGACTGTTGTAATACACGATACGGCCAAATACAAAATAAATGTTAACAATATCGCCTAGATAACTGTAAATATTAAAACCAGAGTTTTTCCAATGTAGTTTCACAAAATGCTAAGCATTACGTTTCCTAAAGCTGAGCTGTGCATTTATTGTTCAGTGCATGATTTTATAACAGGCCAAACAGAAAATAAATCTGTTAAATATAGCCTTGATACCTGTAAATATTTAAATCAGATGATGTACAGTATAGTTAGATCAAGTTGGAGAGTCGATTATAGGATGCTCCAGAACTCACACAAACGGAGTCTTAAAGGAGCCACACCACTTTTATGACATGACACTATGGCATATTATTGTGGTTCTGTTGGCTTTTAATTTTGTTGCTACTGTGCTTGTAGGTTTAGGGCAAAATTCAGCACATTTTAGTCGTATCGCAATAATGCTGATAACCATGATCATTTTAAGTAGCCTACTACAATCATGATATCACATTTTCATGCCATTTCTCTAGTGGCTGGTAAAAAAGTTTAGTGGCTGGTAGATTTTGGAATCCACCAGCCACAGTGGCAGATGGAAAAAATATTTAATTTCCATCCCTGGTGTGTGTGTGTGTGTGTGTGTGTGTGTGTGTGTGTGTGTGTGTGTGTGTGTGTGTGTGTTTCTGTGAAAGTGCAGAGCAGAGTGACTCATTGAGTGACTCTTTGAGTGAGGGTTAAAAGATCATGTAAACCTGCATGAGGCACAGCAGTGAAAGAAACTTCAAGAGAGACTGAGTCATATGAGCATCACTACTATAACAAAGACATTATACGAATGTGAAATCAATGTCCTTTCTTCAGTGGATCACTGTGGATCACGGTGCTCTATGTGTCTCAAAATACAAGGGCAAACACATGCGCGACACACACACACACACACACACACACACACACACACACGCACACATACCCATATGACTTGAAAAAGAGCAATATACACCATGAAAACCCATGGGGAACACACTATCCCAGCCCTTTGTGAGAAGGAATGTTTCATATCAGAGACTTCTGGGATGCCTTCTCTGTCAGGCCAGGTGTCAAACAGTCCTTTTATCCACACAAATGAAAGACTGTTTAAAGAAATACAATCTTTGCAACCCTTACACACAGGGAGTTAATATGTTGGTCCATGTGTGTGTGTGTGAGTGTGTGTGAGAGAGAGAGAGAGAAAGAGAGAGTGAGAGTGTATGTGTATACATTGTGTGCAGTTGTTTTTGTACATATTTTGGTTCCATAATCAAGACGAGTTTGATCTAATGTTTGAGAGCTCATTAATGATAATCAGACAATAATTGGCCTTAATTTCAGCACAATTAGCTGCCAATTTAGTAGTCATTAAAGATCTGAGCCAAGGTGACTGTACAGAGGGTGAGACATATTCCATCTCCTGATTTAGTGAATGGGTAATATTGGAGGGGTGTTGGAGTGATGTTAGTCATTGTCTCTATCACTCTATTTAATTTCCCCTCTATTATTTTTCTTCTTATCAACCTACCGTTTCTCTTTTTTTTCGTTTTCTTTCAGCAGTTCCAGTGTTGTCTTTTTTTCAGCTCACAGTTTTTCTACCTTCCCTTGTTTTTCACAAGTACGTTCCAGTGGCTCAGATGTGATAGAACACAAAATCATTGCTCAAACCTTCCTCTCCTCCCTTATCCATTCACACCTGTTCCTCACAAGTTTACAACTATATATAGGTTATGAAATAAAAACAACTAGAACATCAGGATGGTCTGTCCTCTATCTTTCTCATGTCTTTCTCTCTTTTTCTCATCCTCTTTTGTTCTCTCTCTCTCTCTCTCTGCAGGGATGTGGGGAGTGTGTGTGTCAGGGGCGTGCGGCTCGGCAGGCAGCCAGTTCCGGGCCGTGTGGTGCATCCACTTAGACGGCTGGACGACGCTCCCATCCAAGTGTGCGCTGTCCGAGCGTCCGCCCCGGGAGCGCCCCTGCGTACGAGTGTGCGAGTGGCACCGCACGCTCTTTGAGTGGCAGCTGTCACCGTGGGGACCCTGCAGCCCAGCCCCGCCCTCCTCCACCGCTTCGTCTTCGGCGGTGTCGCTGAGAGTGTGTGACTGCGCAGCGCGGGGTGCAGAGGCGGCGTGTGTCGTGTACCAGGCGCACGGACGGACAGGCTGCGGCCGACCCGCGCGTGTGCGAGGCCTTCTCCCCGCCTCCGCCCGACGAGCAGGCGTGTCTGCTGCCCTGCCCCATCAACTGTGTCCTGTCCGCCTTCTCCCACTGGTCTGCCTGCCGGAGCCAGAGCCAGAGCCAGGGCCAGGGCTGCGCTGGCAGTGGCACTCCCCCGCTTCAGCATCGCACGAGGCAGGTCCTGGCCGCGCCACTCTACGGGGGCGCTGAGTGCCCCAGCCTGACCGAGATGCGGCGTTGTCACCGCGGCGCCAATGCCCCGTCCCCTTGCCCTCACGATCAGCAGGAGCACAGCTACAGCCTGTGGGCAGGGCCGTGGAGCGAGTGTCGGGTCAGGAGCACGCTGCCCATTGGGAGGACACGGGTGGACTTCAGCGTCCAGGACCACTCGGGCAGGGTGGAGGTCAAGAGGTCAGATGAGGCCCGGATGTCAGTGATTGTGAGGAGGCACACGGAGAGCATATTCCGAGTGAACCACCACCATCACCACCACCCCCACCACCATCACGAAGATGGAGAGTCATGGGGCATTCACATTGGATATCAGACGCGACAGGTGCGATGCACACGCAACGATGGCAAGAACGTAATGCTGAGGTGAGTTCACACCAATCTCGTCAATCTCTTTGTGAGACAAAGACCGAGAAAGATAAAGTTATTTGTATACAGGGATGGGAAAAATACATAAAAATGAGATTTAGATCTTCCATCTATCAGCTTTTTTGTCCCAAACATTTATCCTATTATCCTAGTAAAACCCACATAGAGAATATCACATCAACAGTTCAAAAGTTCTACCAAAAATAGGCAAACTAATGAGTATGGGTGAGCTGGGGTTGTGTGTGTGTGTGTGTGTGTGTGTTTGTGTTTGTGTTTGTGTGTGAGTGTGTGTGCCTGCATTGTAGGGGTCTCTTTAGCTAATGCCTTTGAGCGCAACCAACTGCCATTAAGACATAAGCCGGGTAGACACTGCATATTTTTCTGTCACATACGAAATGGTAACTCACACTATGCATTTCAGTCAGACTGTGATTGATATGTTCACACTGTAGGCCTGTTTGGTTGCTCACACTGGAAGACAGACAACAAGAAGATTCTGACATGCCAGATATCCAATCGGATAGGACTGGAGCTGGAACACTGATTATTATTACATTTTCTAATCATGCGTCATGAGCCTGTTCAAACTTTGGACAGATTGGATTCAAGTGGGCTAAAATCAGGTCAAAATTACTGCATCTGCTTTGTACTTTATGACGTCATCACATAGACTTCTCACATAAAGTATACAATATAATAAAAAGAAAACATACAAGTGTATATATAATAAAAAAGAAAACATAAAATGTGCAAGTTAAAATAATTTAAAGATAAAGAATAATTAAGAAAACAACATAAAAGACACAAGGTAGAATAATTAAAAGACATAGGTGTGTGTGTGTGTGTGTGTGTGTGTGTTTGTGTGTGTATATGAGAGAGAGAGAGAGAAAGAGAGAGAGCAGTAAAAACGTCTGAACCCTAAAGAGACTCTGAGAAAACATTTACCAGACTCACATCTCACAGACTGAGATGAATCCACAATGCCCTCTGTACCCACAGATGAGGTCTGCAGCCAGATGCTATTGAGTAAATCAGCTAATTGTTGATAGACCTGTGTTTAGTGCACAGGTAGAAGGAACTTCTACACTCTGGGGTTTGTCCACCTGATCACTCCACTCTTAAAGGGATGGGTAATGTTAAGTGTGAAACTCATTGCATCATCAGTACCCCTTTTTAGAATCGCCCCAAAAAGCAGAGCACACAAAATGGTGATGTCCTGCTTAATGGTCTACAACGTAGTTCCACAATTCAGTATGACACAGTTCACAGTCTTTTCACATGTTTTCAGGAATTGTTTCCTAACCTATACAAGGGTTCTTGTACAAGGGGTCAGACTGATCTATAAGAGTTGCATTTCAAGGCAGAGAGACAGGTATGACTTGTACAGTCTCAGGTTATTGTGTCTCAGGTGTGTGTGTGTGTGTGTGTGTGTGTGTGTGTGTGTGTGTGTGTGTGTGTGTGTGTGTGTCTACACTGAATGTGTGAGCATATGAATAAGTCATGGCATCCCCCAGGCTTTGTGTCTGCTAATGGATTCTTTCCAGCTCTATAAATTGCAATGCCACTCGTGGCATGTTAGTGTCTATCGTGTTTGGGTCTCTGTCTTACAGAAGGTGTGTGTGTGTGTGTGTGTGTGTGTGTGTGTGTGTGTGTGTGTGTGTGTGCGCGCGCACAGGTGCATGTGATGTGTGTCATCCCTAAATCCTGTAGTAACATCACTCAGAAGCACAGCACTCTTTACACATCAATCTCTTCAATCTGTCACACACAGGGATTGTCCGTGGACACCCACAAAATGTCGCCCACATTTGCATATTATTTTCCACATAGCAAATGTTGACATGATTGTTGGCAAATTGACAACAATTGAGCTGCAAGGTCATCCATACGTAGACACGCATGAACCCACAGACATGTAACCTTGTGCATTCCACAGAAATGGCCAAAAGGCACGTTACGACAAGTTAAAACACTGCACAGAATACATGTCTAAGTATTGCTGAGGTTGTCAGATATATTGCACAGAATAAGTATAAATATCAATGAGTTAAACTTAAAGATGCAGTCAGCGATAACGCAGGAGGTCGTGTTTATTTATGGATATGTCTATTATTTAAAATTACGGAGTGTCTATTTACACCCCTGGTACGAATAGCCTTGGCCACACAGCTGAGCTATTCACACCTGTGACATAACAACAAAAAGACGTTGCTCGCGTGCACAAAAAACATGGCAGACATTCGTTTTTTCGTTAGCAGAAAGTGAAGAATTCTGAAACGTTTCGGCACTAATATCTGTTCAGATTAAGTTTTAGATTGAAAAGTTGTGTTTTATTTTCATAATCTTGGTTCAGTGAAGACATACAACCGTCATTTTGTTAGTTAACAGAAATTTTGTGAATATGACTTATAGTTTATAGGCCTGAGTATAGGCAGAGTGAGTTTGCATGTGTACTAACGTCTCTGGAGAGAAGGCGCGAAATTTGAACAAGAAATCGGTTCTCAAACGGAAGTTTAGATTGCAACAATTAGCTAGTTCATGCACCAGGGTGTAAATAGCATGTAGTACTATAAACACCAGGGTACGAATAGCATCCACTTCTAACTGTACATTGATGCAAACAGCATACCTTATTCAGAGTGTCTATTACACAGCTAAGCTATTCACACCCTGTTACATAACAACAACAAAAAAACATGTTGCTTGTTTTAAAAAAAACATATATATATATATATTATTACATTGTGTGATCAATATGCCAGAATAAATGCACAGGGGTGCAAATAGCATACACTGATATTTGTACCAGATGGGGTACTAATAGAACACTTTGCTGTGTGCACCGGGGTACGAATAGCATACATTGATATTTGTACCAGACGGGGTACTAATAGGACACATTGCTGTGTGCACCGGGGTACGAATAGAATTCACTTCTTATTGCACCAGGGTAGAAATAGCATAAACTGCTAATTGTACCAGGGGTGCAAATAGCCTTACCCTTAAAATTATTACCAGATGCGTTTGTCCAAAACAACATACATTATTTTAACCAACAACCAAGTGAAACACACCAGACAGGTAGCTCACCCCTCCCTTCAGTATTCCCAGAGAAACTACACACAGGGTTTTGTTTTTGTTTCCAGTTTGCGGAGCCTGGGCTGCCTTTTTAGATTATACTCATGGAATGGGCAGCTAGCAGATCATTAGAAGATTATTGCTGAATGTGACAAAAATGTATGAGCTTGAAATCGCATAGGATCGCTGACCGCAGTCAGTCAGCACATAAGTATTGCTGGGGTAAGGAGATGTATTGCGTCACATGACAAACATTACATCGAAATGAACAACAGAAACATTTTGTAGTATATGAACGTAACTAGATGTTCTCGAGTTCGAAGGTTGCGACTGAGGTTAGTCAACTACGCTTTCTAGAAACGCACCCCTGGTTGCGATCACTGCAAATATCTGCATTAGATTCAGAAGTGCTTAGATTCAAAAGTTGATCTAAGCGTGCAGAGATCAATTGTGTCTTGGGCTACATGATGTCTGCACATGCACAAGCACGGGTCACTTCAGGTCACAAATGCTAAGAAGTATAAGGTACATTCTTCTTCCAATGGATTAGTGACAAGACTTCAGTGAATAAAATGTTATATTGAATGCAATATTAATGTCAGTATATTTTTGGAAATTGCTAAGCTATAGAATATTCCACCATCATGATTCTGGTATTGCCAGATTTTATGCAGTATGAAACTAGTCCTAGCCACAGAGGTAATACCATTACCCGTACCCTACTATGTATCTTGGTAATGATTTCAGCAGAGGCTAATGTGAATCAGTATTACAATTCATTTGTCAGGTGCAAATTACGAATCCAGTTACATTAGAAACTCATCTAAATGAATCCAAAGTTACAAAAAGATTAGGAGAAGACATGAGAAAACACGTTTGCAATGAGAGAATGAACATACCCGGCTGCTCAGAAGATGGCAATTATTACTGATTAAATGTTAAAATAGCTTGCCATAGTGTGTGTGTGTGTGTGTGTGTGTGTGTGTGTGTGTGTGTGTGTGTGTGTGTGTGTCTGTGTGTCTGTGTGTCTGTGTCTGTGTCTGTGTGTGTGTGTGTGTGTGTGTGTGTGGTAACGGAGGGAGGGAACTTTGAAGGACAGTGTGTGGTGTAGAGCACAGCCACAGGTGCCTGTTCCTGACAGGGCTGATCCCTTGGGGATTTGGAGATTAGTGTAAGTACCACATGCACGGCACCAGGGATGCTTTCATCTCTCAATAATGTCTCATGATTTTCCTAAATCTCCACCACCATTTCCACCACCAGTCTAAAACTTCTCTACATATCCAAAAGAACAAGGATCTCGGAGAACATCTCTTCCAGCATATGCTCTGTGCCTTGCCATATCGTCAGGAACATGAAACCAATCTGTGCGCTGAATACTAACTTAATGCAGCTAATAGTTGTCTTGCAGTGCTGTCAGACAGTGTTGTGGAGAATCTTTGATCTTGTTTTGCTTATTTTTCCCCTTCCAAGATGTTCTCTCTCTTTGGATTGCTTTGAAACATGAAAAAACAGACAAATGTTTGGAGACAGTTCAGAACTTTGTGAAATACATATGGAAAAAGATGTTAACAAGAAAACACTTTCCAGCTCAACAATTTGAAGTCCTTTGTAAACAAGAGAGAGGAGTATTCTCACTGCCAGTTCTGGAAACTTTGAGGAGGCCTCATCACGCAGATTAATTAACGTTTGCATTTAATCTCCACAAATAGAACTTTAATCTTATTAAGGGACGGGTTTTGGAATTTAAATTTCCCACCTGAGTTCTGATGCTCACCCTGGCTGTTTAATTAGCAACCTAATTACCAAGTGAAATGACTTCAAACTTATCACCAACACAAATCTAATTAATCATTGCTGTAGACCTGATTAAATGGCCATTATCCTCTTTTGTTAATTATGCCACTGATCTGTAATATTTGCACAAAAGCTGTGGTTTTGAACAATGGAAAACTATGCAGTTGATCACTGTGGGTATTGTTAGTGGTGCAAGCTAGTTTTGGTGCAAACTAAATGAAGACACAAGAAGTCTCACAGGAATAATTAGCTTTTACTTTGTCTTTTACAGATCTCCCCTACCTTCCTACAATACTGCAATGGTATCTATGCAAAGGCATTTGCTGCATACTAATGTGTGTGATTGTGTGTGTGTGTGTGTGTGTGTGTGTGTGTGTGTGTGTGTGTGTGTGTGTGTGTGTGTGTGTGTGTGTGTGTGTGTGTGTGTGTGTGTGTGTGTGTGTGTGTGACTGTGTATGTGTAGGAGTGTATTGTATATATGCTAGGAAAGTAATGTTGGTTGCAACAATGATTGGCTGATTTTGGATTAACAGATAGTTTTACTTTTCTCCAGTATTAAAACACAAATAAGGTACCTTCTTTTCTCAAAGGGAAATGTAGTCAATAGCCACTATGGTCAGGGCTATTTTAAAACAAAAATATGGCCCTTCCATTTCCAATCATAAAGAGTGCAATGCTTCTGCACAGTAATTGTTAACTATACTGCAACAAATCAAACAGGTGTCCTCAAGGCTGTCAAGGTCTAACAGTGTCACACTCAAACGTGTGAAGTATTCCTTGCACCTTGCTTAACACTCACTGTAACATTGTCTGATCCGAAATGCACCTTGAGCATGAGATGTCTGCAGTGAAAATGAGGTGCCAGGCTCCCTCTGTTT
Source organism: Alosa alosa (assembly GCF_017589495.1). Lineage (NCBI taxonomy): Eukaryota > Metazoa > Chordata > Actinopteri > Clupeiformes > Clupeidae > Alosa > Alosa alosa. The sequence goes on along the minus strand of NC_063211.1, from coordinate 25,934,733 downwards.
TAACAAACAAACTGACTCCCTCTGATGGGAAATTAGTCACACTTTTATTTGTAATGTAAACCTGAGAAAATCAGATAAAATAATTTCAGAAAATCATATGAACAAACCATCATGCCTGATAACAATGCCTTCTTTGATTATGAATTGTGGCCTAAAAGCTAGTTCTAAACACATTGGTTATTTAATAAGAAATGTATCAGTAAAGCACAATACAATTGTTATAGTATTATAACTAGATGTACTATATGATTCTAGCACTTTTTTTCCACAAAAATAAATCACTGAAAGGCCTATATTTCAACTGTCTCAATTAAATTTCATTATCTACACTCAATTCTCACTGGTATCTGCTAGACAACAAGTACCAAAACATGATTAGTTCATAGATTTCACATGTAAAATTCATTTTATACAACCTCACCTCCATCTTGCCTGTTCATAATTCTGAGAAATTCTTGAATTGTGTGCATGTGTGCATGTTATGTGTGTGTGTGTGTGTGTGTGTGTGTGTGTGTGTGTGTGTGTGTGTGTGTGTGTGTGTGTGTGTGTGTGTGTTGTGTGTGTGTGCCTGCATATGTGCCTGTGCTTGCAAGCGTACATATGTCTACTGTGTGAGTATGTGTCATACGTATGATTACTGTGAATGTATGTGTGTGTGTGTGTGTATCTGTGCACATCTGTGTACATGAAATGGGTTAACATGACCCCTGGAGGCAAACATACGGAAAAAAATGGTCATCCTAGGCCCTACAGTTCTCAAGATATTCACAGAGAACTGTGTCTGCCCTACCCTCCTTTCGGGGTCCAGTCCAGCTGGGGGCTACAGATCAAAAACGACGGTTCCATGCTATCCATGTGGGGTTACATGCCCACCAAGTTTTGTGTACCCCGGTCTTTCAGTGTCCCGAATCCTTGTTGGTGTCGCCACTAAATGTACACATAAATTATTTTATTGTAAGGCCCCCATGAACGAAAGTACACAAAACTTGGCATGCATTCGAGGGTCATGATGATCCTACACTTTTAATTTCGTGCAGTTTTGACCTTGTCAGCCAGAGATATTGTGATGAAAACACCTAATTTTTTGCTTTTTTATTTTTTAACTAGGTGGCTTATACATGAAATAAGTGGTAATGGGATGGGTTGACATGTCCATGCCTTTAAGACGCCAAGCAAGCGGGCGGTCATATAGGTTTAGTCAGATTTTTTTTTTTTTTTTTTTTTTTTTCGCGATGTCCAAATTTCCGTCAATGATTCCCGGACACTGAAAGACCGGGGGTACACAAACTTGTGGACATGTAACCCCACATGGATAGCATGGAACCATCGTTTTTCGTTTTGATCTGTAGCCCCCCTGCTGAATTGGACCCCGAAAGGAGGGTAGGGCGACACAGTTTTCTGTGAATATCTCCTAAACCGTAGGGTTTAGGAGGACCATTTTTTTTTTTTTGTATGTTGATCTCAAGGGGCCATGTCAACCCATTCCATAACCACTCATTTCATGTATAGCCACCTAGTTAAACACAAAAAGTAAAAAATGAGGTGGTGTAATTGAAGGTATCTGTGGACCTAACATAGTCAAAACTGCACGAAATTGAAGTGTAGGATCATTATGACACCCTCTGTATGCACGCCAAGTTTTGTGGAATTCGCTCATGGGGGCCACACAATAAATTAATTTATGTTACTATACACCAACTGGCCTGTAGGTGGCCGGAGACAGTTTTCTGAATATCTCGAGAACCATAGGGGCCTAGGGAGGTCAAAGTCAAAGTCAAAGTCAAAGTCAGCTTTATTGTCAATTTCTTCACATGTTCCAGACATACAAAGAGATCGAAATTACGTTTCTCACTATCCCACGGTGAAGACAAGACATATTTGACCAATTTTAAGTCCACAGACAAACATAACATTCAAGTAAACAAAAAAAAGTAAGTAAATAAGTAAATAAGAGGGCACATATAATAATAATGAAAAATAAGAGCAGCAAAATTTTGTTGACATTGTGCATAGACAGTCAATAAAATACTAGTGCAAATACTGTAAAATACTATAAAAAAACTGTTTGACCTAAGTAATAAAGAAAGTGGCATAGTGGTGCAAGTTATGTAAGAGCAGCAGAAGTGTTGTGTTTTCAGGACAACAACACCAAGTTGTAAAGTGTACAAGTGTGCAAGTGTTCAAGTGTGCAGGTGGAGTAGTGCAGGCGGCCATTGTGGGTCCAATGTCCAGGATGTTATGTAGCTGAGGGTGGAGGGGAGAGGAGGGAGAGAGTTCAGCATCCCGCACAGCTTGGTGTATGAAGCTGTTAGTGAGTCTGGTAGTCGGGAGCCGCAGGCTTCTGTACCTCTTCCCCCAGAGGGCAGTAGATCAAACAGATTGTGAGCGGGGTGACTTGCATCACTCACAATTTTGGTCGCCTTTATGGTGAGGTGGGTGGTGTAAATGTCCTTCAGGGAGGGGAGTGAAGCACCAATGATCCTTCCAGCTGTGTTCACTATGCTGCTGCAGGGCTTTCCTGTTGTATTCAGTGCAGCTTCCCGCCCCACACAGCGATACAGCTGGAGAGGATGCTCTCAATGGTGCCTCGGTAGAATGTGGTCATGATGGCTGGTGGAGCACTTGCTCTGGCCTGAGTTTTCGCAGGAAGTACAGGCGGCGCTGAGCCTCTCTTCGCCAGTGATGCAGTGTTGGTGGTCCCTGGCTTAAGAGAGCTCAGCCGCCTGTACTTCCCAAGCGAAAACTCAGGTCCACCTAAAACTTGAGGTCCACCTTTTTTTTGTATGTTGGTCTTAAGGGTCATGTCAATCCATCCCATTACCACTTATTTCATGTATAGCCACCTAGTTAAAAAATTAAAAGCAAAAATTAGGTGTTTTCATCACAATATCTCTGGCTGACATGGTCAAAACTGCACGAAATTGAATGTGTAGGATCATTATGACACCCTCTGAATGCATGCCAAGTTTTGTGTACTTTCGCTCATGGGGGCCTTACAATAAAATAATTTATGTGTACATTTAGTGACGTGACACCAACAAGGATTCCCCGGACACTGAAAGACCGGGGTACACAAAACTTGGTGGGCATGTACCCCCACATGGATAGCATGGAACCGTCATTTTTTGTTTTCATCTGCAGCCCCCCCGCTGGACTGGACCCCGAAAGGAGGGTAGGGCAGACACAGTTCTCTGTGAATCTTTATGGTATGTTGGTCTCAAGGGCCCACATCAACCTGGCTCATAATCACTCATTTGTGATTTGCCCCGGTAAAAAATGAAAATCAGTAGGATTAAAAGAAAGCCAAAATAAATATTCATCATCATGGCTGCATTTTCAGTATTGGCGCGAAGTAGTCGTTTGTCCACTAGATGGCGCATCGTTGCAGTGAGAGACGGAATTTTGTTGGAAGTTAAAAGTGGGTTGGAAAAACAATGGACACTTCATACAAGGACTGTAATTTTACCGCAGCGAACATCTAATAAGGATAGGACGATGTTCACATGAAGTGTAATTCCATTTCTTCTTGAAGTCAAATAAATCTGAAGATGTTTATCGGACATGCTTGGTTTTTACTGCAGGTAATGCTAATCTTGTAATATCAATAAGGACCTAGGTAATGTTACCAAGTAAGCGTTTGGTTGAGTGATGGTATTTGATTTATTGCATTTGTAGAAAACTATAAATGCGGTTATACCAAGCAAATGTATAGCAGCACTGTTTGTATCTTTCGACTGTCATTTATTGCACGTGCTACAAAACCATTCTGTGCAATGGAAGATTTTACCAACGCTACAACCGGTCTGATACAGTTTTGCCTATACATGGAGACTGAGACGCCTGTTTATTTTGTTTTAAGTGCGCGCAGGGTGTGAGAGGGAATCGGGATGTGCTTTGATTACAGCTTGGTAGTTGTAGTCTGTGAAATTAAAAAGCACGTGTGTGTGAAGTATCCAAACAATGACACCTTCATTTCATTATGGCTGCTTTAGCAACACAATCGCTACTGTGTAGTGGGTCCCATTTAGAAGTGGCTACTTCATTCAAGCTTTCCTTTGACTCATGGAGCTGCGGAATGTTATTACAACTTTTCGCCACCTATATGACAGTCCGCTTGATACTGTAAGGCGAAGCCATTGGTTTCCAAAGGAGATTTTATTTGTGTCGCCAGCATAGCCTATTGACAATTTATGTTGTAAATAGGCCTACCTTATAATCCTACCTGTAGCTTAGGGAAGCTAACAGCTTTCTATTAGGATCTAGTTTGTTAGTTACCGTTTTGTCATAACTCCCTGATGCATTTTGCATTTAGAATAGCCAGAGCGTGTATATCTCAATCGAAAATTAAATAATATCGGGTGCTTATGGACTAGGCTGGGTGAACCCAGCCTGATCTGCCCGCTATTTATTTTTTTTGATTTCTTTAAAAGATTGAGCTTGGTCTGATGAAAGCCAGACTAGCCATGGACCTCAGTTAAACAATGCAAGGGAACATGAATCAGCCTATATTTGCACCCAACAATAACGGACAAAAGCTCTTCAACTTTGGCCCGTTAAAATGTGTATGAACAGTCTAGCGATGCATTTCATCAAGGCCCATTTGGACATGTCAGTTATTTGCACCACTGGTTAGATGTAAAACAGCATTTCGCTTCAGACTAGGCTACTGTTACTTAATTTGTGCATTAACAATAATGTTTCAGACTAGGCCTACTGTTACTTAATTTGTGCATTGACAATAAAAGTATTACATGAACTAAAGATGACTAAAATCTTATGTAGAAGAAGAAACATTCACAAAAAAATCCATCCATCCAAAATGACCTTTGTTTTTGATAGCTGTTGAAAACGGCATGGAACTGACAGAGATGTTTTGTTTAAAAATACATAAAAATAAATCAATAAATAAATAAATAACATTATGCTGATACCTTTTGCTTTTCCCAAATACAATGTAGCCTACAGGTGTAAGTGACCTTTTATCAATCCAGTTGCAATGGATGAACTGTGATGAACTGCCCTACTTGTGATTGTTTAGAGATTTTAAAGGTTTTATAACAATTCTACATCTTCTTTGGCTATTCTACAATCTATTCACCTTTTCAGCACCAGTAAGGTACTTTCTGTGCAGCCGCGACACACACACTCAGGCATGCCAAACAAGCATACACAAAAAAGTTTCAAGAGTGAGGGATGGAGTAAAATATGGAGACAAATTGAAGTGTGATTTATTTTCGCGGAACGGATGTACAGGACTGAGCGGCGTCATATTTTGTACCGCTATGCGGTACATCTAGTTATTGTAGTATTAGGGATGTAACAATGGACCGTGAATCCGCTAAAAACGTCAGAGCTCTTTCATTGTTGTAGAGCTATGTGCAACTTTACCGAAGACAAAGAGTACCCTACAGAAGTAGCCTACCATACACAGCCTCTCCTTGTCTCTCAACAGACACCCCTCCTCAGGACACACATTTAATCCAAACGTTCACAATCATGCAAGCCAAGGACTGTTGTTGATAAATTGCTATTAAATTCGGTTTCTGGTAGTACCGATAGTCCCAATGGAAATGTCTTTTCTCAGGCTCAAAAGGCCTGTCCCAAGGAGAAAAAAGGTATCACTTTGAAACTTGAACACACGTGGGAAAACTGAACAGTCCAATCAGTAGACTATGATGAGTTAGCCCATTCCTGGCTTCAACCAGTGCTAATGACAGCTGAAGCAGCAAGAGACAGAAAGAGGCAGAAAGAGCTGTTGGAGCCTAAGCCTTATAGTAATAGTATGCTAATATATCTGCAGAAATACAGTATTTTTTCATTTTATATCAGTAGTTTATATAATAATAATAGTAATAATAATAATTTTTATTGTAATAATAATATGGGCAGCTACACTGAATGCAGCTTATTTAACTAAAACAAATTGTGAGAAAATTGCATTGTGGACTTAAAATTGTGAATCATATCAAAACTTGAGTTGAGCATATCGTTACATCCCTATATGGTATAATAACAAGTCTAAATGTATTAATAAATGTGTTATTACATATTCTATTCAAAGCCTCTGTGATCATGACAACGCCCCTGTGAACTTCCGTTCATGCGTAATGCCCAAAGACTGTGTGGTATCTGATTGGACGGAGTGGAGCCCATGCTCCAAAACCTGCCGCACAACAGACCAATCTCCTGGCTACAGGACCAGGAAGCGTCATGTGAAAGGGCTTCTGATTGGAGAAGGAAAGGAATGCCCCGCCCTGGAGGAAAGAGAGGCTTGTAATCTCATTGGGGACCTGCTCCCACTGTGCCCAAGGTATGACTCAAAATAAAGCAACAAAGGGAAAAATCATATTTTCTTGGGTTCGTGTGTGATGAACCATGTGTGTGTATGTGTGTGTGTTGGTGCTCCAGCTACCAGTGGCTGCTGACAGACTGGGGTGAATGCCAGATCCTTCCTCTGCTGGGTCAGCAGGACCATCGCCATGGTAATGCCAGCGTCCTCTGTGGAGGTGGCATCCAGACCAGGGAAGTGTACTGCGTTCGCCTGGACAACGTCACATCCTTCTCACACAGTAAGCACACTGGCCAAAGAGCAGTCACTCAGCTCCACATGAGTGCTCCAGTAGTATAGATGTAAGACTTTCATTCACTCTGAGATTAACTTCAGTATTCAGGGTGCCATTGGGCTTATTTGTTTCCATAAAAAAATATGTATTTATCTTCTGCTAGCTCAATCAAAGCATGCATCAATTTGAAAGGAGTGTGTGTGTGTGGGGGGCATTTTTAAGAGGAGAAAATTGTTTCTGTGAGGGGAAAATTGGATAGCTTTTCAGTAATGTATGGGTGATGTCTTGTCTTAGAGAGGAGTGTGGGGAGGATTAAATGTGTTGCGTACATTTCTGCATTTTAATTTAAATGGTAATCGGTGAGGCTCTTGTGAAGTGATGTGAGAGGGTGGCTTCAAATCACATTTCTCTCCCTCCAGCACTAAACTTTTCTTCTGCTGTAGAAGTGTGCGTTGCGCAAAACTTCTGACTTACAGTATATTAACCTTGTTAACCCCAAAGGCGCTGTTTTGTTTTCTGCTGATATATCTCCCTTCTTTTATCTCTGTGATCTGTTTCTCATTGTTGTAGAACTGCGGCCAGTGAGGCGGGACTTGTGCTCGGGGCCCATCCCCTCAATGGTGCAGAGCTGCTCCATCACTTGTCCTCAGCTCTGCTTGCTGACTGATTGGTCAGAGTGGGGACCCTGTGTTCATGATGAGTGCTTTGAGTCACAGGGGAAGAGAGGTCAGGAGAACAAACACAGCACACTCACCCAGCAACATCTGGTCAACACAAACATACATGATTGATATTGGTTGGGGTAAGAGTGGGTGATATGTGGACGATATGAATGTTGGCCAGCAAACTGCCCTGTCGGAATTTATCTTTGTACTCTCAGCCTGCCCAACTTTAAGTGTCATTCTGGGACTCAGATATTCCTTACTTTTTGTACTTCATATACTTTAAAAAAAATATCTTAAAAAGTTAAATTCAACTTTAATGGAACTTTAATATTTAATCTGCAGACACCCTGCATATTATTCTCAAAATTCGCTTTGAGAGTGACCTCCAATGATCTCATTCTTCATGTTGTTGTCATTATGGGTGTGGACCTTGTCTTTGCAATTAACTATAGTGATACTTAAAACTAATTCTTACCATTATCGTTGTTGTATAGTTATCGTGTTGATGAGCCTTAGTCAATAACACCACGTCAACACTCAAACTCAGCAAAATCTGTTGAATACTCTAACCCAGCATCATCTAGTCCACATGGCATCCAACCACACCACTGTCTAAAATAATGCAACTGTACCCACACATCACTCCAAACAACAGTACAGCCAACTCCTTCCCAAAGCACACAGCAAAACAAAACAGTAACCACCATAATAACACCTTGACCTTGAACCACATAAGAAAAGAACAAAACACCTATTTTCTCGCACAAACAAACTCCTAAAAACAGCGTTCTGTGGATTCCACATATGCTTCCACCAAAGACACTTGGCAAGTGCCAAACTTTACATGATGTAAACGAGCTCCTAGTGCAAGGTTCATGCAAGGTCTCTCTTCCATAGGAATCTTCTGACTGATGATGTGTGTGTACACAAATACATTTGTGCACACACAACACACACACATACATTTCTCTCCAAAAGGGTTTCATGTGCGGAGGCGGTCTGTGTTGGGAGGGACTGGTGGAGTCTTCGAGAGCTGCCCACACCTGACCGAGGCCATGCCCTGCGACAAGCCCACTTCCTGTTTCACCTGGCGTTTGACCTCACAAGGGCCCTGCACCCCACAGGAAGGAACTTGTGGTCCTGGGACCCAAGAGCAGAAAGTGGAATGTGTGAACACAACAGGTACGTTCTGTGCTGGGCTGCACAGTATGGCAGACGATATGCCACACGCGCCACAAAAACAATCTATCTGTGCGATGATGATTCACCACCAAAGTTACATGGGTGCAATACAGTCTTCCATATGGCAAGGCATTTGAGTCACTTCAATCTACTTTTTTGTCTGAAGTTTAGGGGAGTGGAATCAAGGGGAATCAACGTGCTTTGATTTGAACTTGCTATCTGTAGTCTACAGGGCGTTTAAAAAGCATGACTGCTTTTGTGTTGAATCCAATCTCCAAATCACTGGCTAGTACATGACTAGCAAGACTTTGATAAATGTTACATGACCACCAGAACAGCTTCATTTCAGCTGACAGTTTGCTTTGAAAAAAAAGGAAATGTTATGCTATAACATATGCATGGACACATATTGTTCTGTCAATGTGCTGTTATATGTTTTGGACTGAGGGTTGAATATACTAGCCAGACTACAAGATTATACACACCCTCTCTCTCTCGCTCTCTCTCTCTGTCCCTCTCTCACTCTCTGTCACACCCACGGACAAACACACACTCCGGTTTATCCATTCCAGCCATGCGCAGGCATCTCTCTCTCCGGTAGTGCTGCTGGTCAGCTCAGCTGGCCAGGACTCTGTGGTAATGAATGTGAGGCATCAATCAGAGTTGCAGCTGTCAGCCAGGGAGAGTGAAGATCCCAGCACTGTGTTGCGATGTTAATGATGGTCATTACAGACACAATTACCTGCTCCATTACCACATCAATATAGAGAAGGCTCAAGCGAAGGAATGTGGATTGGATAGAGAGCATGTGTGTGTGTGTGTGTGTGTGTGTGTGTGTCAAGTCAGGTTTGTTTATAAAGCACTTTAAAAACTGTTGACCAAAGTGCTACACAATCAAAATATCAAAAGATCAAACAATTCAAAACAATATTTGGGAGACAGGGAGTGTGTGTGTGTGTGTGTGTGTGTGTGTTTGTGAGCGAGCATGCATGTGTGTGTATGTAATTGTATATGTGTGTAAGTGTGTAAGAGATGGAGAAGAGGAATAGTGAATGTGAGAATATTTAGCCTACAGCATACCTAAGATGTGTGTGTGTGTGTGTGTGTGTGTGAGAGAGAGAGAGAGAGAGAGAGAGAGAGAGACAGAGAGAGAGATAGCCTGCCTAGATGAATATGTGTGTGTGTGAGACAGAGAGAGTGTGTGTGAGAGAGATATTTACATATACTTGTTGATGCAGTGCCTTAGTACTCGTGATGTGTGTGTGTGTGTGTGTGCAGGGACGTGCACAGGAATTTTGAGGGGCAGTTGCTCTGGCCTGAAAAAAGGGCACCCCCCAAAATATATATAAAAAAAAAACCTCATGGGCTATATGAAGGACTGAGAATAACAGGGTCTTTATTAAAATATATATATACACAAAGAAGTAAAATACTGAAACACAGCACACTTTAACTACTGAGTGCAAACTCTCTGTCTTACCTGCTGGTTGGCTTTTTCGCAGCCAACCCTGCAGTGACGTGCTACCCTTTGCTGCTTCCCTGAATTGTCTCTCTCTCTCCTGAATCCACTTCTTTTCAGTGGGCATCTTGGCTTCAAACAATACCCATATAATATATCTTTTAAATTATAATTAATGTGATGCATTACTTCCATCATTCATTCTTCTTGCTAAAACGAAATGTGAGAAACTAACTATCAGCAGACATGTAGCTTAGTTTGCCTAATGCCTACCAAAAAAATAGTAGCCTAGGCTATGTGATAACGGGCTGCTTGTCTGCAAGCTGTCTGTCTGATTATTTAGGCTAAAAGTGGCAAACTCAGCCTGGATTTATGAAGATTTTTATTAATTTCATAAAACTTGATGATGATGATTGTTCGTTTGTTATACATCACAAACTCACCTTTTCCAACAACGTTGAGTCGTCTCACCAGACAAACGTGACAATCTCCTTATAGGGCCGTTCATGCAGGCTCAGCTCAGGTGCCGGTCGCGTGCAGCACTGCAGCCACGTAAACAGAGTTTACCCTTCCCCTACTGACTTTCACCTTCGGTGCCCGAATGGAAGTGAATGAGGCTTTGCGATTTTTTTTTTATCTAGGCCTACGTAAAATTCTGCGTAAAATAATTCAGTGGAAATGCATGGATTCCAGTTGCTGCTACTGGAAGAAACTGGAATCCATGCATTTCCACTGAATTATTTTTTGGAATCTGATCCCTTATCATACCTGTTCATTCTTATTCGTCGCCGAATTATCGTGGACTAAATTCAAGATGGCTGCAAACGCTAAACTTTGTGGAAGATACTGTCTGTATAAATCATCTTGTAAGTAAACTACCAGTGCTTTTCAAAGTTCTCAATGTCTCGCTTTAAAATGTCAGGGGCCCTCGAAGTCTACCAATGAAGTGTGGAGATACATTGAGCCTTGTAAATGGTGTAAAACAGTGATTTATTTGCATGGCTAGCCCGATGTCAAGCACCACCATTGAAAAAGCTGTTGGTAGCATCGGCTAACTAGCCAGATTTTGGAGTTCAGGGGACAAGCCGAGATGGGCTATGAGACATACGTTCACACTCGGTATCATGTTTCAATACACTTTAGGTCAATATTACACCGGAATTCTCCTTTAAAGTTAAAAATTGACTGATATTTAGCAGATACTTTTATCCAAAGCAACACAGACTCACAAAACGAATGGACTTGTAAGGGGAGAACAATGATGTGTTTTCCTCAATTTGACTAATGTTTCCCCCTTTTCCTCTGGCAATGGCATTTCTGCCCAAGTATCCAAGCTAAACAACAGGGTAAACAACTCTGGTATCCAGCCAAGTAAAAGTCCCTTGATGTAGCACCAGATTGTAAGTGAAGTCTAATATCCAATACCGTCTGCCTTTCATGCGCTTGACAAGTTACGAAAACATGTGACAATAGCAGTAGAAAGTGAAAATAAGCACAAAAAAAAGCAACTGAGGACAGCGGCCATCTCTCCAACGCTGTAACCAGGCAACCTTAGTGATGACACTGAGCAAGAGAGAGGGAGAAAGAGAGAGAGAGAGAGAGAGAGAGAGAGAGAGCAGTATTGAGCAGTACATACATAAATGGAGAGTTACAACAATGGACTAGGACGAAAAGATAAATGAAGTCAAATGAAAGAGGAAAGAGAAAGGAGAGTGAAAGTATGAATCATGTTCTTTCCCAGCCCTGGGCACCGGGCTTCAAGAGGTTGTAGAACTGAATCCTCTGGGTACATCTCTGTCTGTCAAAGCCAGCAGTGTGTGTGTGTGTGTGTGTGTGTGTGTGTGTGTGTGTGTGTGTGTGTGTGTCTGTCTGTCTGTGTGTTTTTGTATGTGTGTGTGTCTGTGTGTGTGTGTGTGTGTGTGTGTCTGTGTGTGTTTTTTTTGTCTGTGTGTCTGTGTGTGTGTGTGTGTGTGTGTCTGTGTGTCTGTGTGTGTGTGTGTGTGTGTGTGTGTGTGTGTGTGTGTGTGTGTGTGTGTGTGTGTGTGTGGGTGTGTATTTGAGGGAGAGAGAAAAGACAGAAAGACTAGAACTAGACTAGACTAGAAGACTGAGAGCATGTCACGGCTGCATGAGAACATGTTAGAGTCCACTCTGCTTCACTGGCCGGTCCATGTGTGCATCAGGCCCGACCTGAGGGACCACAGACACACTCGTCTTAGGACTCATGCACACGAAATATATGTATGAGCAGATTGTGTGTGTGTGTGTGCGTGCGTGTGTGTGTATGAAACATGTTCAGTTTCCATACACACTCTCTAACAGGCCAAAACATACTGCATAGGTGGCATGCTTAATGCAGTGTGTTCTCCAGAATTCCACCACCGATGGTGAGTATGTATGCCAACGTGTGTCTGTGTGTTTATTTGGTATTCAGCATGACCAGTTTAATCCTGTAATCCTCTATCATCAGTCAACCCTCCCGTTACTCATGCCTGCATGCAAACACACACACACACACACACACACACACACACACACACACACACACACAGTATGTATACACACTCCACATCAGTATCTGTTCAGAAGCCCGACCAGTAGGCACGGCTGAAGCAAGGCACCTAACTCCTCACTGCTCCCCGAGTGCCGCTGTTGATGCAGGCAGCTCACTGCGCTGGGATTAGTGTGTGCTTCACCTCACTGTGTGTTCACTGTGTGCTGTGTGTGTTTCACTAATTCACGGAAAAATGCAGAGACCAAATTTCCCTCACGGGATCAAAAGAGTATATATACTTACTTACTATACTTATATATTTCACATCCAAATGTGACAGTCACAGAGAGTGTGAGAGGTGAGTGTGTGTGTTGTCCCTCTTCATGAAGAGAGACAGGGCATCTCCCTAGTACCTAATGTGCCCCACTGAAACATGTCCAACAATTCCAATAGCCTTGCATTTGCATCTAAAAAACCACTGGCACATCTTGAAAGATATTAAACCCACCCCAAAAACCTGCTTCATCTCTCTCAGCTCAGATTGAGTCTAAAGATGAATTCTGGCTGGATGCTTGTGTGGTGGACTGTCCAACCTCTGATCTCAAATTCATCTTGAGCCCAGGCCTGTCTCACATCTTCAGCCAAGCAAGTACCGACCAAGATCACCCTCACCTCAAGCGCGTGGGAGTTGGTCCTCAAACGCAGAAATACGTCACCAATCTTCTCCCCGAGTGGCTGGCTTTTGCTGGCGAATTATAAGCAAAACAAATGAATAAATAATCTCTGGATTCCTCAAGTGCAGACACACATCACCAATCGCCTCCCTTAGTGGCTGGATTCCGGTGATAGATTATGAGTGAGGTAAATAAACAAATAAATAAATAACCCCCCTGTCCGGGTTGCGGCGTGATGGCATCGGCTGTGGAGATGAATGGGCCGGTGGCGTGGGCAGTCAGCGGCAGCTGGAGTCATAAACATGTATATTTCAGCCGAGGCCACGTCTGGAAATCAGGCCGCCAACACTTAAACGAGGCACATTTACATATTTATTCCTGTCAGACAGCCAGCAGGAACAGGAAGTGACTTGATAAGAAGAAAGCGGAGACATCAGCTCCCAAGGCCTCCACACACACTTACACACACTCTGGGCCTGAATGACTGATACAGCAACAAGAGAGAGCAGGCTGCAGGCTGTTTAAGTGTGTGTGTGTGTGTGCGTGTGCGTGCGTGTGCGTGTGTGTGTGTGTGTGTGTGTGTGTGTGTGTGTGTGTGTGTGTGTGTGTGTGTGTACTATACACACGCAAAGAGATGAAACAGATGTGCCATGTATCTGTGTGTATTATATGTATACCAGTGCATCATAACCAAGTGAATGAATGTCTGCATGAGAATGTGTTTGTCTGTTTGTGAATGGCACAAGTTTTGTGTGTGTGCGTGTGTGCGTGTGTGTGTGCGTGTGTGTGTGTGTGTGTGTGTGTTGTAGCTGTTGTTGTTGTGTTTGTTGTTGTTGCAGCTTAGGGTTCATCCAGTCCTTCCGGTCCATCATGGTTATCCTTTAGTGTCATTAGCATACAGAAACCTCCAGTGCTCTCAGAACAAATCCTCCTCTCCAACCTGCCTAACAATGAGAGACTGCATTAAGGGTTGCCAGATAGACACATTTTGTTCTCAACGATTCCCTACAGGGCTATTCAGAGGTATTGTTGGTGCCATTCTCAAGATATAGCTGTTCCTGTCTCCATGGATAACCTTTTGTGTCAGTACCAGTCACAAACTCTGAACAAGAGCCAGAAAAGTTCTGGCAACTTATGTTTGCCAATAAAGTTAAAGTTGACAAGTCCAAGAGGAATTGAAACCCAAGAAAAACATTTTGTAACAGAAGGGATATCGTGTGTGTGTGTGTGTGTGTGTGTGTGTGTGTGTGTGTGTGTGTGTGTGTGTGTGTGTGTGTGTTTGTGTGTGTGTGTGTGTTTGTGTGTGTGTGTGTGTGTGTGTGCGCGCGCGCATATTATTTGTGCTCAATCATATGAAAGTGTGAGACTGTGTATGCATATGCATTTATGTGTAAATGCGTATGCTTGGCTCTGTGCATTAGTGAGCACACAGGTTAATCACTAAGAAGTGTATCTGCATTAATGACCGCCACATGGATAAATGCAGCAGCCACTTAGAAGACTGAGCCAGCCGGAGCAGTCAGTCTTGAAAAACAACTAATCTCCACAACACTATACTATAATGTACCCCATAACAGCAAGCCGCTATCACTTCATTTACATGCCAAATATGAAAGGGCATACTATTCAGTCTAGAGGCATGAACTATCACACCTGGGCAATCGATTTTAATGTTGAATGTGTAAATGCACATTCTTGGCACGTTAAACTCCTGTAGATAAAAATTTGAAGGAGCCTAACTTTGGATATGATTGACATTTGCTAATTTATACAAAACAACTTTTCGAACAAATGTGCTTTTACATGAGTAGCCTCTCTGGGCCACCGGGGAATCGCATCTATGAGTTTCGGTGTTGTGAGCACTTTATTCTATCAAAAACAAACACTGTCTCTGATTTACGTATCTGTGAGACTGGGCAGGTCTTTGTGGGTGTTTGCACTTTCGGTGAGTGAGACACGTTCCTCTGTGTGTCTGCATGTTTTTAATGATGTCCGGCTCTCGAGGGCTTTCCGCCGGGCCAGCCACATATGGGGGGGTTTGGCTACCTTGGCTCTGATTCACCGGCTTTATTAGAGAGTACACGAGCAAATGGACCTGCTGTCACACTGCCTATTAGTTCATTCACTGGAGCGCCAGGTTTTTATGGTGTTTTTTTATGTGTTATAGGGATGACTGGATGTAGCCAGACATGCTGGGCTATTCTAAAACCACTCGAGGGTGCCCATCAATAGCCACACTCCAGAGAGAGACAGGGACCGAGGGAGAGAGAGAGTTGGGGGTGGGGGTAAGAAGGGGGCTTATGTGTGTGTGTGTGTGTGTGTGTGTGTGTGTGTGTGTGTGTGTGTGTGAGAGAGAGAGTGAGAGCGAGAGAGATAGAGAAAGAGAGAGAGGTCAATGTGAGAGAAAGAGAGAAAAGAGAAAAACAGAAGGGGTCCAGACAGTCAGAACCATAACAGCTAGTATTTAAAAGGCAGTGCATCTCTGCTCTCTCTCTCTTCCCTTTCTGCAGATCATAATGGCCACTGTATGGTAGTTCAGCCCGCTCTCTCCTATAGTCTCAGATATTTGGTCCCCTCGGCCTTTTGGCCACGTTCCATTTAAAAGACAAGCTCAGAACCAGCCATGTCAGGTACCACTGAACTTCTTGGAGGATGGATTTATTTGGATGATGCTAGCGGCATGCAACTTTGGTCTGTCAAAAAATGCCTAGATGATTTTACAACCCCATTTAGGGCCCAATTTAAGGCCCATTTACAACCCTATATTAAGGCTGGGGAATTTTTGGACACAGGACACAACCATGTTCCCTGGTCACGGTGGTTTTGTGACCATGCACAGAACTCTCCTTATTCAACAAAACCAAGCTAAAAACGCCATGCATCTTTAAAGAAAGTGAATGTACTCACAGATTACAATTTACCATGGGAGGCATAAAGGCTCACGTAAGGTGAGACACTACAGGTGAATACAGCCATTACCACACTCATAAGCAAATAAATCCAATCCAATCCACTTATATAGCACAATTTAAACAAACACAAGGTTTTCAAAGTGCTGTACACCACAACAATAAAAGGACACAGTAGGATAAAAGTAATAAAATAAGATAAAACAACATACAATTATAAGTAAAATCAAATAAATAAATAAATAAAGTGCACTGCCCACACAGCACATTTAAATCACATCAATCACACTACCTGGTGTTAAAAGCCAAAGAAAAAAGATGGGTTTTAAGCAGAGATTTAAAATGAGGACAGTTTGGAGCTGCAAAAACCTCTGAGTTTTAGCCTAGTTCTAGGCACTGTCAGGAGCAGCTGGTCAGCTGACCTGAGAGAGCGGCTGGGAATGTAGTGGTGCAGCAGCTCGGAGAGGTACAGTGGGGCAAGGCCATTCAATGCTTTAAAAGCAAATAAAAGAAGTTTAAATTGAATCCTAAAATGAACAGGCAGCCAGTGGAGTGAAGCTAAAATAGGTGAGATGTGCTCATACTTTCTTGTGCTAGTTAAAACACGAGCGGCAGAATTTTGAACCTGTTGCAGACGGACAATGGAGGACCCACTAACCCCCATATAAAGTGCATTGCAGTAATCCAGCCGAATGGTCACAAAGGCATGGATTGCTGTTACAGAGTGCTGTCTCTGAAGGACTGAGAATTGAACCAAGTGGGAGTAGATTGAGGGAAATAAGAGAGGACCAAGCACAGAGCCCTGTGGCACCCCATGTGACAGGGGAGCAGTGGAGGACACAGAGTCAGCAAGGCTAACACAGAAGATTTGCTGGGACAAGTAGGACCTGAACCATTCTAATCCTGTGCCACTGATGCCCACCCACTGCTCCAAACGAGCAATCAGGATTTCATGGTCCACTGTATCAAAAGCTGCAGTCAAATCTAAAAGTACATGGACAACACAGTGACCAGAGTCAGTAGCTAAAAAGATGTCATTAAAAACAGTTTAAAAGTGCTGATTCGGTGCTGTGTAATGTTTTAAAACCGGATTGGAAAATCTCAATAATATTATGTTCATTTATAAAAATCCATGAGCTGGGAATAGACAATCTTTTCCAAGATTTTAGAAAGGAAAGGCAATTTGGAAATAGCCAAACAAGGGTTTTTTAACAAGGGTTGCACAACGGCGTGTTTAAAATGAACAGGAACCACTCCAGAGGACAGACTGCTATTAATAACTGTAGTGCCAATTTCGTTGCCGTTTTTTTTTTTTTTTAAACGGCGACGAAATTGTGAATTTCCAGAGCGTGTTACTCCACACTCAGCAATCAACTCCTACGGACTTTTCCCTAAAGACGCCAGCTGCAGCAGCAACATTTCCGGAAAGGTACTGGCTTGATGAAATTCATTCTGAATTCTCTATCCGACCACATAAAGACCTCGGGATACTTCGGTTTGGCTTTAGGGACCCTCTACTCACTACCACGTAAGTGTAATGTTGTTTGGAACTGTAGAAGAGGTTTAAAAATAGCGTTTTGTAGCGGCAAAATGACTTGCCCTGGTCACTTCCAGGCTAACGAGTTTTGACTAAAAACGGTAAAATCGAACTTTCTCAAAACACATCCGAATGACATGATTTTGATGTCAACTCAACGTATGTACTCCCAATCATCCGTAAATTGATCTAAAGTGCATTTTACTCCGGATAATTCCTTTAATGCTTTAGTTAATGTGTTGTTCATGTATGAGATCACTAACGACAGACTATGAACTCATGTCAATTCCTAATGATTCATGAGATATTAAGGAATGAAGTAATACATACATCATGAATTCAGTTTCACTTGAGCCCCTGTATCCCAAAATGTCAGTGTGCGTCCCTGATGCTAGTAGAATGAAACTTCAGTGAGTATGAGCATGATGTGATCATGATTGGTGTAGGCCCAGACATCAACAGCATCTACAGAACTTTCTTTGCTGCATTTCTGTAGTACGCTGGTCAAACTTTGGTCAAACTGGGATTAGAAGGAAAAACAAACTCCTGGATATCTGCCCAGACTCTCTCTCTCTCTCTCTCTCTCTCTTTCTCTCTCTCTCTCTTTTTCTCTCTCTCTCTCGGTCTCCCTTCTGTCTCTAGTTTCCTCCTGGCTTTCTCCCATTGCAGTAATTGCAGGATATTACCTAAGCCAGCGCAGAGACAGCACAGCACAGGGGTGTGATCCAGCCGTGATGTCTGTGGTGGAAAGATAATCACCTCTTTGTTTTTTTTTTCTTCCCTTACCCCGCCTTCCACTGTGGAATGAACCTATGTGTTAAGGACTCTAATGACAGCTTCTGTGGAGAAGAGAAGAAATCAGAAGCTTCCTAAAGTTGGGCTGCGAATCTCTGATCACATCTCTTTGTTTGCTCACATTAGCGGGACGCTGTGAATCGCTGTGCCTAATGCAAGCTAATTACGGTGGCTTTGTTGATTTGTTTAAGCATAGTAGAGAGGGAATGGAAAGAGAGAAAGAGAGAGAGAGTGAGACAGAGATGCGGAGCCATGATATTGATGCAGATAGCTCAATTGTGTTAATTGGAAATAGGCAGGATCGTGTGCCCTGTTGAGGCGGGCAGAATTAGAATGCCTAATGGGCTTAAGATGTGTTTGGCTCACAAAACTGGAAACAGTAATTGGCAGCTCACGTCTCGCTTGAGCCATAGAATGAGTCAAGTCAAGTCGAGTCGGCTTTTATTGTCAATTTCTTTACATGCACTGGTCATACAAAGAATTGAAATTTAGTTTCTTACTTTCCCATGCAGACATAGACATGCTTTAAATACAGACATAGACATACTATAGATATAGCCATAGACAATAAACATTAAATTAAAGTGCAAGACTGAAATATAGAACATGTATGTATCAAAATAGAAATATAGGACATATATATAAAAAATATAAAAAATAGAGGTAGTTGTATTGTATATTTATATAGTCTTAACAGTTACATGAAGTTTAAACTTGTGCTTGTGTGACCTGTATATTTACATTGATATGCAGTATGCAGTAATTTCAATTATATCAGGCTTGATGTGAAGCAGCAACACGTTAGGGCTGCGCAGTCACAGTGCAGTTCCACAGGGCGGTGTTGGGGGTTAGGGTAGACAGGATCCTAGTTTCCTAGGTTCCTGGCTGGCTGGTGGGTGGGGGCTGTCAGTGATGGGAGAGTGGGTAGAGTGTTCAGCATCCTGATTGCTTGGTGGATGAAGCTACTTGCCAGTCTGGTGGTGTGGGCCGGAGGCTCCTGTACCGCTTTCCAGAGGGCAGGAGGCTGAACAGTTAGGTGTGCAGGGGTGGGTTGTATCCTTGACAATCATTAGTGCTTTGCGGGTGAGGCGGTGGTGTAAATGTCCTGCAGGGAGGGGAGTGGTGCTCCAATGATCCTCTTAGCTGTGTTAACAGTGCGCTGGAGGGTCTTCCTGTTCTGATCTGTGCAGCTTCCGCCCACACTGTGATGCTGCTGGAGACGATGCTCTCGATGGTCCCTTTGTAGAATGTAGTCATGACAGGAGGCGTGGCACTTGCCTTCTTCAATTTGCGTAAGAAGTAGAGGCTGCTGGGCTTTCTTCGCCAATGATGCTGTGTTGGTGGTCCTGGAGAGGTCGTCGCTGATGTGCACCCCAGAAATTTTGTGCTGCTCACTCTCTCACAGCATCTCCGTCGATGGACAGTGGTGGCAGTTGTTTGTGGCCTCTCTGAAAGTTGACAACAATCTCCTTGGTCTTGCTGACATTTAGCAGGAGGTTGTTGTCTTTGCACCATTTAGCCAGCAGGTCTACTTCTTCTCTGTAGTGAGCCTCATCGCCCTTAGTGATGAGGCCCACCAGTGTTGTGTCGTCCGCAAACTTCACCAGATGGTTGGAGCTGTGAGTGGTTGTACAGCCATGTGTTAGCAGTGTGAAGAGCAGGGGGCTGAGCACACACCCTTGAGGGGTCCCGTGCTCAGGGTCAGAGTGCTTGAGGTGTTGTCCCCAACACGTACTGCTTGTGGTCTCTGCAACAGGAAGTCCAGCAGCCAGTTGCAGAGGGAGGTACTGAATCCTAGCTTGTCCAGTTTGCTGATGAGTTGTTGTGGTATTATGGTATTGAATGCTGAACTGAAGTCTATGAACAGCATTCTCACATATGAGTCTTTATTGTCTAAGTGGGTGAGGGCTGGATGGAGGATGAGGCTCAAATTACTGATGATATGAGAGACTGGGGTACACATATAGGGCTTTACACATAGACACACACACACACACACACACACATATACATACACATGAATGCACATGTGTAGGCATTCACGCATGCATTGCAGGCAAGCACAGCTGAATTGCTTTATGGTTTGATGATCTAGTCCCTTTTTGTGACCCATCCAGGTAAGACCGTATCTGGTGATCGTTGCTCTGGTGACCTTGCTGCTACCCACTATCCATGTGAAAAACCCTGCGCTAGCAACTGTGTACTTAGCAACTGGTCGCCATGGTCACACTGCTCCCTATCATGCTCTGGCAAGCATTCTGAAGGCAAGCAGCACCGCACACGCTCAGTTCTCGCCCTACCTGAAGAGGGTAAGAAAAAATCCTTTTTACTCTTTTACACAGATAAAAAGTTTCAAACCACTGGAAGTGAAACGCCAAACCACCAGAAGGATACACATGGTTGAATCATCACTCAGAAGTATTTATGTGTGCCCTGAGGTTGAGGTGCTTAAATAGAATTTCCCCTTGAGGATCAATACAGTATCTATCTATCTATCTATCTATCTAGAAATGTGGCACTCAAAACCATTAAAATAGAGTAATTGAGTTATTCTGAGAATTTAACCCAGCATATACTGTAGATTCTTTCATGGCTGTGATATTAGTGACACTATTGGAGTGAGGGGGAAGGTGTGTTTGTGTGTGAAAGAGAAGTGAGAAATGATTCATCATGCAGCTACAAACACTTAAAAAGTTTCCTATCTCTCTTCATGAAAGGGCTTTTTAAAGAGTGCTTTTCTGTCATCAGCACTCGGCTCCCTTTGTGCTGGTGGTGTGTGAGAGTTCAGTTGGAAGGAACTTTCTGGACTGAGTCACAATGAACTGAGAGAACAGGATCAAAACAGCTTTGAAGATAGGTTTATATATATATATATATATATATATATATATATATATATATATATATATATATATATATATATATATATATATATATATATATATGTGTGTGTGTGTGTGTGTGTGTGCGTGTGTTTTTGCCAGTGCTTTATAATAAACAGTTACTATACACACACATCCTTTTCTTGAACTCAACCACTGAGGATAGAAAGGACTCTTTTTTCTGAGCATTAGTAATTTACGTGATGAGTCTGAGATGAAGAACCTAGCCCTGCTGTGTGTGTGCACAACTTTGGAGCAACATTTTGATGTTTTAGTGCTTCACATCAGGCATCTTGTAACCACCTTTGTATACATAATATTCTGGAGAGCTGAGTTGATACATTGTGTATTTTGTGTATATCTGTGTGTGTGTGTGTATGTGTGTGTGTGCATGAGCATGGTTGACATGTTTTTAATGTCTCTTTATCAGGCGGTGCAGTGTGTCCAAATGTCTCAGCCCTGCAGCAGTGGAGGTCGTGTGCCAGTGGCACCTGTGTGCACCTTCACTGGGCCACGGGCCCCTGGGGCCCCTGCACCCTCGACCCCCAGGGACCGCTTAACGTCTCTGCGACAGAGCAGCAGAACGCTACCTGTGGACTGGGCACCCAGATGCGAGAGATCACCTGTGTGAAAGCCAACAATGGAGTGGTCACATCGAAAAGGTGAGAAAGAAAAAAGGAAAGAAAGAAAGAAAGAAAGAAAGAAAGAAAGAAAGAATGATTTGGTTGAAGAGAATGTTTTGATTCTTGAAACCTCTATTTCACTCTTCCTTGGTTAACTTGCCTCTTCTGATCTTGGTCCTCACTGTCCTTTTCTGTCTCCCTCCAGATGTCCGCTCTCGTCTCGTCCAGTGTCTGAGCGTGTATGTGTGCTTGCATGTCCAGTCGACTGCATTGTCACTCCCTTTAGTGAATGGAGCCCCTGTCCTAACACATGCAGTCCAGGTAACACACACACACACACACACACACACACACACACACACACACACACACACACACACAGAACACACAGATCCACAAGTGCAAACACATGAATACAGATATCCAAAGATGCATAAACAGATTTGCAGATGATTGTATGCTCGTGCAATAATGGAAAAACAGGGTAGTATTTACACTAGCATGCTAGCATCCTGTGTTACACCTGGAAAGGCTGTGCATCAGTCTGGGAAAGCAGCCAGATTGGTTGCAATTGCATCACGCCTCAGACAGGCTATGACCTTCCATCACCACTATTAGCCTATCAGCTAATTTCTGTTTAGAGTATATTATCTGTATTACATGTTAATTCAATTATATTACACAATGTCTCCTTTCTGGTTTGATTAGAGGTCATGCCCTATATGTCGCTGTTGCAGAATGCACATATGAAATAAAAAAAATAGACAATTTGCTTTTGCTTGTCATGCAGTATTTATATTTAAAAACATCGTACTTTAAAAACAAGTTTTTAAATTAAATTAAGGGATGAATTATAAATCACAGCAAAAACATCAGCCTTTGTGCTGATGCTGTGGAGCAAAAACTGCTGGAGACTGCACACACACAGTCCAAATAGCTACCTCCTGCAGCCTCAGACACTGGCTCCAATGCTTCACAGCATGCATGGAGTGATGCATTGCTTGAAAACACTCCAGACGTGTTGTTGATCCAACATTTGTGACTTTGAAGGTAACACCTAAATAATGGTCTCATTCCAATTTTTGTCAAGTACGGGGAAACATGTAATGAAAAAGAATAACTTAATTAACTGGTAGCAGACACATCCAATTACCATATCCATTTAAGAGCAATTCTGAGTGATTGTGTGTTCTCAATGTTGTTGTTTTGTTAGTACTTCATTGCTCTTTTCCACTTCGCATTTGCATTCCTTAGTCTGATAAGAAATGTTAATGACAGTCTTATTTAACAGCCTCATATGCCAGCTCTCCGAAATTATTTGATGCCATAAAATTGAAATGATAAAAGAGTTCCTAGCAATAACAACATAATTAAATCACATAGGCCTAAAATTAAAGGTGTCCAAATGTGCAGGAATCCACAGAGGAAAAGTCAATTAAAACAAATGAAAAGACAGAGTCCTTTAAATAAGTCCCTTATGTGAAAGACCTTATTTTGTCTTTATAGAACCCATCATTATCCCCTGAATGCTGACATTAATGAGCATGATGCTTTTTAAATATGCTATTCAGAGCTCATAAAAATGTTATGAAGTCCCCATCCAGACATCCTGCAAATGAAGACTTACTGATAACAATTTTTGTCTTCCTCTATTTCTCAGCAAATGCTACCGTAGTTAGTCAGTCACGGCACAGGATCATTATCCAAACAGCAGCCAATGGGGGCCAGGATTGCCCTGACACACTGTATGAGGAGAGAGAGTGTGAACGGACTTCTACGTGCCCAACTTACAGGTTCATGCTCTCTCTCTCTCTCTCTCTCTCTCTCTCTCTCTCACACACACACACACACACACACACACACACACACACACACACACACACACACACACACACACACACACACACACTGGGAGAAATACAAAACTAAAAACTTCACATTGTCCAAGAATCATGCATCATGGCAAGCATTCTTTGACAAGAATGCACCCATGTGGGGTCTTTGTTGATTGGTTGGCAGATGGCAGACCCACCGTTGGAACAAGTGCATTCTGGTTCCTGATTCCGTGAGGCAAGCACTGGGGGCTTCCACTGAGTCCTGTGGCCAGGGTCTGGAGACCAGAGGTGAGAGAGGAATAAGGACCCAGCAGCACTGAGGACGCCTGACCACTGGTGACCTCGAAGGACACACACACACACACACACACACACACACACACACACACACACACACACACATACTAGTGCACATTATACACTGAGCTCCTCACTCCTCACACTGGACTCACACGTCTCATGGAGAGGTGTTGAAGCTGTTTCTTCTGTCACATGTATTGTCTTGCAGGGTGCTGTGCCCGTGTAATAGAAAAAGTAAAAATGTAATAGCACTCCCTAGAATAGAAATCTTGTTCAGATGCGGCACTGTTGGGTCCCCACAGTGTTCCTCTATTAAAACAGCCTGGATAAATCTTCTTGGAGGATCAATTACAGTCATGGAATTCCATCACATACATAGCATTGCAGCTTCTCATCTCACTCTGTTATCCACTTAACCTCTCAAGAAGAACAAAAACTGCAGCCTCAAATACCTCTGTTGTGGTTTATATATTCTGAGGTATCTTTGTCTTTTTCCCTCCTTCTGTCTAATCCTCTTCTGCTCCCCAGGTGTGATGTGTGTGGGGACAGACGACTCGCCAGCTGCTCTGTCGCTGTGTCTGCTGTGGGGGGGTCCGATGCCGGCTCAGATGCGGGGGTGTCGCG
>NC_063211.1:25827691-25905191 GCF_017589495.1 Alosa alosa | reverse complement strand
CATCACAATGGAGTCAGTGGAGCACCTGTCCAATGGTAAGAGGTGAAAGCCAATGAAGGCAGCTGCATTCGCTCCATTATTTACCCTTTTGGGGCTGGCGGATACAACCTCCATCCTGCATCATAGTTTTCATCTCTCTCTGTCTCTGTCTCTCTCTCTCTCTCTCTCTCTCTCTCTCTCTCAGGCTTGCCCCCCAGGTGCACTCAGGTGGAGAGGCAGGCAGGTGCTGAGGCAGTCCCAGCTGGGACACACATGTCTGGAGCTGAGCCAGTCTCAACCCTGCCTCTTCAACTCCACCTGTTTCAGCTACAACTACAGCTACTCAGGTAGACAGTAACGCATGCATCCACACCACACACAAACTACTGAAACAGACACATGAAGACGACCAGTGGCACATGTCCATTATCACCACTGTATAGGGGTTTACAGAGTGGGATATGGAGAAAGGTTAACACATCTGCCACAAGGGGAGGCAAACTGGTACGTAAGTAGTGCCAGGCATTGGCTAACTTTGCTTTTGTGTTTGTACTTTGTGTGTGTGTGTTTGTACTTTGTGTGTTTGTACTTTGTGTGTGTGTGTGTGTGTTGTGTGTGTTTGTGTGCATGTGTGTGTGCACGCTTTACAGACTGGAGCTCCTGTCAACTCAGTGAGAATGCTGTATGTGGGCAAGGCATTAAGACACGCCTCCATAGGTGTGTCCGTAGCGACGACGAGCTGGTGGAGATGAGCCTGTGTGCCGAGGTACACACAGCACACACACACACACACACACACACACACACACACACACACACAAACACACAAAGTACAAACACAGCAGCCTATCAGCCTTCAGTCAGCCTCTCTAAATCGACACACAAACACATGCATCACACTGGGGAGAGAGGGGATTTATCAGGCTAGCAACAGAACCTAATTAAACTCACAACCAGCATAAATATCTACCTCTAAACAACTGTATGTTTGATTGTGTGTGTGTGTGTGTGTGTGTGTGTGTGTGTGTGTGTGTATGTGGGTGTGTGTCTGTGTGGGTGGGTGGTATGTTGTGTTCCTTTTCCTGTGTCCTCAGAGGGGGCCATCAGAGAAGCTGATCATTTCCTGTGAAGTTAGCTGTCCGGTGAACTGCCTGGTGTCTGTATGGTCACCTTGGTCTGAATGTTCACACACCTGCGGAAACCAAAGTATGACCCTATTCTATCATTCTTACCTACAACCATCTGCATGCCTGTGTGTGCATATGTGTGTGTGGTGTGCGCATGCGTGTGTGTGTGTGTGTGTGTGTGGTGTGTGCGAGCATGTGTGTGTGGGACTGTTAAGAGGAAATGTCTTTCATGTCTGGTAGAGTACTCCCCTGTGGCTAAGGCTCTCGTTAGTGACTTAATTAAAAACACTAATCCTTTAAATTTATCTACAATTGGCCATCTCGTGTTGGCACGGCAGCCAGGCCTCAAGAGTGCAGGCCAATGGGGTTTATTTAAGGATATATACAGCTCCTGCCTGGAATGGAAAACACTTCTTTATTAGCATGAATGAGTGTGTGTGTGTGTGTGTGTGTGTGTGTGTGTGTGTGTGTGTGTGTGTGTGTGTGTGTGTGTGTGTGTGTGTGTGTGTGTGTGTGTGCATGTGTGCGTACAATCTGTACATGTCTGTCTGTCTGTGTCTTTCGGTTTGTCTGTCTAGCTGTATGGAATTGCACAATCCTGTACAAGTGTCTGTGAAACACATGTGTTCTGCAGGTCAGATGCTGCGCTCCAGGATGGTGGTACAGGAGGCGGGAGACGGGGGTCAGTCATGCCCCGCCCACCTCTCCCAAACCAAGCCATGTCCCATCATGCCTTGCTACTCCTGGTTGCTTGGAGACTGGTCTCCCTGTCAGATCGAGGTATTGCTCATTTCATTGTGACACCTCCCTGCTCACAGCCACAGAATCAGGGTGTTATGAGTGTCTGATCAAATTGAGTTATTAAAGAAGAAATGCAGCTAATCTGGGATGCGGGGAGGAGCAGATTTTAGGATGGTGGATGGTAGATGGTGGATGGTGGATGGTGGATGGGTCTGTAAGCATGGGGACACTGTGGGCATACAGTGAGACGCCCAATCACTTGCTTGAACAGACATGAATGCGTTCCTGACAACTCCTGAGAGGGGCTTACAGCAGCCGTCTGACTGCTTGTTTTCCCTCTCTCCATACATTCTGTTCCATCTCCCTTTTGATCTCTTTGCATTCCATCTTCATCACTCCCTTTCGTCCACCCCCTGCCCCTCCCTCCCGGTTCCCATTAACTTCCTGTCGCACCTCATCCTAATTCTGTCTCCTCCTTTTACACCTCATCTCCTATATTTGCCCCTGCAAACCCTGGATTGCTCTCTGCTTTTAACTCAAAAGTAACTCTCCCCTTCCTCCCCTCCCCCCTGTCTGTGTCTGGCCCTTTTCCAAACTACGCGGAGTCCCCCGGCCGCTACAATTGCAATCCAAAACCAATTTGCAGGAAGTGAAAGTGGGTAGGGAAGGGAGCGGGGCTATCACAGAGCTTAAAAAGTGTGTTTGCCTCCACGTAGGGAGCGGAGTGTGGTGAGGGGGTGAAAGTGAGGAACCTTACATGTGTTGTCCACTGGGGGGCGCTGTCGAGCGCATCCCAGTCTGATGCGGTGGTGGAGGAGGAGAGGTGTGACAGAGGTCAGAGGCCAGAGAGAGACACCCCAGTGCAGCTGCCCTGTTCTGTGCCCTGTCCAGGTACACACACACACACACACACACACACACACACACACACATACACATACAGTATACACACATACACTCACACACAGATATACCTATAGTGCACACTCACACATATACGTACACATAAACAAATGCACACGCACACACACACACACATACACTGCTATGTGCCCTGTCCAGGTACACACACACACACACACACATCAAAGTCCTTTCAGAGCAGAGCTAGGAAAAAAATCAGTCAGAACAAAATAAAAGGCTTGCACTCAATCATGTTCCACAAATGGGAAAAGTGTTGTGGTTGTTTTCTGCAATAGCCTACTTAATAGGTGTATGCGTGCTCTGTCCAAGTACAGCAGGGGAAATAAGTATTGAACGTGTCAACATTTTTTTCAGTAAGTATACTTCCAATGAGGCTATTTGGATTCACCAGACAATAGTATTAACTCAGGTAATCCACCCATATAAAAAATCCCAAAATTAAAATAAGTAGTTATGCGTAATAAAGTGTAATGACTCAGGATAAAAGTATTGAACGTGCCTACTTCTTACATACTTTGTGGAAAATCCTTTATTTGTAATGACAGCTTCAAGACCTTCCTGTATGATGAAACTAGTCAGTCGCAGTATTCAGCTGTGGTTTTGGCCCATTCTTTTAAACATTCTTTAAATCTGGAAGATTCCAGGGGTCCCTCTTGTGAATCCTGGTCTTTAGTTCACTTCCAGAACGGTTCAATTGGGTTTAAGTCAGGGCCTTGATTTCCTTTCTCTGAAACCGATTGAGAATTTCCTTTGCTGAATGCTTTGGATCATTGTCCTGCTGAAAGGTTTAGCCATGTCTCATCCTCTTCATCCTGGTGGATGGCAAGATTCTCCTGGAAAACATGACTCAGTTTATCATTCCTTCAACTGTATGAAGTCTGCCAGTACCATGACATGAAAAACAACCCCGCACCATGATGCCTCCACCTCCATGGAGTGCAATGCCTATGATTTACTCTGTAACAATTGTGCCTGCTGCCTCCAAGTCTTTCTGGAGCTTTCTCCGAGTGGCCCTTGGCTCTTGGGCTACTCTTCTGAATATCCTTCTGACTTCCTGGTCAGAAATCTTGCAAGGAGATACTGTGCATGGCTGGTTAATATATGGTGTTCCTTCCACTTGCAGATAATCCCCCAATGCTTAATGGAAGATTCTGAAGTTTTGAAATGCATCTGTAACCAGTTCCATTGATATGTTTTGCAACAATAGGGTTGTGAAGGTCCTGGGAGAGCTCTTTGCTTTTACCCATAATGAAATATTTCTTGTGTGACACCTTGGTAACAAAAAACCTTTTAATAGCCCATTAATGTACTAATCCATTTTATATTAATTTGCCCAGATAGTTATTAATTATAGGGATAATTATTCTCTAACTACTTTTCCAGCTCGTTCCTTGCCTTTGCCTTTCCCTGCTTTTTCTTAGCGTGTTCAATACTTTTTTTCCCTGTGTCATTCCACTTTATTGCACATATCTCTACTTTAATGTTTGGATTGTTTTATATGTGTGGATTTCCTGAGTTAATACTAATGTCTGGTGAAAATTTCATGTGAATAGCCTCACTGGAAGTATACTGAAAAAAACATTGATGTGTTTAATACTTATTTACCCCGCTGTACTGTATATAGGCAGTCAGAGTGTAGAAGTACCACTCATTACCCTCATTACATTCAAAATTCTGGGACAAATTTAAGAAAGATTTGTGTGTTCTCTTAAAATACTTTACATATGTTTGAGGTCTACTGGAATTAGAGCTTAGATCAGGCCCAAAATTCATCCTGGGTTGGGCTCGGGTTCGGGCTGAGAATCTAAGCTCCAATTGGAATAGCGTTCCCATCAGAGCCTCCCTGTCATCATAAACCTACAGTATTCTCTGTTAGCTAAACTACAGAACTACAGAATATAGTTACCTCTTGACAAGTAACATTCCACTACCTCCCACTGACCAGTCAGTTACCTGTTCAAACTCCTGATGATAACATTCCAGTATACAGAGTCTGTTACACTGACAGGCTTTAATCACCTCTAGGCATTTGAATTTGATTCATTCATATGGAACAATGTGAGTTGACCATTGCAAGAGCAACGCACATGCAGAGAATAATACAAGGCACTAAAATAACAGAGAATAATGCAAGGCACCTAAAAGGCACTGAATGACATAATTAAAAAATTGTTCAACTTTTACATGATTTTTTTTCCAACAATGGGTTGTTGCTTGACTACCTATCTAAGCTAAGTCAAGGAGCTAGCTATTTAGTTAAGTATAACATATCACAGCAACAGCAAGTAGGCTACATAATCAATTTCCACCTCATGCCAGTGTGATTACCTCCTGATGCATTCACTTCCTCTCTATATATTTCTGTCCTGTCTCTCTCAAGGGGATTGCCACCTTACCGAGTGGTCGCCATGGAGTTCATGCCAGCTAATGTGTATGGACGGACGCAGCTTTGAGACACAAGGACGCCAGGCGCTCACGGGCCGTAATCGTTCAGGTGCCTGAGAACCAGGAGACGTGTCCCAGTCAGGTGTACGAGACGCGGCCATGCAAAGGTACGATGGAGACCAGATACAATCCCAAATGAATCCCACCCCACTGCCAAATGCCTTTTCTCTAGGTATCCTACTTGGTGGTGTTGCAAATACAGACTGGGTGTTTGGATGGATCACTTGAGTCATACAGTACTTGATGAGAGGATTACTGGGACACTGGTGGTCACTACTACATCCTCATGACTGAATACTGTATTGGATTGATCCAGTGGTTCTCACACAAATTCTTTAGTCAAAATTGGAGAAACAAATCTGCCAGAAAGCAGGGGCAGTGCACCTGGCCAACATATCAGAGAATGTGTAGTGTAAGTGTAAACATGGTAGCATCTGCTTCATGAGAGGGTCCTCGTAAAATGTTCTCCCCCACAAGGAGTCCCTGGCACCAAAACATTTGAGAACTTCTGTATTGATCTACAGACTGCTAGTGCTGTTTGTCTTAGATTCTTAGAACTTCAAGATTCTTTTAATTCTAATGAAATCGGTGTGTATTGGGTAGAGGCGAATGAACAACATGAGAAATGTTCTGGACTGTTCCACAGGGGGGGTGTGCCACACTTATGAGTGGAGAACTGGGGGATGGAGGGAGAACGAGAGGAACGTGTGGTGCCAAAGGTCTGATGGAGTGAACGTCACAGGTGTGTATCCAGGCATCTTGCATGCAAAACAGTATGCAATTAAGTACAGCACACACAATGTGATAGGTCTTGCCACCTACAGGTGTAAAAGGACACTGCAACAGAAGCCTCTAATAGATGGCAGTCAGCCTTGAGAACAGATTTCTCTCGCTTCTAAGATGTTAATTCATCAGATTTGCAAATAACCAAATTTTTGCTTTATTGCTTCTTGTTTCTTCTTTGTGGATGGTTGCTCAATTAGTACATCAAGGTGCAAAGAACACCAGGATCAGGGAGTCAACAGGAAACACACACACTGATGAAACTTTATTGAACTCTATTTTAAGGTGCAAATATATGCAGCCATTAAATAAGTAGGTGACTTGCTAATGTGGAATGGGTGTAGGCTGGTGCATGCTGGGGGATGGTTGACTCATCTAAACATTATGCTGGTTATTCACCATGTAGTGCACTATGACTGAGTGGATGTTCCGAACACAGGGTCTTTATATTACATTACATTTATTCATTTAGCAGACTCTTTCAATCAAAAGGGACTTACATATGTCAATATTACAAGGGATTACATTGTCCCCGGAGCAACTTGAGGTTAAGTGCCTTGCTCAAGGACACAACGGTGGTAGTACTACATACTAGCCCAGCTCCTTAACCACTATGCTACCACCACCCCAGGGTCTGTCTCTGTGTGTGTTGGTCCAATCTGACTGAGTGTGTGTCTGTCCCTGTTGTCTCAGGTGGGTGCCCCTCACACACTCGGCCCTCAGCGATACGCCACTGCCACCCGCCCTGCTCCAAGCCCTTCTCTTTCTGCACACAGGTAACTTCACACTCTAGTGCCATCAAATACAACACTGCTCACTTCAAATGTAAACAAATAATTGAAAACTTGAATGCC
This sequence comes from Alosa alosa, assembly GCF_017589495.1. NCBI lineage: Eukaryota > Metazoa > Chordata > Actinopteri > Clupeiformes > Clupeidae > Alosa > Alosa alosa. The sequence goes on along the minus strand of NC_063211.1, from coordinate 25,898,338 downwards.
ACCTAATTGACTGATGCCAGGATAAATATGGCTATTTCCTATTGTGTCCCATTTTCTTTTTTTTCTATGTGCCTCATCAGACTTTCAAAAGACTAGTGTTCTCATCTTCACACTAAGCGTGGGTGTATACTTTATCAGGTCTTACAGTCAAGACATACCTGAGGATGTTAAGTGGAATATGATGTGTCCCTGACGGAAGAGCTACAGAGCTGCTGAATAGTGCAATAGAATGTAGTGCTGCTGAAAGTGGGAACTCCAGTTCACGCTACAGTGAAACTCTTATGTATGGTACCTATTACATTAGCCTTCCTTGAACAATAAGTCAATGTAGTGTGAAGATCCAGCCTTACAGTCAGGATGGCACTCCAAAGCCCTAGAGCACGGACTCTTTCACGTTTCCTAGCTCAGTCAACTGTGACTGCTGGAGAACTTGTGTGACACAATGCTTACGATTTTCATCATCCTCTCTGCCTGACTTTCTGTTCTCCTCTCTACCCTACTCTTTTCTCTTTAATCTTCTCTCTCTCTCTCTCTTTTTTCTTTCTCTCTCTCAGAGTGGTGTGTGCGGATGTGAAAAGGGCTTCACAGAAGTCATGACCTCACATGGTTTCCTTGACTACTGCACCAGGACGCCTGGGCCTGACCACAAGAAGGCCGACGTCAAAACTGGTTCTGGCCAGGCCAGACCAGGCCGCACCCAAAGCCAGAACCCGCTCAGGGAGTGGGCCTTGCAGGCAGTGGGGCCAGGTAAGGGCACTGATGTCCACCCATTAGCTCCTGATCAGGAGAGCAATTGACGAAACCATTAGCATATAAATATATACATAGATATCTTGGATGGTGAATATAGAGAGATGTATATGGCTGCTAGCCGATAGCTTGTTTAACTTGTTCATTTACATGACAGAGAGCAGAGCAGAGCACCCATGGGGTCAAAGAATAATGATGCTGCTATTCAGTTAAAACGCGAGTCATTTGTAAATGTGTGTGTGTTGGCAGATGGGCGTGTCAGACCGTGGGTTTATGGCCTGATGGCTGCTGGATTTGTTCTCATCCTGCTCATCATCATCATGTCCTTCCTGCTGTGGTAATTAGATTGTCTTTTTCTCTCTCTCTCTCTTTTCTTTCTCTCTCAGAGTGGTGTGTGCGGATGTGAAAAGGGCTTCACAGAAGTCATGACCTCACATGGTTTCCTTGACTACTGCACCAGGACGCCTGGGCCTGACCACAAGAAGGCCGACGTCAAAACTGGTTCTGGCCAGGCCAGACCAGGCCGCACCCAAAGCCAGAACCCGCTCAGGGAGTGGGCCTTGCAGGCAGTGGGGCCAGGTAAGGGCACTGATGTCCACCCTTTAGCTCCTGATCAGGAGAGCAATTGACGAAACCATTAGCATATAAATATATACATAGAAATCTTGGATGGTGAATATAGAGAGATGTATATGGCTGCTAGCCGATAGCTTGTTTAACTTGTTCATTAAATGACAGAGAGCAGAGCAGAGCACCCATGGGGTCAAAGAATAATGATGCTGCTATTCAGTTAAAACGCGAGTCATTTGTAAATGTGTGTGTGTTGGCAGATGGGCGTGTCAGACCGTGGGTTTATGGCCTGATGGCTGCTGGATTTGTTCTCATCCTGCTCATCATCATCATGTCCTTCCTGCTGTGGTAATTAGATTGTCTTTTTCTCTCTCGCTCTCTTTCTCACACACACAGTCACACACACACACACAACCTCCTTCTCAGCACAAGTGACACATAAAACACTAAAACAGCGTATGTCACCACTGCTTATAATCATTCCCAAAATCCAGACCCATGTGTCACGAGTGAAGACAGCTTCAGCTGTTGCTAGGAGGGTAACACCAGTTTTTATTATGACTACAATGTATTTGTGTGGGCATGTACAGTATGTAGACACAGATAGGATGTGATAAATAGTGAGTGTATGTTCATTTTAAGTTAAAGAATAGTGTTTAGAATTAAGCTATGTACAATCAACCTTTTCTGATGTCTTTTGAAGTACACCGTCGCCCTCTAGTGGTGAGATGATATAATTGGATCTGTGTATTGGCAGACAGGACAAAGGAACACTTACAAATGTTTGTCTTTGTTTCCCTCCATGTGTGCATGTCTTCAGCAAAAACACCAAACCCAGTTCAAGCGGTGGGTGTCCCCAGAAGGCCCTTACGCTGTCATATGATGGGGATACGGATATGTGACCTTGTGCTCCACAACCACAGAGCTCACGTCTCAAAGAATGGCCAGCTCTAATTTCCTTCAACCAGACACATGGGATCCCATCAGGCACCAAATGGAAAGGCTCAGAGGACACAACACAGCAACATTTTAAAACAGAACATTCAAATATGTATACTTTATTAACCTGTACCTCTCTGATATTCAGCTCAGCTACAGGCAATTGAGGATTCTTCGGGAGGAAATCTGAATTTTAAAAAACCTGTTCCTGGTGATTATGCACAAGTGTAAGACATGGCCTGGACAATCACATTAGGTTTTGATGCGACTGCTACAAGCCATGGGTCTCATTCCATGTGGCAGTTCTGCTAGACAGCTGGACTCAGACCTCTGGCAGATTCTCTCTGTGCTGGAGGACTGGGGAGCCAGTTGGCCAACACTGCACACCTGGCAACACTCACAAAAGCAAGATTTGTTTACATTCTGCCTCAGAGAAAAACACGCTGCAAAAAGACTGATGGAAAAAGAATATGTGTTATGCACTATATTAGTGCTGAATGTTTTTTTTCCCTTTAAGATACATCTTCTCCATTAGAGCTATTTCCTCAGTGTGTGTGTGTGTTTGTGTCTGTGTGTGTGTGTGTGTGTGTGTGTGTGTGGTGGTTTCTTTCCATGTCAAGTTTTTCTAAGTGGACATCCTTCACAAAAAAGTAAGTGAAGCTCAAGGTTCTTTCCCAAGGGAGCTTTGTCAACAGTCAACAGCCCCCTGGTGATGAACAGAAGCCCTGAATACGTTTCAAGTCATGTTTGTGAGGTTGGACATGGCTCTCAGATTAATCATCTTTAACTCCTTGATTCTATGTGAAGAGAGATGACAGAAAATACTGGCTTGGACCCATTGGGATGCTTCCACACCTGTTATAAATGCTAATGCTAACTTCTCAGTTTTCACATAAGCATTGAATCTGTGGTTACCAAAGAAGACAAAGAAGAGTATGTCAAACATCAAAACAGTGGGAAGGGTAGAGGGCTGAATAGAGACACACCATTTTATATCCGCTATTGCCTACATACAAGTTTTTTTTGTGTGTGAAAACCCTTTCATTTAAGTGTGGCTCTTACATTGGTAATCCGGACCATTACAGAAGCACAAAAAATCCATAGACAAGAATGATTTTACATGATGCTTTACACATTTGTTGTGGAAATGTGGGTTATTTAGTGTTGTGTGTGTGTGATGAAGAATTTATTAATAAAATAAAAACTGAATCTGTTTTCTTTGCAACTTCATAGCTGTAATTGTATGGTTGTGCCTTTGGAAGGGTAGGCCTAGCCTAGCCTACTGCATAATTGTCCTGCTTGTGCTTCTCCCATCCCCACAGTGGAGTTTCCAAATAGTTGCGACTTTGTCAACATTACTGATACTATACATTATTTAAATATTTAAAAACAAATGAATAAATAAAAAACGATTATAACAATCACATTTGTAGTCTAAATGAAATAACATTGACTTCTTTTATATGTAGTTGCTATGGTAACGGCGGATCACATGGCGAGTTCAGCGACAAAAGCGCGCGCTGGCGGACGAACGGATGGCATGCCGTGAGGTGGAAACGCAGATGTAGTCATTAATCAGCGCGAAGCCTCGGGGCTGTCATCTCCGTTTACAGTGGACGTGACGCTAACAGGGGCTGGCGTGCGCACCACAGCATGGTGCTACGAGGCTGTCATCTTCAATCCATCCAGAGGAGTTCCTCCGGTCCAGCCGGTGTCGGTTTCCCTCCGGATGGACGTGTGAATAGGGCGCCTGATTACGCTTCCAGTCAGCTTCGTCTACAGGCGCAGTCCCCTTCTGAATATGAAGCAAATCATCACGCAAGGCTTGATTGGATTTCGACAAGACTTCCCAGAAAGTTGCTCTTCACGTCATCCTCAGACCCAAAGAGCCCAAAACAAGAGGTACAGTATAGGGGATGGGGTTGGGAATGCAAAGCCCCTGTATCCACATATGCTCCAAGCAGATTTACAGTCCTGCAATCTGCAAGGCTCCGGTATCTTCTATCTACAGAACAAGACTTCTACTGTAAAGACTTCTACTGTAGGAATGCACAGCACATAGCCTAATCCAAGATTGATCTGCAACAGGTGTTTGGGGCTGTTACCCTACGGTCAAAGCAGGAAACACCCCAACCCCCATCTGCTTATTCCTTATCCCATACAATTTGCATCTCAGCCCCTATTTGTGTGCTGGTGATGGATGGGACTGCACCGTACCACTTTTATGGTAACAGGTGACTTGGTGACGTGAACGTGAACCGATTCAGAGTAGCCTACAACAAACACTTTCACGAAGGACATACTCTCTAAAACGAGTAGGGACAACACATGTCAACTACCTAATTAAGCTGGCCTCTGCCAGCTCAGTAATAGAATGGCAAATTGGTCCTCCAGTAGGTCTATGCCTAATTAAACCTTATGGTCCACTAGATGGTGCTACAGTTTCAAAACACAAGGGTACGCGCCAGGGCACCGCAAAGTGGCCTCAGACGACTGTTAATCTCCTGTCATAAGGCAAGCAAGAAAATCAATCCTGTCTATTTGGCTGTCTAATTATCTGTATTCAACCAGTATAGATTGTGCTTTAAGAAAGGGCTGTTTTTAAATTGAGTGAATAAGTAGTTTATTAAATGAAATACTGTTTCATTGATTGAACAAGCCCATAGTAAACCAAGTCCACTGGGGACTGGAGGCTGTGTATTAACGGCTCTAGTGGGTTATAAGTATTGACAGACATAAACATCAGATACAGAAGCTCATGAGATTGACTGGATTGATTGTTGAGGTTAGGGGCAAGAAAGATGTTCTTTTTTTCTCCTGACTGAGTGCAAAACAGAATCAGCCCTCTTGGCAGTGCCATCATAAATTCATTATCGATTCACAATAAACATATTGACTGTATGATGCTGCAGGGGTATTGAGAGATAGATAGTTTTTGGAAATTGTTTTCAGAGTGTTTAGAAAGTGCTACTCCAAACACCAGCTATAGCCAACTTCACAGGTGTGCAGATGTTTTTATGCCAGATTCCATTGCACTTGGCAATATGTGTGAACAGTGTGAAAAGCCCCTGGCTAGGTGGGCAAACCATTTATGTTGTTGATTCAAAAAAGAGAGAGAGAACATGAGAGAAAGAGAGGGAGAGAGAGACTTGTGTTTAAGACAACTGAGAAGAACAGGAGAAAGTGTGCTGGAGGAGAGGAGAGGCAAAACTCTCAGTGTGTGTGTGTGTGTGTGTGGAGTGCGAGAGAGAAGAGAAGATTGTTCACGCTCAGTATCTCTCTCCTCTCCTTATCAGATGAGATAAGACGAAGAGAGTCCCAGTCTTAATGGAGTTTAGGCTCACTGCAATTCACATCACGCACCCAAGAACAAACAACACATCATCCACACCACCAGCCCCATACATCACCCACATTACACACACACAAACACACGCATACACGCACACACACACACACACATCCTCAAATATTTGCATACATACACATTCACACACACGCAGCACACACACACACAGGCGCACACACACACACACACACACGCACACACTTCCTCAAACATTATTTGCATACATACACATTCACACACACACACAAGCACATCTGCCATAGTTTGTTTACTCACACATACACATGATCAATCATGCAACACACAAACTCAAATGTACATGCTGTGACACACTGCATACATACACACACAGAGAGGCCTTCATATACAGCCCTGTATTTGAATTCAGTGCCTGCCACATTATCACACCAACATTCATTTAGTTTAAATATATAATCAACACTACAATGGTCTCTATATATTAAAAAAGACACAATCTCACTTACTTAATTTCACAGACACATACAGCACCTTAGACACACGAGTGAGGCGTTTCTTCTCAGTTCTGTGCAGTGGTGTCCCTGGAGTTCTACAGGCTGTCACAGGAGGAGTGACAAAGCAGACAAGATACAGAGACAGAGTGTGTGTGTGTGTGTGTGTGTAGTAAACATGCAGTATTTAAAAGGGGGAATGGAGAGAGCACGAGAGGATTACTCCCCACCATCTCTCCACTCCTCTGCCCTCCTTCTCTTCATCTCTTCATAATTAAAAGCCCTTTTTCCGCAGCGCTGGTGTGTGTGTGTGTGGTGTGTGTGTGTGTGTGTGTGTGTGTAAAATTGTGCTATTGGAAGTAAAGTCTCAAACTCACGCTATTATTTGAAGTGCTGAGCACTTCGGGACAGGCACACTACTGCAATAGTGACGTTTAAGCATGAACCTAATAGCTCTTCCCCACCTACTGCTTCTACACACCATCCCATCTCTCCCTGTCTGTGGGCAGGTTTGTAGAAATGTTGCCAGTATTCCCTGCCAGGTGAGCTCCCATATGCAATAATCCATTACAAGACCTTAGTCTCCTCAGTCACTCACAGTTCACAGACAGCCTATTTAATACAGAGCTGCTAAAATGGTAATGGTGCATTTCATTCAACATGACCGAGTTTGGAGTCATTTTGCAGAGTCCTGTGTGTGCACATGCACACACACCTTATCATTGTGATAACTTTCGCTGTCTGGACACTCAGCTCCCTGGCACCAATCAGATTTTTACGTTTTCTCTGCCTCTCTCACCACCTTGGCCATTTGGCTCAGCGTTTAATCAGCTGGACTCTGCGACACGCGGGGCCGGAATCCTGCCGATCAATGGCGCTATTGATGAGCACCAGATAGAGGCCGTTAGAGTGACCTGTCTCCGGGGCGACATTGATTTCATCTTCTCCAATCCATCTGCTTGCGAGAGTGGCCAGACGCCATTGTGTTTCACCTCCTCGGACAGGCATTATCAATCATACCCAGGGAATGGGGCCTTGTTGGAGGCTCCACAGTGGGCAGGGTTATGGCTGGAGTCCGCATCGTTTTGTTTGTCCTGGCTCTGTCCCAGGTAATGATGACACGGGATATGCTTCACAGAAACACGGCTGCTCATATCTCCATTGAGAGCTGCTGTGCTGCTGGGTACCTATTGTGCTTGGCAATGAGGATTTAATGCAAAGGAGGACATTTTCTTTGAATAGTGTTTGATTCCTAGATTAATGCAAGGAAGTAAAGAAAGTCTCCTGTAACTACGCTGCCCTGCATAGCCCCTTATAGGTGTCATGGAGTTTAGAGCACTATACAACAGCTGTGAAATCAGTAATTATCGTTGCCATGTAAATCAACATGTAACATGTTTTTGCTTCGCTTGTATGGGTCTATTGGTCAGCATTGTTCAAACTTCACTGCCAAACAATTATCATCCATTTTTATGAGGATAGGAAGCCAAAAAACGTGAGGAAGACTGAGGATTCATCTGAACTGTTTTGGCCAGACCAAACTTATTTCAGAAAAACACTCAGAGATACAATACCTGAGTTTGACAAATAGAGCATCCAATTATGAAACTTACAAGAGATATAACTTCCCAAACATTCACCATGTCGCCATCCTTTAAAAACAAAGACAAAATAAGATCTTATTTAAGTCTTTTTTTCATAGACACAGCAAAGACAGTTATTTTTCAAAAAGGCCTTTCATGCCTGTCTCAACTCTTTATGTGTAAAAAGAGATAAATACTTTAACATGCTGGAACATATGGAAAATAATGCTTAAAATGTCCACAAAAAATATTTTCATTCTTTTTTCTCCATTCTCCTTCAGTTTAAGAACACCGTAAAAATAAGTAATAACCTAGCTTGACGAGCCAGACCCAAATTAAAATGTAGGGTCTGGGCACTCACCATTGGCAGTGCTCAGTCCGAGGGGCGAGATAATCGGTTGTCTTTCAAATTCCCTCTGCACGCAATAGGACAGCACTACAACTCGCAGAGCTAGTTGGCTAGTTCAAACTTTTGCCAACTTAAAAAAAAAGCTTAACTCGTGTCACGCTGTTCGCCAACAGCAACATCCATCTTCTTTGTTTTCAGGTAGCAGGGAGTTCAAGCCAAACCGTTGCAACTCTGCCATCAATCATTATGTTAAGCCCGCCTAACGTCTCTATACACGATGTGATTGGCCCTATCGAAGTTAAATTTTTCCAATTACATTTGCTGCCGCTAGGGTGCGTCTAGATTTCTAGGCTAGTAACAACCTAAATAGCATATGAAAAAAGAAAAACAAACAGCCCCAATGGCACTGATACAAACTTGCTAACATGCTAAACCTTTTTTTTGTTTGTTTGTTTTGTTGTTGTTTTTTTGTGGACTATATTGTTGGTAGATGTTATTTTCATAGTTCCAGTCCACAGAACTGCAGTAAAGCCTGGACAGTATGGTGGGAATGACAGGGGAGCATATCTATTCTTCAACCTTGACCTTATAAGATCAAAATTAAGTTGAAAGTAGTTGCTCACGCAAAGAGCTTTCAAAAGATCTTAAAAAGTAGTTGCTCATAAAAGCCTGCCTGAAAAGTGTCATATTGTTAGTGTTGTTTTCAGTTTCCCTGCTAGGTTTCCCTCCTCAAGAACATAAAATTAGGCTCCATTTCATACACAGACAGAGTCATTTCAGAGCAGGCTCATCTTTGTAGATGCAGCCATTCATATAGATCGCCAGCCTGAGGCCTTTTGAAAACAGGATATCATTCCATTTTCATGGTTAAACGCCTCTGTGATTTTAACACTCATTCTGCATGTAGAGTAAAATTATTTGGTCGGATGTACTTGAGCTTGTACTTTTGCCTGCAATTGTTTTATTTTTCCCTAACTCCCAGAGTTAGCACAGTCCGTTTTGGTCCGCTCTGACACGGGTGGAAGACAGTAATCTTAATTATAGGCCTCGCAGACAAAAGGCGACAACAAAAAATTCCCATGAAGCGGATTCCCGTGCAAGGAGAGTGTCACAATGGATTCCCAAAATCCCGCACCGGATTTGATCCGCTCTCTGCTGGTGTCGGGAGAGCCGGCACTTTAATTACTGTGGAACGTTACAAGTCCTTGACCCACTTCCGACATCTTATCACAGACACCACAAGCGCTCACTCCAAACTTCGGCAGAAGGGTTTTGTGGGTAAATCTGTAGGTAAATGAGTGTGATGGTCTGTTCCAGAAGGGGAGATTGAGTTGGCCACGTTTGCCGGGTTTGGCACGGAACATTTAGCCTGGCAAGGTGACACATTGCTGCTTCCCAGACACACTCCGACTGACTGCTAAGCATTCAGGTCCTTAATGTAAAGCCCTTATCCTCCCGCAGCCTCGAAGAAAAACAGTGATGTTCCTCCCTTTACCCCTGCATTTTATTATCATTCGCTGCTCGCTTCGACTCAGTAGACTATAGTGTTGGCTTCGGGCCTGGATTTGTAGAGCCACTAAATGTCTTGCAGTAAATGTTCTGAGACGGAACACTCAAGACACACTGAAACACACACACACACACAAACACACACACACACACATACACACACATACGCACATCCATATCATCCTCTTTAGCCTGCGGAGGCTCCATTGTGTGTTGGCACTCCAGTTCTGGTCCATTCTCTCCACCCTATTCTAAGACTCAGCTGTGGATAATGCTGGCACAACCCAGAGTCACTCCAGCCGCACTGCACCCAGGCCTCACCACTCTAAAACATAATGGAAATCTCTCCAGCTCGTCATGCTGTTGAGGATGAAATCCCACTCCCCAATGAGCTGAACCCCACCACTCAGATAGGCCAGGCAGAGATCTGTGTATACATATCTGAATGAAATGACACTCTGAAGTCTATTCTGAAGTCAAAATCAGATATGATTACTCTGAGGATCGCCACTCAATCCAGTCAGTCCACATGGCTTCAGAGCTGGAGCTCTCTAAGGAACAGTGAAAAGCAGAGAGGGAGAGGAAGAGAGAGCTTGTGGCGAGGGTGGGGAGGGAGACATCAGACAACGTTCTGGAGGTTAATTAGAAAAATTATCAGCCCAGGCTGAGAGAGAGGAGTGGGGACTGCAGCTGCATCCCTCGCTTGCACGGACAGACATGTTGATCCACGGGCAGCTCCGCTCGGGAATGCCGGCGATCCATCTCTGTCACTCGGCCGCGCGTCTCCAAGGGCTGGGACGGGCTCCGACATCGCTCTGTGAGCTGGGTGCTAATCAGAGTGCCGCTCTCACTCCCTCTTTGTCCTTTTTTCTCTCTTCATCTCACTCTTCTATCCCTCTCCTGTTTATTCTTACAATCAGCATATATTCTCTCTCTCTTTTCCATCTAGAGCGCTTCCTAACTCATTGATACAGGGGATTAAGGAGGGTCAACCCCCCAAATGTTAACCCAGCCAATTGTCATTGCATACTGCGATTCATACTTTGCATTCATACATTGGGAGCACATTGTGTCCTCAGCTAAATCTATGTGCTCATTTCTATGCTCCTCTAATTAAGTTCTCTCTGTGCCTCATGGGTGGATGTTATGGTCCAAGAGGCCATAACCTGCATATTTTCATATTTTTACAGCAACAAGATGGAGGAATTGATTTATGCCCCTTGGCATCAAAATGGGTCATGATCCTACCCGATCAACAACGTCAGTAATATCGAGCGTTTCAACGAACATTGGCAATGTCAGACACTTTGTTCTCTGTGTTAAAAGTCATTATAGCATCCAATTTAGTTTGAAGCCTTATTTAGGTAAAAGAACTACACTGTGTTAAAGCTTTTTAACCCCCTGTGTGTGTTACTCTATATACACTGTCTGAAAGTTGGTCATTGTTGGGCCTGTTGAATGTACTGAGGACATTAAAGGTGTCCCAGAAAAGCAATGTTTCAAGTAGAGAATTTCAGACTGAAATCTGGCAGCAAACAGTTTTGGATACAACCCCCAAGTAAAGTGAATAACATTTAAATCAATATGAGGTTTCTAAGTAATTGGTAAGCTACTGAATTGCTTCACAAATAAAAACAGGAGCCACATTCCCTTTGTAGACGGCACATTAGTCACTTTTTTGAAGACGGAAGGTTTGATCCTCTTCCATAAGCTACTGCCAATTACTGTGAGTGAAACCTCAAAAGCTCTCCCTCTGGCATGTCTCAATCAATATGAGCTGTCAACCAAATTACAAGATCTCACTGGAAAAACATGATGTTCTGTTGTGATTTGACAAATAGTAAGAAAGTGATTTGTTGAAAGGGAGAAAACTGATAATAAACACAACAAGTTTTGTAGGGGCCAATCTGTTGCAGCAGCTGTAGCCTTTCCACATGCATCAGTTTTATATGGAACAGCTATACAGAGATACACACCTTAAAACAGCATTCCCAAAATGGCATGTTCCTCACATGGAATAAGTGAATAATTAGTGTATATACTAGTAATGATAAGGGGAAATGTCCCCTGTTGTCACACACAATATAAGTAGGTAGTGTGGCATCACAGTATTCAAAGACTTTATTGTATTACGTTCAGGCTTTCCTGTATTGATATTAAAGGGTTAAGGTGCCTTAGCTGGGTTTTCATGTGGACTAAAACCACTTCTGCTATCTCTCTCCCACAACCCCACCCCCCTCCCCCAACCCTGCAGCTCTTTGACAACAACCATCTATTTTCCCTTGATTGCTCCGATAAGGAGTCTTCTATTATTCCACTTTGTCAGACATTATGGTAAAATCCCTGAGAAAATCACCTTGAAGCCCGAGTGCTTTGTCTTCTCTCAAACATTCTCAACCCACCGATAAAAAGATATAGAGATAAGCACTTACAGTTAAATCCCTTTCAGCGTACAGTTGCTCTTCCTCTGTCAGTAGGGGTGTAGGTGCCCTCAGAACGAAATATCTGATTGGACAGTCCAGTAAACAAAAAAATACAATAAAATGCACATGCATGCACAACACACACTAGGCCTTGACATACAATATTCATTTTTTTAAAGCTTATGGGCCCTATTTCAGCAATCTGAAATGACTGGTCAGAGATGCAATGTTTAAAGACATTTAGAGTGTGTCCAGTCCACATTCGCTAATTTAACAGCGTGATTAATCAGTCAAGGGTGTGTTTTGGGCATAACATCCTTTAAACCGATGAGAGTGACATTGTCATTCCCTTTAAGAGCTCGTGGCGCAACATCACACAGCGTGTTGGTATTTTGACAGTCTGCGCATCTGAATGAATCTGCTTTACACGATTCCACTAATACTTGCTTTATTAAAACCTGTGTGTGACTAGAAAGAGTAAAGCCTAGCATCTGTACTCGCCTATTATTTGAACTCATAGGCAAACTGAACTGTAACTAGATTCACATGGTCAATGACAAAACAGTTCTACACAGTTATTTACTTTCACTATTGACTGACAAGGGATTACAATCAAAAACATAGTCTGAAAAAGGCTAAACATATCCCAATAATTGGGAAAAAAATCCTAAGGATATTCATCCTGAAAATGACTCATTGCCTGGAACTCGTTGCTAAGGGCTGCTTACATCTCACGACAGTGCACCTTCACAGCTGTGCTTTACATGCGCTTTAGCTATAGACCAGGTTTTTCTTGGTCAGTGGCATAATGATTTTTTGTGTAAAATAGCGATTTTTGGATCATGTGCCTGACCACACCTATTTTTTTTTTCCACTGACGCAATGTTCAATGAAAGTGGAGAGCATGGCGATACATTCATCACTGACTTGAGTGTACAATGGGAGTACGATATGAGCGTCACGCTCGGCACCACGTTGCGCCGGGTATAAGATAGGGCCTGTTTATCATCAACTAACTCCTCAAAATAATTCCTGAATGACCTCACATGGCTAATATTCCTCCAACAACTCCAACTTAAGTTATCCTTGTTTGTGTCTATCTTCCTTTCCTTCATGAACAATTCATCATCAACACTCATTAACTATTTCCGGGCATTAAACAATCCACGCTTCACATAATGGTGCGATCTTTGATAATAAAACCTCAATTTTCAGTTCTCCTCAATGTCCTCAGATGTCTGTCCAGTGTTCACTCAACAACACTTGAATGCAATAAGTCTGTATTGCTCATAAACTATGCCAAAACTTAGAACTGAACCTTTTGATTATGAAGAATCTGGTATGAATCTATATATCAACTGACATTGAATGATAGGACAACTAAACTGTGCAATCTTAATACATACAGAAGAAGTTTTGTTTCAGATCAGCTATAATTCAAGTCTTTCTTTCTGTCATGAGCTCTCTCTCTGCCTGGTAACACGCGCTGATTAAAGCCTGATGACCTCCACCTGTTCCTGCTCTGCCCTGCCTCACCCTCGTTTACCTACCAGCTGCACTGCATTCACCACTCATCATGCCCTGTATTTAAAGCCTTGCTTTTCAGTCCACATTTGTCAGATCGTCTGCAAACCCGCACCAGTTACCTGCCTGTCTTGGAAAACGACTCTGACTCTTTGCCTGTGAACCCAGACCCGCTCGACTACCTCTTTGATCTCCAGCCCCGGTAATCTTGACCTGCCTTCCGTCTCTCTTCTACGAATACAGCCTAGCCCTTGACTGTACTGCTGCTTCGTTTCAATTGCTGTTGTGTGTGTGTGTTTCCCCCAGGACTTCCTGGATCATCCAGCTCCTGCCATTGCTGCTCGGCTATTGGGGGAACACACACACGCAGACTCTTGGAACTCCCGGAACCCCTGTAACCCCCAACCCTTAAATAAACATTCTAACGTGACGCTTTTGTGGTCCTCATCCTGTTTGGTGTCTGACACTTTCACTTAACAACAAACAAATAGCCTGCAAACAATGCAAATTACATTACACTTCATAAACACAGTCCATCTCTGTCACGAACAACAATGTCTATCTTGTGTACACTACCTCACAAAGACCATATATTTGGTGACACCAAAATACACATCTGTACCTGCATTGCACAACATTGAAAACCTCATTTGGCACATACTTCCAGAAAAAATCTGGCAACAATGAGAAGTTTGCCACAAACCTCCAGTTTTCTGCCAACAAGATGTTTGCTGCAAACTCAAGTTATGAGCACATTTTCTTGATTAAAGATATGGTTAGTGATTGTGCAGGAAGTCACGTTTGTTTATGTCTATATTTAAAATTATTAGCAAATGTATTTGTCCAAAACAACATACATTATATTTTAACCAAGGACCAAATGCAGTATTCCCAGAGAAATTCTAGTTTTTGTTTGGGAGACAGGCTGCCCCCTTTGTTTTCAGAGCCTGGGCTGCCGACAGAGACTGTGTTTTTACAGTGTACTCACAGGATGGGCAGCTAGGATCGTGAGGAGATGATTGCTGAATGTGACAAAAATGGTATCCAGGTATGTCGGTATTAAACTGTCTTCTAAATAAACTTTCAGCGCACATACAATGTTGCCTATGCCTCATTTTAAATGTTAAGAATCTAATTACACTGTCGACGAAGTGTGGAGCTCTTGTTAGCCTTGTAGAAGCGATTTATGTGCAGTATGAAAGATGCCCTGTTGCTAGCGTTAGTAGCGCTATGGAAGAATCAGTAAAGTTCGGAATGCTTCGGGTCTGGACAGGGTCATCCGTTGTCCATGGCTCTAGCTTATGGTCGTCCTTAACATTCTAAAACCCATTTAACACCGGATTTCTCCTTTAACATGGTGGACTTGCCCCCAAGGGCCTTACTCAAAACTACTCAGTTTACTGACAGTTTACACTCATTATCATCTAAAAATGGAACCTAGGCTGTTGTTAGAGTAAACTTTTCCTTTAAGGAAAAAAGTAAAACAAAAATAAATTCTGCCTAAACCTGTCATAATTACAGATAGTCATGCAAATGCCTCGATAATTAATTAACCACTTTCCAGTTCATTTGATCCTTAGATGAAAATGAAGGAAATGTCAGATATGAACTTTACATACAGAAGCTTCAGTCAGGCATATCCTCTGACTGAGTGATTCCATTACTGGGCTGCAATGGAGATATTTACTGTGAACTGGCTGACAGGAGATGTCTGGGTGTCATCTGTCCCTGGAGACTGAGGAAGTGATTGCTTTTAATGCCATGTAGGAAAACTGTTCACAGGAACTTGCTCTGTGTGTGTGTGTGTGGTGTGTGTGTGTGTGTGTGAAGCTGTAATCCCTTTTGGATTTATTTAAGTGTGTCAGAAAAAACCCTCCAGGGTGTGTGTGTGTGTATGTGAGAGAGAGAGGAGAGAGAGAGAGAGAGAGAAACATTAGACATTAAAGAGATATGTGTTATTAAGGACTGTATATGTAAACAGTATATGTGAGATGTGAGTTTAAAGGGTTCAAGTTAAATACAAACTCCAGAGATGTATATTTTGAATGTATATTTTTCGTATGTGTGCATATATATATATATATATATATATATATATATATATATATATATATATATATATATATATATATATATATATTAGGGGTGTAACAGTACACAGAAGTCACGGTTCGGTTCATACCTCGGTTCGGACATCACGGTTCGGTACGAGTTCGGTACAATGGAGGGAAAAGCAAAACAAAAATGCAGAAAGCATTTTTTTTTTATTGTGCATGTCTCGGGCTGTACCACTTAGGCCTAGTCCACATGTTCCAAACCAATCTTTTTTTCCTCCGTCTTCCCTGGAATAAAACCTTCCCTGCTTATAAAACCTTCGTTAGTAACAGTCAATACTTTTGCCTGCATCAAATCGTGCATTCGCATTCAGTGTGCTACCATCGGCTTAACGTGAGTTCTAAGCGTTTTTGTATGCTTATATCTGATTTCACTCGACTGTGAATGCATGTATATATGTTGTAAGACATATAAAATAAATGAATGACACTGGCACTACGCACAAATTAATGTAGCCTAAACTTACACCGCACTTTCCTAATAACTTAAGTTCTCTCGCGTCACTGACAGTAGCTAGAATGCATAAAAAAACACCGGGAAAACAGTGTTCAGTCCACCAAGTCATAAGCTATCGCCAAGGCGCAGCACCAGTTGTGATATTTATCTTACGGAGTGTAATCGTAGGTAATGTCATGTATGAAAACCAGTATTGTTAGGCAATACTATAAGTGCAAGTCCAGGGCAGCTGAGGTGTGGCGAAGACATCATCGATCACGCCAAGCAGGATGTCTTGGTTTAAGCTGTCTAAACGAATTCAAACGGGCTCACGGTTTCAGATTTCTCCACTCTGGGACCAGGTTTCAGAAAAGTGCGGTTTCGGGCAGTGCGTTTACAGGATTCGTTTGGACGCAAACGAAGCAAAACCTCTGCGTTTAACCTAAAAAGTGTCTCCGTGTGGACAGGCCCTTAGTGTCATACAGTCTCTTCCCTGAGCTATCTGCAACAGCCTGAAGTGTGTAAGATGTAGGCTAAACAGTACAATAAGTACCCAGACTCCATCTGTAACTTGTAAACAAAATAAGACAATCAGCTATAAAACTGAAAATAGGCACTTAAAAATCCACTTAAGCAAGTCCTTCAACATCTGTGTTTAGTTGTATATGGAAGGGTCTACAATTTGCCTCAATATTTTTCAGTGTGTGTACAGTAATAATCAAGCCTACTAACTGTGAACATATCACACTATTTTGCCTTATTTTAAAAAACAAAATTGGTTCTTTTCATTTCATAAACAGACTACAACTAGAAGTCACGTGATTTTGCCCTTCGACGTTAACTCACATAGACTGTTATATACAGTCTATGTTAACTCACCGTAGCATGGTTTGTTTATTAGCCTGGTTAGCGTTGTCAATTTCTTTTACTGTCTATGCACTAAACACTTCCAGCTCCTCGTGTGAGAAGTTACAAGTACCCCAACATAAAGGTAATTACCACGCAATTTACATAGCTTTCTGTCATTACGAAATGATTTAATTTAAACCGTAGGTTTTGGCCCTATTTGTAGCCTATGTGTATCAAAAGGCTGCTGCTGAAGCGCATGGAAGTTTTTTTTTTTTTCGTTTCAGTGATTGGTAGCCTACATCATCATCTGGGTGATGGCTTCGAATATGTGTAGCATATATTTCCACTCACATACCATATAACAACTGCTGAACAACGCCGGCACACAGTTTCATCTTATCCACCACTCTCTCGCCTGTACTACTGTAACTGAAGTTCTCAAACTTGTGATCTTAAAGAGACCAGCGGATCTTCTAACTCTTGTGGGTCGCCACCTTAGTGCTGCTAATGATTGACTGACTCGACAGACGACCTGACAAAAAAAAACATAGGCGCCAATCAGAGCTAAAGCGAGGCTACAGATTAGCGTTAGGTGTCGCTATAAAGAACTCCCGATAACTCTCGCTACTTAACAGTAATTGCGTATGTGTTTAATGAATCCGCACACGAGTTTTATGTATTTTTGTAGTTAAGTCAAGTCAGATTTATTTTTAAAACGCATTTAACATGCACATAGTGCAATCCAAAGCGCTCCACAAACAAGACACATAACAACAAGACAAAAGATGCCAGATGGAGCGCGAATGCCAGCGCACCCATGACATCAAGACAAGACAAATACATTTAAAAATAACAAATACAAAAATGCCGGACGGAGCGGGCGAGTAAGCGCACCCGTGACACCAAGACATACAAGACAGACAACAAAACAAATAAAAAAAGAAAATATATTTTAAAAGGGGAAAAAGTGATGTTAAAATTAGTCCAATCTCCAAACCAGCCGAAAATGTCCAAGGGCAATGATGATCCGCGAAAACTGCGCACAGAGCTGTGTCTTCACAACCGATGCAATGGCAACAAAGTTCTTCAGCAACTGACCAACCCGGTGAACTCACTGGCAGTCCGGAGACAACGCCAACGTCAGAAGCTAGGCCTGCTAGACTGCAGTCTGGAGATGATGGAAGCACAGTCCAAAGTACTGAGCGATCGTGCAGATCCGCAACTCGGTGGACCCAACAGCGACCGTCCGCCGCTCTGTGAGAATGCAGCTCCTCACCGTTAACGCCAGTCTGCAGTTGGCAAGGCAGCCCGCAGGTCAGCAACAGCTCGGCGGCCACGGCCACGATCTCTCGCAGAGTAGAGCCTAGGTCCGGCTGTCCCGAGAGATCCCCTCGACCAGACAGTGAAGTGCACTGTTCACGGATGGATGGAAGGATGTCAGAGGCCCAGTTAGTCTGCAGTTGGCATGGCAGCTTGCAGGTCAGCAACAGCTCGGCGGCCACGGCAGATCTTTCGCAGAACCTCGGTCCAGCTGTTCCGAGAGATCCCCTCGACCAGACAGTGAAGTGCTGCACCGCTCACGGATAGATGGAAGGATGTCCGATGCCCAGCTAGGGCAAAAGCTAGCCATAGCAAGCACGCAATGGACAAATGTCAACGACATCAGCTGACTTAGGAGTAAAAATGACTATGAATAACACGAAAACTATCAGAAATAGCGTAAATAAATAGGGAAAACACATAAGCGGGGGGGCGGGGGGGCGGTCGCTCCGGGCCCACGACCGCAAAGGGGGCCCACTCTTGGCCAAATCTATCTTGATTAATTGTTATATTTATCGATGCTTATTTGTACTGATTGCTGGGGGGAAATAATAATGAAAAATGTTAGGCCTACTAAAGATGCCACTGGTCCATAG
Organism: Alosa alosa; assembly: GCF_017589495.1. Lineage (NCBI taxonomy): Eukaryota > Metazoa > Chordata > Actinopteri > Clupeiformes > Clupeidae > Alosa > Alosa alosa. Next base: position 25,879,557 of record NC_063211.1, on the reverse strand, counting down.
AGTGCGCTCACAATGGGAGTTCGTCTGTCATGCTGCAAATTAAATAGCCCGCACTCTCCCTTTTGCTACACTGTTGCGTTTTAAAATCGAAACTGATGCCACAACCGGTCTGGGTTTGCCGAAGTAGCCTATGCTACAGGCTGCATTTATTAGCCTACAGAAAATCAGCGACATAGCATGTAGGTCTGTGCCTACACTGTGCACTTGCCGCGACAACAGCAGTCACTATCAGGCGCGCCAGCAGGAATGAATGGTAAGCGCACCATCTACCCCTCCGCGCGCAACAAAACATTTAAAGGCTTAATAATATTTGTCCGTTTCCCGGTTTCGTTCGTGCATTGGTCACCTAAAAAGTAGCCTACTGTAGTACAAAATCCATATGCAATATACAACAACAATGCCTAATAACAACCTATATATTTGGACAACTTTATACGGCCCTATAAAGGGTAAAGTTACCTTTAGTTTTGTTCTAGTTTACCGTTGTGTATGGCTTTAAACAGCGTTTATTAATCCAGATGTAATGCTAACGTTTTGACAAGTATTTTGCCTACCTTGTTCATCTGAAATAACTCCTCTAGTTTTGCTGCCTCCATCCTTTGCTACCTCCACCCTTTCATTGTTTCCAAAAAACGTTTTATATCCATGCTCCGTCTGGCATCATGTTTTTGTTTGTTTTTATGTAATGTTCGTAATTTTATGTAATGTCATGTTTATTTTTTATATATAGGTTGCTAGGTTTATTTATATATATAGGTTGCTAGGTTACGGGGACGCTGGCGAGACACGCGCAGCGTCCCCGTAACCTAGCAACCTATATATATATATATATACCGTGTATTCTCCGTGTAAATTTATGCACCGAACCGTGACGCCCGTACCGTTTCGGTTCAATACGAATACATGAACCGTTACACCCCTAATATATATATGTGTGTGTGTGTGTACATATATATATATATATATCCATGTGTACATGTTTCTGTGTGTGTGTGTATTTGGACAGGTGGGAATGAATGAATGTGTGTGTGTGTGTGCGTACGACTATGCACGAGCGTTATAAATGCTCCAGTTTGCCCCGCTGGCTCCAAGTCTTAATGTCAGAGTGAAATTAAAAGCCCTTGCTGTCGCCCAGGGGCTGAATCTTAATTCAGTTTGCTGGCTAACTCTACAAAGCTGGAGATTACATTTGGGTGACAAGGTCACTGCATACTCTAATAAGAGCACTATGGTGGCCTTTGAACAGAGGAGAGCAGTGAACAGTGATCTCTGTTTGAAAAGTGTACCTGGCCCTGGGAGAACGAAGACCTGCTCACAAACCCGAGACCCTCTGTGCCGCTGGAGAGTGTTCAGGCCACGGGCTCGCTGTCATTGATTCTGGAGGTTGTTGAAACTAAGGTGGAATAGCAATGAGATGTGTCCATTTTTTATTTGGCAAATACCCAGTGTGATGTCTTGAGGTGAAAAAAAAATTAATCAGTTGAAGAATGTTGATCGTTCTGTGTTTGGTTGTGGTGGTTTTTGTGGTGGTTTATTAGGGCCCAAGCACTGACGGTGCAGGGCCAGGATGGCCTTGCACAACGAGGTGAGAAGCTCTATTGTTTTTGTCAGGATTCTTCTTCTTCTTCTTTTTCTTCACTATTTTTGGGACAAGACTGCCTTTTTTGAGGTGGTTCCCCTGGTTGAAAATGCATGAAATTTGGTACACATGTCAGTCATAGCGCCCGCTACTCAGTTATAGAGGCTTTGGGCCGGGGTGTGGGCCAGAGACTCCATAGCGCCCCCTTATGTCACTGAGCTTCGTGGTCGACATATAGTTTCAGCTACACACACCAAATTTGGTAGGTGTGTGGGGGCTCCCAAAGACGAACCACTTTTGTGTGCATTGCATTAGCCACACCCAAAAGGAAGTGAAGTAATTGGGATTTTGTGCTTTGTGGACATGGTCCATTTTTACACATTTTCCTAGATGATTGATCTGATTCATGTTAAAGTTGGTATACATGATGCCAAGATGCTCCTGATTCTAAATTGTGAAGCTTTTTCTGATATAATGTAATTTCACGAAATGGTGAAACTATGAATTTTAATACCCTGCCACATAAATAATAAGTGTGTCATAAATTCACCATGCATTGCTAGAAATGTTTTAAATTTCACAGGTTGTTGACTACCATGCTAATGATGATTTTCACATGCCCATAATGCATATTTGGCATAGCGCCACCTACCTGCAACAGAAAGAATTGCAATTACACTGATTTCACATGATCAATTTCAACATACTCCTCCTAGACAGTTTGTCAAAAATTTGGCAAACATGATGCCAAGATGTTGCTGATGTTAATTTGTGAACGGATATGTTGAAATAGATAAATAATGATTTTTTTTACACGGCTCTTCATAATGCTGAAGAATGCTCCATTCACTTGAATGGGCCTTCCCAATGTTCGGTGGTCTGCTAATTCTCAATAACAGACCGTTGCTAAGTACAACAGACCGCTGTCAAGGAAAATGGGTTTTGTGCTTTTATTTCACGTCTTTCATATCACTACGCAAGGACTGGAACTTCATTCAAAAGTGAAAGCGGACGGTTGGACAGCTGTGTTCTAAAGAATGTTTGATTCAAGTTCAGCGTGTGCTTTTGCGAACTATTTGTTTCTCGGCAAAAGTCACGATGAAACGGTAACAAATAGGCTATATGCTAGGCTATGTAGGATAAAGAGTCATATCGCGGGGAGTTTATTGTTTCGGTTTGGCAAGTAGCCGTGTAATAAGGGGGATAATGTATAGAACGCCGGTCATTATTGGGAAAATAATTCCCTTCAGGGCGGAACAAGACCCCTCCGCTGTGCGTCGGGATCCAGTTCGCCCTGTCGGGACTTATTTTCCCAATAATGACCGGCGTTCTATACATTATCCCTTACTTGTTATGATTTTAAAATCTCGCCACATAAACAGGAAATGTGACACAATGCATTGAAAGAATGGTTTGAAACTTCTCAGGTTAATAGATATTATGATGATATTCAGACACCCAATGGGCCTGCCTGGCATAGCACCACCACCTGGCCAAGCAGGAAATGTGCAAGAAATGGGCAATGCCTTAAAGCTTAACTTTCGCCAAAATGCATCCTAGGATGTTTTTGTGAATGTACAAGAAGTCAAACCTTCATTTAAAAGCATAATTACGTCCGAAGCGCCACTTTTAAGCTTGTCCGTGTTGTCGTTTTTGGGTCAAATGGCCTTTTGAATGGGAATCATAGGGGCCCTACTATTTTGTACTACTATACTACTACTACTACTACTATACATGATCGAGTCAAAATCGCTATTTTACATTAACAAGGTTCGACACAACATGAAACTTTGCAGGGCTCTACAGTGTGCCCATTTCACTCGCACATGCGAGTAAAAATGATGCCATGCGAGTGCAAAAAAATATTTAGGCGCACTGGTGCGAATGACTTCTAACCATGTCAATATTTGTCTACAAAATACACCGCAACATCGAGAAACATTACTGGTGCAAACCATAGAATCACGTCGCGAATGCAGCATAAAAACTACACCTCCCATCAACGTTAGCAGTTTCGCATTGTGACTCGCTAGTAGTCGCTTCTATCAAATCCAAGAGCTACAGAAAAAAGCGGAAAAGTTAGACTAGCCAGCCAAGATGCAAAGATTGAAGAAATTAATTCTTCTATCCACCGAATTCATTGGAAATAGGAGGAACAGGATGAGATTCTGAGAATGCAGTGAGAGAAGGAAAGGTAACCTAACATGCCTTTTAGCCCAGTTGACGTATTGGCTGCAATATGCAATATAGCTGTAGCGAACCGGCACAAAAGTAGCCTCCCGTAATACTCCAATTTTATTCAAAGGTAGAACGCTACTGACAACTCCAGGCTTCCACGCATGCTTGTTTGTTTACACCGAAAACGAAAGTAGGCCTGACGTTTGCCTACTGCCCCCATCAATGCAGATATTTCAAATAAAAACTAAAAGTATAAAACATATGAAGGGTTCAGATGCAAAAGCCTCTAAATGCCACCTATGTCCAAAAATGAGATAAAGATGGTGAGGGGATGCTCTCCACACATAGTATACGCTAATCAAATAATTTAACTTCTAAACCCACTAAATACCACTCTCTTTCTGGTCTGAAATATCGATTTATAGGCAAAAACCTATAGGAGCCTGAATTTCAATGCTCATTTAAAAGAAAAGTGGTCAGACGGATTTAGAGGGTTTTGCATCTGAACTCTTCATATATCGTTGATTAGCCTATGTTGGGTTTTGTGGAAGAGAAAATGGACTGTTTTAGTAGTAGTAGTAGGCAGTATGCAGTCAGATAGGTCACCAGGGCATATTTGGATTAGCTATACTGTAGATGGATTCACAAATAAATAAATTAGCCTACATTTGGCAGGATACTTGATATACAGGCTAAATGCAAATATGGCAATGTATTATATTATTTTACATTAAAAAAATGTAGGAAAATAGAACAGACTGAAAATAAAGTAGGCACTGTTAGCTGCAGTATAATGTTAGATTATGTGTAAGTTAAGTACAGAACTGACTGTGCGCCCAAATTTTTGTCTGTGCTCCTAAATGTTTTAACTTGGGCGCACAAGTGTTAGTGTAGAGCCCTGCTTTGATCGAAGTATCATCAGTGTCTCTAAACATGAACTCAAGCATTGAGAACATTTTTCATGTACAAATAGTTTACTAAAAAGAAAGGTTTTGGACAACACACTCCTTGACTGGCAAGACTGGCAGCGAGCAGAAAAACCAAGTGAGTTGGTAGGGTCACGTGGGATCATGTTTTGTTGCCCTATCAGATTTTACTGATTTTTTGCAGTGCAAAATAGTCTAGTTATTAATTTGTTCAATTACGATATGGACAGCGTGCCAGTGTGGAGGCTTGGTTTTGAATTGCATTGCTTGAATTGTTTGTTTATTTTTTGTTTGAAATAGCCTGCTATTATATATTTTATTTGATACTCATTATTTATGTTTATTTAAGGCTTATTGTAACAATCAGAACAGAGAAGAAAAGTCATTGCAGTTTTATGCTAGTTATTTTGTGGTAGAAATATCGGTATCGGCAAGTATACATATGTAAATACTCATACTCGTATCGGTTTGAACAAAAATGGTATCGGGACATCAATATTGGCAAGAGAAGGAATGCTTTTTTCACTATTGTTGGATATCACAGATTCATCAGAATAAGTGTATATGACATCCAGGCACCCAATATGCCTGTCTAGCGTAGCGCCACCAGCTGACCAAAGTCAGAATTGTTTTTGGAATTTATTAAATATTAGTTAATATAAATCTGATGATATCCCCATGCCCAAACTGTCCACCTGGTGTAGTGCCACCAGCTGACCAAACAGGAAGTGTGGCAGACATTGACAACACCTTGGTTAATTGTTTGGAAACTTTCAAAAATATTGGATATTAGTATTATGAAGATATTTATATACCTAATTAATGCCACCAACTGGATTTTTTCCATTTATTTTGGATATTGATATTAGATTCATTAGATTAATTCAGTTTAGGTGCATGTCAACTTATTTGGGTCCTGACTTCACACATACAAACACTCTCTCTCTCTCTCTCTCTCTCTCTCTCTCACACACACACACACACACTTGTGGTCAGCAAATAACTTTACCCCTACACACAAAAGTTGGTAGGGATATGGATGAACACAAGGGGATTGGAGTCATGCCCCCCATCCCCCACTGAGTGGTTAGGCTGAAAGCAGTTTTTTAGGATAACTAGTCAACTGTTAACTGCATTGCACAGCATATCACAAAATGTATGTTATAAACTAACAACTTGGAAGCATGTCATTGTACCACATATTCACATTGTGCTGTAGTGTCATCTAGTGACAACCATCGCTGTAAAACGTCACACCCAACAGGAAGTGAGCAAGTGCTTCCGATGTAGAAAACAAGCTAAACAAATAGCATACACCTCAGATATTTACATCTGACAAATGCACCACATGTCAGTGCTTTGTTGGATTCCGAAATGTCACGGGTCACGGTAGGCAGGTGCTCGGGCCCGCCATTGCCACTTGCAGCTATTTTTTTTATTTATCTTTTTTGTGGCAGTGTGGATTTGAGCCGAGTTTTATCCAAATGATGAGTTTCTCGCATGCTTCTGTTTGGAGCCATCACTCTTGCTAGCTGTAGCATGAGCAGCCTCCTCTGATAGAACCGCTGCTGCCTGGACACTCAGACAAACCAGCATCTATCTTACACCCACATTGCAATGCCCAGATCAATTTCGTACCAGTAATGTCATGTCAATAACCTCTGACCTAAGGGGAAAATGTTGTTACATTACACCATCTTTAACAAAATGTCTCTGTCATTCCATCCATGTGGTGGAGATGAAAGTGAATGGCTCTCACATGAGAACTGAGTGCGGGAAGATCAGAAGGGACTGTGATTCTGAGAAACGATACCTTCCTCGTTGCCCTCTATGTCAAAAGTTTCACCCCGGTACATTGTGTCCAGGCTGGCAGAGGGAAGTGGGACAGACCATGATGAATGGATCAGTGGATGAGCACGGCTAGGAAGAGGAATGCATTCTTTCTAGCACTATTTACCTCCTCTACAATCAATTGCCAGACAATGTCCACACCAACCCTGTGAAACATCAGTTGTTTTATTCTGCCTGGAGGAGTTTGACGCCAACAACACAGTCATATACACACTAAATATTGTGTGAATAGATTCCTCTGTCAATGGAGCTGGTGTTGCGTCAATCTTCATACCAGTAACCAATCCTTTAGTTTAATCAAACTTTAATAGATTGGTGCTCGACTATCGAATATTCTTCAGGTGATGGAATAGCTGCTCAGTAAGGGTACAAAAATGATCAAAGCAATCTTCATGAATCTCCATCATGGTGTTGTCCCTTGCAGAAAGGTGCTTTGTCAACTTCCTGAGGAAATACCAAGTTAGCAAAAGAAAGCTGACCTTAAAGCCAACATAGTCCAGCACACATTTGTCTAAATATGCAGTTCACAGTGAATCATGAGTATGGGGTGGGGGTTGATACACCTTTTCAACGTGGGTTATACACCTTTTCTCATTTTGCTGTTTTGTTTTTTTAAGAAAAAAACTAGCCTGTAGCAAAGATGCTACAGGGGTGCTACACACAGTGTGACACCTGAGCTGAAAGCGTATGATAAAGTGCTCAATTTACCCGCTCCCTGTCAGTGCGCTAGAGCTCTATTAAATGCGTGAAATCTCGAGCAGCTTTGCGGATTTCCCGACCGTCTCCCTTGGAGTAAAAATACAAATTTAGACATAAATAAAACAGCGTCTTTAAAGCTCGCTGTCAGCCTTAGAGATGAAAGGAAGGCACCATCCGACAAATGTCATAACGAAGCTTTCCCGGCGGTGTGCATGTTTGTGTGTGTGTGTGCGTGTGTGTGGAGAGAGAGAGAGAGTTATCTGTTCCGCTAGTTTCAGAACGGGAAATTCACACGCGCCTTCTGACTGAATCGCCGCCTTTTATTTCTCTTCCACGCGCATCACAACATTCTTTCTTCTGACAAGCAGCACAGCACGAGGGGGTTGAAATGAAGAGTCCAAACGCTCAAGAGAAGTTTACTTCCAGGAGGCACCGGTCTTCACTGTGATGGTAGTTTTCATTTGTTGCTTATCAATAAGCGTAGGCCTGATGATTCACTTCAAAAAGCAGACATTTCTTTGAAAGCTCCCTGCATGTGCCAATATCTGTTAGTAATTAATCACACCAAAGGACGCAACCATTCTGTGTGCATGTGTTGATAATTATTTTTTATTCAGCTGAAACTTTTGAAATTGAGAGGGTCTGCCCAGCTTTTCGAGAAGAATTGAAAGTTCAAAGCTGAACTGGTTGTGTGAGCACTATATATACAGAGACATACCTAAAACTCCATTTCCTTCAAAACTCTGTTAAGACATTTATCTTTACATTTTCCTCCATCAATCACAAACGCTTTCCAGGCAAAAAAAAGTATTTTGAATTGTGAAGAATGCTGTAGCCTGGTTAAAACCAAACTCATTCAGCTGGTGAGTCTGGACACTCACAATTGGGAAACCTTTCCAAAACTAGCATGGTGACGGGCGCTAATTGGTCCAGCCCAACCAATCACATTGAACAGGGGGTCCTAAAGGGGCTATCACTTTGTAAATGGTATGCGCTGCGCTCGCCGCTAGGTTGCTCTTGGTTTAGGTAACGTCCCAAAGATTTTTGTTGTGCTTGCCGCTGGGCTCAGTGCAAAATACCAATGACTTACAGCGTGCCGCGGTCAAAGTTCAACATGATTGAACTTTGACCGCGGAACGTGCAAGAGTGGCAAAGCGGTAAAATGCTTTGCTCAGCACAGCGGCAGACCAGTTCTTGCACGCGCAAGCCGTTGACTATAATGCATTCAATGCATCATAGCGCATGCTGCGTGAAATGTGATAGGTTACTTCCTAAACTTTGCAAACTGGCAGTAAACAGCATAGGCAGTCAGGAAACAATGTATATGCACCTTCTTTTGCTGTAAATAATTTACACATTCTTCCAACTGCGATTTTTTGATGTTCTGATGCTGAATGCTGATTGCTAATACCATTCACCACAGGCAGTCAATTTCGATACAATAGCATCATCCCCTCTCGTCTGATTGGGTAGATTTTCTGCCGACCTAAGGAAACGTTAGTGAATTATGGTGTTCCAGACTAGTATCTCCCTGAAAGGAGATCTAGGTGGGTGTGGCCAGGCTAATGATTTTTTTAAAAGCAAGGTAGAAAGTAAAGTTTTTCCAGCAGGTTTGTACACTATACAGTTCTGTGAACATTCTTGTGTTTTTAAAAGCACACAGAACCATTCATATTTTCGGTGGCTCACACTCATGTCATTCATCCCAAGGCTAACATTTATGTTTGCATTGCAGGTAAGCAGCTTGCCTGCCCTTAAACTGTATGACACTCATATAAAGGTCAGTCCTGGTTCTCTCTGAGGTCATTCCTTCAGTACACATAGCCAGTGATCCACTAAACATGTGAGAAGTGTATGTTTGTGCTGCGTAACCTTTTCCCTGGACTCACACAGAGACTTGCTCCTGCAGGGGACTTGGGTGTGTGTGTGTGTGTGTGTGTGCTTGTGGCAGAGACCCTGACACAGTGGATTATCGAGAGTGTCTAAAGTTGCAGGCCCAGTCTCCTCTCACTGCCACTGACTGCACTCAGGCATATCTACGCACATGCATATGTGCACACACACACACATACACACACACACACGTGCACACACACCACGCTTAAAAAGATTACAGGCTGCACACTCACAGTGCAGGCGTGTGATAGGCTGAGGATTAGTAGAGTAATCAAACTCATTATAGATGCCGCAACTACTGCAAGCCTTGCTGCTCCACATCACATGGGGTGAGAAAAGCTGCATGGGGCTGACCTCCAGTCAAACAGAACTGACTTTAATCCAGTTAATCAGGAATAAGAAAAAAAACAGGCATTAACAATACACACTCAAGTGTCAGCAACATGTGTTCCCATGTACAGCACCCTCCACATTTATTGGCACCCCTAGTAAAGAAGATGGCCGAACAAAACGTTGGCATGTTTATTTGACCTGGCCAAAAATAAACTGCATGGATGCTAGCAAAACAATCCATGAAACATGGCTGACACACACGTTACATCTCAAACAGATGAATATTGACTGAAATACCCTTTCATAGCTGGCAGTCAGCTCAACCCAGGGATTGCAGAAGGAAAGTAGCTTATCACTACAATTTTGATATGAGCCATCTTTTCTCACTTGTGATATTAATCTATTTTATATGGTCCTCAAATAATAATAATAAGTGTAATACATGAAGGTGAGCAAAATCAAAGGTCTGTGTTGCAAACAGAATGGGCATTTGTATGTGGCCATACACAATGATATGAATCAGTTTGAAGCAACATATTGGCTGGGAGATGCATAAACACGTACATAACAATCACAAAGCTGACTGAATAATAACAAGCAACCTAAGGTAGAGGAACTATGTTTCCCTCACATCATTTGTGTTTTACCAAATAACATGTTTGGATTCAGGTGTATCCCTGGCTGGAAGCCTGCCCGAATTGACCAAAATCTAGTCTGGACTTGTTGTATTGAGATGCCTCTATGCCCGTATGAAAGCTGTGCACTGCCCACCAATCAAATTCCTTTTACAATGATGGATATTCATTCACATTACCTAAGCACGCTTGGGTTGATTTTGTTTATAACAAAAAGGCTAGAGTTTGTATTGTGTCTGTTGTATGAGACATAAACAAACAGAAAACAGTGAATAAGGGACTGTTTGTTATTTATAAACGGGGCCACCGGAGGAATTTTGAGTGCTTCAAACAAAAGTTGCATGACCCTCCCCTGCCTATCAGAACATTTTCAATGACCCTCCAGCAGCATTTTCAAAAAAGACATGACCCTCTCCGGCCAGTTGTCAATACTTTCCGCCCACGTTTTTAAGCGATATGAAAACACATCGACTTAGGCCACCGTTCTAAAATCAACCTCTACTTTCTGATCTTACACATCACACTTCACCAAGATGGTGGCCATTTCATTAGATTTACTCACTAACGTTGTGGAAACACAATAAGCATGGAAACTAAATGCACACTTCCTGCAACTGCATTAGCCTACTTGAAATCAGTTACTCCTCTAGTAAGTTCCAGAAATGTTACAGATAGGGAAAATCTTAACTTTAACACAGTTCTACAAAAAAATAAAATAATTTTAAATAGTTGGTTACAGAGAAATATATCAATCTTTGGGAGAATTTTATTAACAAAAATGGAAGGAATATCTAGACTAATATACCCAGCTTATTCCATAGCTATTCCAGAGAAATCTACCAAGGCAATAAATCAGTGTCATTATAATTTTATTTGGAATAACAAAAATCATTTAATAAAAAAAGGAGATTTAGTGAAACCAGTTGAAGATGGTGGAATGAATGTAATTGATTTTGAAGTGATGGTACTATTAAGTTGAGATGGCTACAAAACTTCTTTAAAAATGAACAGTGCATTTGGTTTAGTTTACCTGCTCATCTTTTTAATAAAGTAGGAGGGATACAGTTTTGTATACATATGTGACTTTAACCCAGTTAAATGACCATTTAAGCTATCTAATTTTCATAAACAAGTGTTACTATACTGGAAATTGATTTACAAGCATAACTTCACCCCACACACAGCTATTGTATGGAACAATAGGTACATTTTACATAAGGGAAAATCTTTGTTTTATAAGGAGTGGATGGAGAAAGGAGTTTGGGCTATTGCCCACTAAATTCAATTTGGAATGTTCCTTTAAGCTATACTCTGTAGTCATCAAAGCCATTCCTTTAGCATTAAAAAACATGTTCAAGGGTATGTTACAGTATTCGTCAGTAATTCCTGTTTATTCTCATCTAACAATTAACAATTATAATTTTATGGATATGAAATGTGACAACAAAGTACTTAGATATGCAATGACGAATGAATGTTTTCCTATTCCTGTTAAAAGAAGCATATTACAGTATCATCTGAATTTTCAGTGATTCAAACAAAAAAAATTAGAAGTAGATATTTATCCTTTCCCCTATTACCAAAAATGAAAGAAGTGCACTTCAAGACGATTAATAAGATCTATCCTTGTAACAATTTTTTTAAATTAAGATTCATATTAAATGATTTTGAAATATGTATTGTCAAAAGGAAGTTGAAACACTTGTTTTTTTACGTGTATGATAGTTAACACATTTTGCCAGATATTCAATATAACTCTGTTAGATGTGGTATCTTCTGGGAGGAGAAAAACTCTGAATTTTTATTTAATAATCTTATTATTTTTGCAAAGTTTTATGTACATAAATGCAGGTATGCAAAAACCCTCCCTAACTTTGTGTCCTTCAAAAATTATATTGCTTTATTTTTTGAGTCCTTAAAGAAAGTTAAAAGCAAGAATGCATACAGATTGTGTAACCTTCTTTTGGTCTTGTTATCCCCTTAATGTTTTTGACTGTGTATATGTCAAAGATGAAATAAAGGATTGGGAAAAAAAAAACTCCTAGTAAGTATTCACATGAAATAAAACAATAAAACATTGAGACCACAAAGCACACTGGGTAATAACAAATTCAACACATGAACCTGTTGCTATGGACTCGTCTCTAGGCTTCCTCATTGTAAAGCTGCCGAAGCTGAACATTATCCAAAACTCAATTTCTCAGACGAGCGTCAATGTGGGAGCTTGCTACACTCCTTGACTTGAAAAGGCCGTTTGCATAATTTCACAAATAATCACAGGGACCGAAAAATACCTAACATGCCAACTTTTTCCGGGTTTATCATTTTAACTTTTCCCCGCTGCCTTGTCGTTTTAATATTTTCCCGTAGAATATCCCATATTACTGTAATACTCTCATAACATTAGTCCTGCATTCTGGCCTGTCTCTGTGTTGTCCTGTTGTTACCCCTTGCCCTTCCAGTGAAACAGATGTATTCAAATCATCGTTTTGCTTGCTTGGCCTATTTAAGTTAACGACGTGGTTGTCGTGAGAGCACGATTCATTGGCGATGCAGTGTTCGGCCGTAGGCGATGTCTATGCGCGCACCTGCCAGGCTACTCAGCTACAGGTAGACAAAGAATTCCCCCTGTATATTCACTCCAAGTTGGCCTACCATGACTTACCAACTCTACACTGTAGACCATAAACTGGCTATTTATATGACCAATGTATTTGTTCAACTTTATGAAGCAGAATTACGCACTGCTACTTGGAATGTAACACATTTTTGTTGGCAGGAGAGAGAATGACAGCGATTAACAAATTGCACTTGTTGCTGGTTACCAATAAATAGGGCCTACTATATATTTTTTCCAAACAAAAACAGAAAGGATGGAGACAGCAAAGCTAGAGATGGGCAGGAACAAGGTCAATTGGTAGAAATGCTTGACAAAACGTTGGAGCTGGATGTGTGGATGAATGAAGCACAGGTATGCTTTATGTTAAGCATGCGCACTGTTTAAAGTTAGGCTACACGGTAAACTACAAGTAAACCAAAGTTAAATTTAGCTTTTTTAGGGCTGGATAAAGTGGACCAAATGGATATAGGCGTGAATAAAGTAGGCTACTTTGTTGCTCCAACCCTTCCAACGTTAATGGGGACGAATGTTGACATTTTCCGTATTTTGCGTGAGAAACCCGGGAAATCTCCCTAATTTTCATTGTTCAATGTTGACAGAGCTATGGAACAAAAGAGAATGTTATATGGCGACAGAAATCAACAATCAAACACTTTGATACACACTTTGATTTTTTGCTGTTTTCATTAATACAAAAGATGGGTGACCCCCCCTCCTAGACAAAAAAAAGTTAGGTGACCCTCCCCTCAACAAAGAATAAAAAGACATGACCCTCCCCATTTTCCTCCGTGGCCCCGTTTATAAATAAAGAACAGTCCCTAAGGCATTTCATTTAAGGGTTTTGGCTACTTTCATTCAAGGGTTTGTCCTACTGGACTCACGTATTTTGATGCTCTGATTGGTCTATCCAATTTTGTGCAGAGGCATATTTCCCCTGTATCGATTGAAACGCGCCATTATCACATCCCAATGGTGCAGTACCAGACTCCAATTCTGAATAGAACTGAGTCTGGCTACATCAGGGCCGGCTAGGGAACCCCTATTATAAAAGTGATTGTGCCAAACACTTAAAAAAATTGCCTTTTAAGGTAATGGTACAATATTTTTTATCAACATTTTCCTAAATTTAAAAAAGGATCTAGAGGTGTAACCTTAAAGTCCTTGTCATTAATTCTGCAATGAAGGAAAGGTACGATAAAACAATAGCAGGATCAGGGAACAGATGAAGAATAGGGTTTGTCAGTGTAGAGTAGCCTACGTTTTTGATGATTAGAGCTGTAGTCACGTAAACAAGGGATGGTATATCTCCTCGCTGTAAATAATAATCATCAATCATCTCCCTCTCTTCCTCTTCCCTGGTTTCTGCCTTTCTACTTACACTTTCTAACCTCTCTCTCCCGCTCTGGCACTCCCTCTTTCTTTCTTTCTCACTCACTCTCCCTCTCCTGCTATCTCTTTCTCACTCGGTCTTGCCAAAGGTTTTAAAACTCATTACCGCTCTCTGGATTAGAATCCACTGCTCAAACAATGGACTTAATTAAGACTGGTAATTATTACAGTCAGTGCGCAGGAGCACAGCAGGCATGAGGGGACGACTGTCCTCTCTCAAACTTCTACAAGACTGACACCCAGCTGTCAGACAACCCCTTAAGAACTCTTCTCCCATCGAACCACACCATATGAATCCATATGTTGTCTTGAAATGGTGCACTTTATTTTTCTCCATCTGTAAGTCAATCACACTAATCATGTGGGCTTGAAGGTGGTGTTGCCTCGGCGTGAGATCAATGTTGTTCTGTCAGACGAGAAAAGTAGTCTGAGCTGAGCGGCTGCTATCTGACAGAAAGCTCCAGTCTCCTAAATGGGTTATGGAGAGCCAGAGGGGTAAACTGGGAAAAGGCCTCATAAAACCTCAATCCCTCTTTTCCTCTCTCTCTGTTTCTCACACACAATACAAGCACACACACACAGACACACACACACACTCACACTAAGAAATGCACCTACTGAGGCTTAAGCTCACACAATCTCCCCCTCTCTCACTGTCAGCCTCATACCCTCTCCCACCCTCTGAACACTGGAGGTAATGCTGTTACTGAACTGGTCAGGGAATGAGGTGCTCAGAACCATGCACAACATAAAACATCTTTTGGGGCATCTGGGTTGTTTTGAAGTGAATCATTTTCACTGGCATCAAGTATTGTGGTATCTATTTCTATACATCTTTGTTTAACATCTGGGTATGAATTTATTACATTTACTGTAAAGCATTAATTAATAAATATTCCATCCAGAAAACATGGCACTGAGGGATCCTTGATGTATTATTTAAATGGGAGAGTAAGAAGGCTCCCTGTTTATGACCCATCAAGCCCTGCACTATTTATTGTGACACATTTCATAATGATCAGAAATAAATGGTATAATTTGTTGACTTAACCATAATAGTAAAGTCTCTATTTAACTTTTCTAATTCCACGTTACAACATGCTTTACAAAGGCAAAATAAAACAAACAGACATAAACATTAGGTTTCAAAACAAAACAAACATAAACAATTAGGTCTATATAAACACATAGCTACAATTAAGTATAGGCTACATACATTTATATTTATATATTTATATACATATACAGCATAGTGACCAATACAGTAAATTTGTATAAGAAACAGTACCTTTTTATTTCATTACAGTGTAGGGGTGGGCGATATATAGGCCTATCGTCTGCGATAATATTGTGATTGATGTGAACGATGTGCAAATTGACATTATCGAGTATTTAAATTACTTATGGGGAAAAAACACCTGAAATCGCACTGATGACTCATACATTCCCAGGAGGTAGGCTATGCGGGACAAGTGCAGCAGAGCAAGTATCACGTGATCACTAGTGGGTCACAACGCAAGGGCAGCCGTGGCCCACTGGTTAGCACTCTGGACTTGTAGCCGGAGGGTTGCCGGTTTGAGCCCTGACCAGTGGGCCACGGCTGAAGTGCCCTTGAGCAAGGCACCTAACCCCTCACTGCTCCCCGAGCGCCACCGTTGAAGCAGGCAGCTCACTGCACCGGGATTAGTGTGTGCTTCACCTCACTGTGTGCTGAGTGTGTTTCACTAATTCACCAATTGGGTTAAATGCAGAGACCAAATTTCCCTCACAGGATCAAAAAAGTATATTTACTTATACGTTGTCCCCAGCAGCCTAATGTTTATTTTGTGCAGGGAGAGTAGCCTACTTGGGATTTTATGCGGATACTTCTGTTCAAGTAGCATTGATGAGACAGTCACGTTTTTTCCTACATGGTATTATATGGTGAGAAAACATTAGCCTTTGAGTATTTTAATAGTCAGTTGTAAACAAATACCTATTCTCATGTAACTCTTTTGTAAATGGACTGAAGTTCGCTCTAAATATCTACGTTTACCGATTATGCTAACCGTTAGCATCTCTATGGGATTTCTCATATACATTAACCATAAGCTAACGCATTAGTTTCTATTCTGTAAAAACTTGGAATGCTAGGTTTGAAAGGAACCAGCTTCAGACTTTCTCTTGGGAAACTGTTAGGATTGTCATTGCTAAAACAAAACAATGAAGGAAATAACTGAGATGTAGGCTAACTCTGTTTTTTAAAGGTTTGCTCTTAGTTTTACAGTGATGAAAATCACTATGTAAAGGTTTTCTAAATTTTAGGAACCATTTAACTATTTGGGCATTATTTTTTAATTTTTGACATCATACTGTAATTAAACTGAGTATTGCACCTGTTCCAACAGTTGCCCTGTTCCAACAGCCAACTTCTCTCTGTGTCTCTCTCCATTCAACACGAATACAAGGCACCTTCCATCTGTCTATCAACATCCATTAAATACTATCTGCCTATCAACATCCATTAAACTATCTGCTTATCAACATCCATTAAACTTTCTGCTTATCAACATCTATTAAACTTTTTGTCTATCATCATCCATTAAATACTATCTGCTTATCAACATCCATTAAACTTTCTGTCTATCAACATTCATTAAACCATCTATCTATGAACATCCATGTGGAAAAGGAGCCCTCTCCTTTTCACCTGTCTTCTGGTCTATATTAACTATTGAAAGATTGCTTTGTGTTACACGTCCAACGACTGTGCAGCCAGACACATTCTCACATCTACCTTCTACTGATTTATTTGAGGGAGTTTTTCATTTTATTGTCGTTTATGTGGTTATGCTTTATGTGCATGTGACTGTGGGTCAACTTAAATTGTTGTAGTGCCAGGATGTTTAAAATGTCTTTGTCTTTGCACTATGGGAGATTTTTAGCTGTGTGAGGATAATTGTATAGACCAGGGGTGGGCAAACGTTTTGGTTCCAGGGCCACATTGGGTTTTGGAAATTGGCCGGCGGACAACTCGCATAGACCTTCACCCCTCTACAATGGTTTAGCCCAACATCTTAATTGGGTAATTGGCAAGCCTATTTAAAAGCGGGTTTATCTCACACAGAGAGAGAGACTGGAAAGACAGGACAGACAAGAGGACGCATGGAAGAGCCAGATATCCAGGGACAGGGAAGTCATAGAGTTTGATAGATAGATAGATAACTTTATTTATTATTTAATGTTTCTTTGTTTAATGTGAAGTTAACTCTTGCTTGCTGTGAGGCAAGGGGAAAGTGGTCCAAAGTTACAAGGTCGCCTTGTTTGGACAGGGAGCCTAAAAAGAGTATGCCTAGTTTAATGGCATATTTATATGTTTGTATACTGACTCCCTTTTCCCTTTAGCCTGGGTGTTCCCATGCTGCCTTGCGCGCGATTTGATTCACGCTGCTAAGGCAGCCTGGAGACCATGGAGCAAATTTTCGCCTGAGATAGGGAACCAATCACAGAACAGGCGGGAAAGCAAGACGATGATGAGCTATGCACAGACGCATTTGATAGACATCCGTGGCACCCAATAAACGGATCTGGGCATTTTTTTCAAATACGAGAAAATGAACGTTTGGTTCCCAGACCACGTCTCATTGAGAAGTGGTGGCGCTAGCCAGGCTATTTTCCCTTTGTGCTTCCTGGGTAAACTTTCTCTCTATCAATATCCATTAAACTATCAGTCTATCAACAGCCATTGGCATCCATGTTCACTTCAATTAAAACATAGCAACCACTTTATATAGTATAGTAACCACTATGATTGCAACACCCTAAAATCAACTACCATAATGTCAACCTAGTAACATCCATAGCAACCAACATGATTACCCTAGCAAACAACATAGCAACCATTTTATTTAGCATAGAAACCACCATGTCTACCCTAGCAACATCCTAGCAACCATCTCAATTACCTTAGCAACAACCTAGCAACCATCCATATCTACCCTAGCAACAACCTAGCAACCATCTCAATTACCCTAGCAACACCCTCGCAACCATCTCAATAACCCTAGCAATAACCTAGCAACAACATAGCAACCATCTGAATTACTTTAGCAACAACTTAGCAACCACTTCCATACTGTCACCCTAGCAACTGCCATAGCAACCATCATCATTTATATCATCATTTACATGCTATTTGTAGGTCCGTTTCCAATAAAGAAACCAATCTAAGAGGAGTCCTATGGCTGACATGTGTTCTTTCAAAATATTGTCTTCCAGTTGTCTTTTGTATATTTATTGTAACAAATGCCACATGAACAGATATTTCATCCCAGTATAAACTAAACTTCCTAATACAATTCGCAGTTGACACGACACGACTGACACTGTCAGAAAAAACGTGGAACTCGCACCTAACATGACATGCACCTAATTTAAACAAACATATCACCATTAGGCCATTACTAGTGTAATCACACTATGTAAAGTTACATTCTGACATTAAAAAATTATATTAGAAAACACCAGAATTCGTTAAATTTCAATAAATTCAATGACAGACATTTGGCACTACACTATTTTTTGCATTTTGATGCACTGGTAATTCCTTGGCATTTTATTTCTAGTTTATTTATCTATTTATGAGTTTATATATTAATTTAATCATAATAAAGAAAAAGACAAACTCAAGCAAAGTCAGAAAAGGTTAAAGTGGGTTTTAAGGAGACTTAAAGGATGACACTGATTCAGCTAACCTGATTTCTTCAGACACCTCATTCCAGAGCCTAGGGGCCATCAAAACAAATGATCTGTCCCCTTTAGTTTTTAGCCAGGCTTCTGGAACAGTTAAAAAAACTGTTCTGAAGAACTGAAGATCTTACATCCAGGTGTGTATGACACTAACAGGTCAGAAATATAACTGGGAGAAAATAATAAACTCACATTTTAAGTCAATAAAAACATGGAAGCCAGAGAGGCATAGGCTAACACAGGAGTGATGTACTCACACCTCTTGGTTTAAAGCCTGGCAGCCAATATATGGATTTGTGGTTAAGGCGGGTAAAAAGACTGTTAAAGGGGAACTTGGCAACTATTTCAACGTAATAAACCCGTTTAGAAATCATTTGGATGGTTAAATGACCTGTTCCGGTGAAAATGGTGACTTTCCCCGCTGCGCCTAGCGTCCTCAGACGGAAAACAAACCTTGCAACATTGAGACTACCGTCCCGAAAAGAGAAGTGAGAAACAAGAAACTAGTTTTAAATTGTGTTTCTTACCTTGTAACATCCACACAGTTCTGCCAAACTTATGCTAACCGTTCGCTAGCTTGTAAACAAATCCATGTGCTTTATCGTTACCTTTTCCCACAGTTTGAAATAGCATAATGCACAATTTCTCCAGCAGAGGGGGAAATCCTGCCAAGTTTCCAGGCGTGATGAGATGAAGGCATGCAAAATAGTCTTTTAAACAATAAGATCTTATTATGACCGCCGCGCAGCGAAGCGTCATAATAAGATCTTATTGTTTAAAAGACTATCATATAGTCAAACCTCATATAGGTTTAGTCAGATTTTTTATTTTTTAAAATTTTTTTAAAATTGTTTTTATTTTTCGCATGTCCAAAT
Organism: Alosa alosa; assembly: GCF_017589495.1. Classification (NCBI taxonomy): domain Eukaryota; kingdom Metazoa; phylum Chordata; class Actinopteri; order Clupeiformes; family Clupeidae; genus Alosa; species Alosa alosa. The sequence goes on along the minus strand of NC_063211.1, from coordinate 25,859,848 downwards.
TTCCGTCAAGGATTCCCGGGACACTGAAAGACCGGGGTACACGAAACATGGTGGGCATGTAACCCCACATGGATAGCATGAAACCATCGTTTTCGTTTTGATCTGTAGCCCCCCCGCTGGACTGGACCCCCCGAAAGGAGGGTAGGGCAGACACAGTTCTCTGAATATCTTGAGAACTGTAGGGCCTAGGATGACCAATTTTTTCCGTATGTTTGCCTCCAGGGGTCATGTTAACCCATTTCATGTGCACAAACAGATACACACGCACACACATACATTCACAGTAATCATACGTATGACACATACTCACACAGATAGACAGACATCATTTGAACAAAACTTAGAGCATATTAACCTCCGTTGCTCAGCCAAATGCCTTCCTTACGTCCTGTTATTACAGAGTTACACTCTGTGGTAAATGTGAGTGGTGTCTCATTTAAAAGTCTGACTTCATGCTTATTCAGTAGAGCATTTAGTGTTCTCCCCAATCCCAGACGTTCACATTGCATGTTTGTTTGTAATGGATGGAAAACAGCCTATAATGCTAAATGTCTATGACGGGATGATTGAAACACCCATTTCATTTGTCCTGACCAGGCAGTAAACCCCATTTCACTAGTTCGCCCGTCGGCATGATTGCTATACTGAGTGTATAAGCTAAGCACGTGTTTGGCATGGTAGCTGGCCATGGTCATGGAATGCCTGAAGCAAAGATCGCGATAGAGTGATGGCCGCTTGCACCCCAAAAGAGCAGAAAGGAAGGCCACTACCGAAACATTTGCGCTTGCTTAGCAAGTCATAAATCCACTAGATGGAGTGGATGTACAGTAGGACTGATAGGCATCTGTGGACCAACGGCTCAGTATTTGATTGCTGCTCTGATAGGCCAATGCATGCAGCTGTAGTAGCAGCTCTTATCCTGAATGCACAGAGTAGCGGCCTGCGGGAACTGGATTTGACAAGGATATATATTAGAGTCTGGAACCTGTGACGAGTAATGGGTAACCTTCATCTGAAGGAGATGAAGAGAGCGGGCTAGTAGCCGATGCTTGAGCTGACCGATGTAGTGAGATGTAGTGTGATGGGTATGAAAGCAGAGGATCTGAGGCAGAGTTGGATATGAAAAGGAGTGTCCTTTTCGGAACTGATCGGTTTTAGTCTGATTGGTAGTAAACGTATTGTGTCCTGGTCTAACTCTCAAGATCTGCCATCGGGAATGAAATGAGACGAGGGGCATGTAGACTCACTACATCTCAGCAGCCCAAAGGAGGCCGGTAAACATGATGGAGGGTGAATCAGAGTGCTGTGACATGAACCCCTTGCGAAGTATAGCGAGGCAAGCGGCAAGTACACAAGAGTGGATCTTTGTTGCGCTTGCTCAGCGGCGGACATTCGTGTATGCATAACCATGGGAACGATGGGTGTCAGGGTTCAGCAGAGCTGCTGCCGCGAGGGTCTCGGGGTTCAGCCAAGACGTTGCTGCATGGTCTTGGGGCTCAGCGGAGCAGTCATTAGATGGGTCCCAAACCTTGGCGGAGCTGTTCCTAAAGGTCCTATGGGGTCAGCGGTGCTTCTGCATGGGTCCTGGGGCTCAGCGGGAGCCATCTTGCCTGGGTCCTGGGGCTCGGTGGAGCCGTCGTTACCTGGGTCCTGGGGCTCGGTGGAGCCGTCGTTGCCTGGGTCCTGGGGCTCGGTGGAGCTGTTGCTGCATGGGGCTTTGGGCTCGGCAGAGCAGTCATTGCACGGATATTGGGCCTCGGTGTAGCTGCTGCTGTATGGGTCGTAGAGCTCGGTGTATTTGCTGCATGGTTCTGGGGCTCAGCGAAGCCATCGTTTCATGGGTCTTGGGGCTCGGCGTAACTGCTGTTGCATGGTTCTCGGGGCTTGGTGGAGCCGACGTTGCATGGGTCCAGGAGCTCGGCGTAGTTGTTGCTGCATGGTTCTCGGGGCTTGGTGGAGCCGACGTTGCATGGGCCCTGGATCTCGGCGTAGTTGTTGCTGCATGGCTCTTGGGGCTGAGCAAAGCAGTCGTTGCATGGGTCTTGGGGCTCAGCGTAGCTGCTGTTGCATGGGTCCTGGAGCTCGACGTAGTTGTTGCTGCGTGGTTCTTGGGGCTTCAGCGAAGCCGTCGTTGCATGGGTCTTGGGGCTCAGAGTAGTTGTTGCTGCATGGTTCTTGAGGCTCAGGGAAGCAGTCGTTGCGTGGGTCCTGGAGCTCGGTGTAGCTTTTGCTGCATGGGTCTTGGGGCTCAGCGGAGCTGTTGTAGCAGGGTTGCAGGAGCTCAGTGAAGCAGTTGCTGCGTGGTTCTTGGAGCTCAGCGAAGCAGTCGTTGCATGGGTCTTGGGGCTCAGAGTAGTTGTTGCTGCATGGTTCTTGAGGCTCAGCGAAGCAGTCATTGCATGGGTCCTGTAGCTCTGTGTAGCTTTGCTGCATGGGTCTTGGGGCTCAGCGGAGCCATTGTAGCAGGGTTGCAGGAGCTCAGCGGAGCAGTTGCTGCGTGGTTCTTGGAGCTCAGCGAAGCAGTCGTTGCAAGAGTCTTGGGGCTCAGAGTAGTTGTTGCATGGTTCTTGAGGCTCAGTGAAGCTGTCGTTGCATGGGTCCTGTAGCTCTGTGTAGCTTTGCTGCATGGGTCTTGGGGCTCAGAGGAGCCGTTGTAGCAGGGGAACAGGAGCTCAGCGGAGCAGTTGCTGCATGGGTCTCTCTGAAGCTGTTGTTGCATTGGGTCCAAGCTCATCCCGTACTATCTGTGGCAGCCTTAAATAATCCAACCTGGGCTGAAAGAATACTTTTAGAATACCATTACCTGATAAAACATGACATATTCAGCATGATACGACATACAACACATAATACATGATAGGCAGATAAGGCATGATAAGGCATTAATGGTGAGTATCCAGATGGAATGAAATGGCTGTGGCTAATGAATAGCCGGGTAGACGGAACGGGATGTTAAAGCTTTACAGACGTGACTCCGGGAATGGAATGGGGAGGAGGAAAAAGAGGGAAGGGAGGGAGCAGTCGTCGGAACGACTGGAAGAGGGGCAGCCCTGGACCGGGTCCTGGCTGGGGGAAGTGGGTGGGGAAGGGGAAGAGGGGGCGGAGGGAGTAGCGACGCGGTCGCTACCGGGGCCGTCTGAAGAAGTGGAGTCGGATCCGGAAGTACGGCGGAGATGCTGTGGGAAGGAAGTCAGTGGTTAAGAACCTGGCCACTGGCGTGGCTGCGGCTGAAGCAGCGGAGTGATGCGCTCTGGAGCGTGTGGTGCAGGAAAGCGCTGTCAAGAGCAGCCTGCTTCCTGGTCAGGAGAAGAGAATGAATAGAGGGAGCGGGAAGGAGAAAAGATTGGTTTAGGACTTAAATAGGAGTTAAAAGACGGAAGAGGAAGGAATTTCCTATCCGACCTACGGAACAAGATGCCGCGGAAATGGAGAGTGCTGCGGATGTGTGCCGCTGTCCAATGATTGGAGCAATGCAATAGCGATAAGGTTTTTTTTTTTTAATGTTGATGTCAAGATTTAGCTAATATCCAAAGTTGTGCCACTTTTGATTGATGAGCACGTCAGTGCAGTGTCGTGTTTCACTAACTGTCACACAAGAAGACGACATAAATAATTGCAGCTTGCAATAAGATAATGCATTGCGATGCGATAAACGATTGTATGCGATGCGATAATAGCAAACAATTTTAAGAAGACGACATAAATAATTGCAGCTTGCAATAAGATAATGCATTGCGATGTGATAAACGATTGTATGCGATGCGATAATAGCAAACAATTTTAATAAGCTGTCAATGGAGGTGGCGATCACTCCCTCCTGTCGGTGTTGGCATGGAATGAAACAATAAACCGGTGTTCAAGGAGTGTCATTAATATATTCTGGCTGTAGACTGGGGTTTGAGGGCCTGCTGAGAGCGAACTTAGCGCAACTGCCCACAAAGCACTGCTTGCTGGCGAAGTGCTAATTTTAAAACATACGAATAACCAGTCATTGTAACCAAACATGACTTTAGTTTATTTGCAAGTGAACTAGCTTGTTGCTCTACCCCGTAGGAGCTACATGAAACGTCGGCCATCGACACAGGACGAGTTGACCAATCATGGCCCTTGCTGTCTGCGTCGCCTGACGCGAATTACAAATGTATACTATCGCTTTAATAATTGCTGACGTCTGCGATGCAGCGCCATCGTTTAAACAGCCTGCGGAACAAGCCGGCGGAAATAGGGGCACTTAAGGTTGAGGCTTATCAGTTCGTTATAAGTAGCTTAAATATCCAACAACGCTAGTATCAGTTTATGAGAAGAGAAGTCACTGGACAACTACAGGAAGTGAATGAACAAGACCTGTTCGTTTCCGATGCCAACACGGATTACGGATTGAGTGATCTTCGGAAGATAGGCCTCCGCTGGATAGTGGATAGCCTACAAACTTCAGACGCTTGGCGTGGCGAGCCATGTTAGAATTTAGAGCATTTTCAGTTACCTGGATAATCTTGCGACGTGAAAACGCGAACTTGGAGCAGCCTGATGTTAGAGCCTTGAAGTAGGCTGGGGTGAGTAGGCTATAGCATAATCGATAGTTGTAGTACCCTTGCTCTGTGCAGTGACCTGAAAACGCTGGTGAACCAGGTGGCTGTAGCCCATGGACTGGATGTAGCTTTTGGATGGTTAGTAGTGAAAAGACCCAGCTCCATTACGTCTGCCTAGCGAGGCTTTGCGACTCCAAATAATTTTCGCGGCCATGCAAGGGCAGACGATGGATAAGGAGGCCGGCTTAAATATCCTGGCGGCGGAAGACAGGTGAGTTAATTGCTGTCAATCATCCCTAAGGGCTCCTCCCGAACTTTGTTTAGAAAACATAATTTATTCTAAGTCAATGCACACATATCTGGGTTTATACTATATGTTATGCTATGGACGGACAAAGATGCCATAAGTTTTCAAAACAAAACTACATGTTGATTTAAAAATAAATGAATATTGAGTAATTGAAATCAAATAATTATATTTCAACCACACAAATTCGGGTTGGAAAAATTCTGATTGAAAAAATTCAGATCGACAAAATTCAGATGGGGGAGAAAATCATATTCTCCACAAAGATTCTAGATTCTAGGTGCGTGCAGTGGATTGAATCAGTTGCCAGTTGGAACTTATAACGTTAACGTTACAGTCAAACATCCTTCACTTCACACTGCAAAACCCTCAAGTGCTGCTGGTTCTACCAAAATGGATCCCACTGAGGTAAGTGACTTTTGGTTCACATATTAATGTCTGTTTGTTGTTATGTAGGGATTTTGTTTTGATCTGTTGTTGTAGATGTGTTGTCATCAATGGCCATAAGGATGACATGATTTAGATAGATAGATAGATAGATAGATAGATAGATAGATAGATACTTTATTGATCCCCAAGGGGAAATTCAAGGGTCTCAATAGCATACAGACATCACACACAACATGCACTTACAGCAGAAATGGTAAACATAAGTATAAGTATAAACATATAACTAAACTCCACTGTACAATAAAGACAGTAGAAGATAAGAAAGATAAGAAAACTAAATACTAAATACACTATATAAATTAAATTAAGAAAGTCCAATGTGCTTGAGGGTGATCAAGCATAAGACGCTTGTAGTGACAGGGCCGGGACTGGTAAGGTGCTTAAGGGAGTGAGTGTCATGGTGAAGGTGCAAAAAGTAGTCCAACAATAGTCCTTTAGTTATGTGTGCATGCCAAGGTGCTCAAGAGAGTGAGTGTCATGGTGAAGGTGCAAAAAGTAGTCCAACAGAGTAAGGTCTAGAGACCAGCATAAATAATATGGACAAATAGGAGAGTAAAGTATAATGTAGACAAGGTAAAATAAAAAACTATTTCAGTGCAAGAACAGGTTGAGGTAATATGGTTATAGCCATTCATTCATTCAGAATTGTAGCAGAAGCCTGACCGCAGCCATTGATCATGTGTGCTAATATAGCATGAAAAACAGTGAAGCATTAAAACAGTAGTGAAAACATTAGGCTGTGTACAGTAGTAAAACAGTAGTAAAACAGCAGTAAAGTGGGCAGTCAGTACTCAAACATGGAGAGGGTGGAGAGGCAGACAGACTAAGCAGAGAAGTCTATCTCTCCTCTTCCCTTTAGTGAGGCATTGAACAGTTCAATGGCCCTAGGAACAAATGACTTCCTCAGCCTTTCAGTTGTGCATGGCAGTGAGCGATTTGAGAGACACTGTAGCTGTTGGCCCACTTTTTTATGTCTATAAACTTCTAACATATTGTCTAATCATTACAATGTATTTCATTGTCTTTTTCTCTCTATCTTCAAGCTGGAAGGGGAGTTCAGCCTATTATAACAAACAGAAAGGGTCCAGAACTTGGTCTCTTCCTGGGACCTCCCGCCACTAACCTCAACTAGCCGGGCATTGGTTTTTGAATCACTTTTGTTCCATGCTGTGAGTGAAAGAAATTTGTATTTCATGTATTTTCAACAGTTGGTCCAGCCAAACGCATTGCATTTATCAACGATTTCTGACATAACTTCCTACATTCGCCCTGTTCACTAGTTTGCCCGGGATTGCTATGCTTACATAGCTGGTAGAGCCAGGCTAATAACCTCATGCTAGTTTGTGAAAATGAAATGTAATTTCTTCTTCCATCTGCATCTCAGGTGCTTGGCCGTGTCAAGAAGCAAATCAAACAATTCAGGCAGGGCCTAAAAGACACCCCTCTATAGAGGGTTTTGACTCAACAGCCAGACACGGTGCCCTTGCTGTTTCCGAAAGAGGCGACAGTAAACCTGGGTCCAGAGGTAAGTTATAATCTTTTCATTTTTTTGTACAACTAATCATTATCAATGTCCTATCAGCTGAATGTGTCAGCCTCCCTTTTTGTGCCCCCTTTTTGTAAAACTAGTTGATCCTAAAGTGTATCACTGTCATGATGACAGTGACGATGAGGATGAATGTTCGCCTGAAACAAAGAGCCGGATCTGCTCTTATTTCAGACAATTCATATCTAGTGGTAAGTTTGAAATGGGATTTTTAAAATGTAGATTTCTATATAGACTAAGCATACGTTGAGAAGTTTTGAAAATACTTATTGCTGTTAATGTTAACTCCCTAGCCACCCAGACTGAGCTCAGAGACCTCATCATATTTTGGACCGGATGGGAGGTTATGCCGCAGATGGTAACTTTACAAGTTATCAAAGCGATACTACCAACAGCGTCCACCTGCTTTGAGACCTTACGCCTCCCTGGCCATTACATGGATTACCACAGCTTCAGACATGACCTTGTGGCCAGCATTTCCAGTCACAGGAGTGGATTTGGTCTGGTCTAAATATATGTTTTTATTAAATTCACAATGACCATCTTTTTTGTGTTTTGCCATTTTATTAACAAACAAAAACAATGATTCCCTATGAGATATTTTGGCTACTATTACATTAGTGATTGAGAAAACTGAAGCGCTGCTAAATAGATGTCCCAGCCAAATGACTCTGAAGTTGCTGTAGGGTTTACGGCTTCCTCAAGTGCTGCGATCTGGTCATCATTCAGGGGACACTCGGTTCTAGGAACAACAATGCCGGAGTGTGCATCTGCAATTAAGCCACTGTCCTCCCAATCGATATCCGGAATGTCCAGTCCCTAAACAAAAACTCTAGTGTTGGTAATGCAGAACTACTTTTTTTTTAATGTTACCTTGCTCTATATTATAGTACTAGTATTATCATTGTTTTTATAGAATTGTTCTTTTGTACTAGTGAACTACAGTACATACCTCAAAGTTGGGTTCAGGCACAGGATTATAAATGATTCCCATTAGCCACAACTGATCAGGAGTCATACTGCCCTCTGTCCGGAGGGGATGATTGTCCCACATCCTTCGGAACAGGTTGAGGTCATTCTGAAGCCGAGGGAGGAAAACATAGTGGCAATAAAACAGGTGGGTTTCGTCTGTTTAGTCAAGGTAGCCATTTTTCTCCAGTGAGTGTAGCACGTCGTAGTAGACATTGGTCACAGATGTCCAGACATCTCGCCATAGCCTCTCAATACTGGAATACAGATGGTGGAGCTTGAGTTATTTTATTTATAGCAGTTGTCAAACAAAAACAGATTGTAAAGGTATTTTTTACCTTTACCTTTTTTACCTCACCGTTGATTGTGGACACTTTTTCCTGTTATAAAGCTGCCCCTGTCTGTCCCACGGACCGTGAACATAAGACGGGCAACATCCACATTTTCCACTCCTTGGTCACTTCGCACTCTAATGGAGTAACAAGCATATGAACAGAAGTTAAAGGTGCTGAATGTGAGTGCGCCATCTTGTATTCTGCCTAGTGGATCTCCAAAGAAATTACAAGGACAAATTACATACCAAACATGAATTTTATGAATGGAAAATGTTGATTTTGTTATCAGCCAACTGAAAACATTACACATTGTACCTTGAAAGCCCCTCATGGAGAATAGAAGGGAGGAAGGAGTGATTTCAAGTTTGGTTTCAAGTGAACTAACGTGTAATAATAAGTAAACACTTCTGGGCTGTAACCAACACAAAGCAAAACCGAGAAACCTATATCAAACCAGAGTTAACTTTTCCATTGCTTTTTTACTTGAGATGTCATTACTTAACTAGTTCACATAGCGTATGATTTTCCTGATTGCTGTAATCCTGTATTTAGCACCATTTGGGAACTGTTTATTAAATTGTTTAAATTACATCATCGTTTAAATTACATGTATAGCTAATATTTACCTCAGCAGAAAGCCAAAATTGTCCACAGCCTCTTGGAAGAAGGCCAATGTGGTTACAGCAAGGTTGTTGTGTGCAGCACCAAGGTACATTATCTGTGAAAGTAGAGAGGTAGGCTACTCATGAAACCTATTTTAAAATCCTATAAGGTTGTTGTGGTACAGAGCAATTCCCATTCTGACCAGTTAGTGGCCATTATTGCCATCACATGTACAGTAATCATTACGAAACCATGTTACATTGTAACGCCTTTTGTTCCCGGAATTCATTGGTTTGCATTGTGTCCACACACTGAAGAGAGAGCACATTGTTTCATGGACCAAATTGACTAGTGGCCTTTTTTTCTTTTCGTGGACATAATGCTGATTGCATTCTCTGTCGTAGACGAAATAAACATTTTTTTTTGGTCAAAAGTAATTCTGTCGCATCATTCTGTGCATCCTATTTCAATTTTGTCCACAAAAGTATTGTGTTGTGTTACAGAAGGCATTCCGTCCACACAATAGTAACTTAATAACTTACGAAATGCATTCAGTGACATATTTCGTGAGTCAGCAGTTTACAGAATGAATTATGTGTCATGATAATGTCATTAAGTGGACGAAATGCATAATAGAATCACGTAATCAGCTTTATTGTGACATGCTACAATATGTGATTCAGCAGTTTACGGAATGAATTATGTTTCACGATAATTTCATTGCGTGGACAAAATGCATAATAGAATCACAAAATCAGTTTTGTGACCTGCTACAATACATTTCATGAGTCAGCAGTTTGATGAATTAGCCTACAGTGGGTCCCATTTAGAAGTGGCCACTTCATTCGCACCTCTCTGTGATTCACAGAGCTGCATGAAATGTAGGCCTATTACAACTTTTTAACACGAGGTGGCAGCTTAAGTCCGCTGTAGAATTGTGAGATGCATTGCCAGTTTGGTCCACGAAACAATGTGCTCTCTTCAGTGTTTCGTGGCCACAACAAACCAATTTGTGGATTCCGTGGACAAAAGGCGTTACAATGTAATGAATGTAGCCTATTTCGTCACACAAAAGTCATTCTGTCCACGAAATAAGGCACGTTACATTTGGCGCCCCACACACAGAGGATGTAGGCTATACATTTCTCATAAAAAGTCACTTGTCTATGAGTTTTTAGGTCTGCATACCTTTCTTGAAAATCCATCAATGCCTCCAAAGATGACTATGTTATATCTGAAAATACGTATTAACACATTTAAAATAACAGCAAAACTAACTAGGCTATTATAATAAGCAATGATTAAGGAAAGCATACAAGCCTACCGGATCAGTTTGTGGTTTGTGTCCATATGCATTAGGGATCTTGGGCCAGGGACGGAGTAGGTTCTTCTGACCACACAGCTGAGCTGTGACAGGCGAGCAATCACCCCCACCGTATCAACTCGGTCCATTGCTGCTCGGACTCTGCCGTACTGTACTCGAATTCCCTCAGTCACTAAGGCTGATCTTAAAGAAGCCCTATGCAAGTCTGGTTATTCCTTCGCTGTTTCTGGGTTTTGGGCTCGCATTTTTCCACATAGCCCCCTGATTTGGGCTGCTAAGCATTTTTCAAGAAACCAAGCTAAACACATAGCTCCCCTGCAGCTTCAGTAGCAAGTGACTGCTAAGCAACAAAGCCAGGTAAAACCCCCTGACTAGGCTAGCATCCGAGCTAGCCATCAAGAAACCAAGCTAAACACATACAGGGCTCAAACAATAAATACGGTCGAGCAAACACATTGTTCAAGAGACTATCAAACCACATTACAAAAAGCAGACCCGGCAAGTTCACCCAAGGGTAAGTTTCCTTACTTACAAAACAAAACTGTAACAAATTGCTCTCTAACAAAATAGGATAGGTGTATGCGCTCAAGTGGAATATAATCCAATTGGATGATCTATATCATTGAAATGTATAGTCTGCCCATTCACCTCGCTCCAAGGGGCGGCAGAGAATTGTCTTTCAAACTGCCTAGGCATGCCAGCCAATAGAAATCCCTATGGTTTGCTACTAGACGTACAGGCTGAGCAAATTCTGAAGTCAGCAAAGCTCACTTCACAGTGCTCCACTCCAAAGACACCAAACTCTTCTGATGCAACATTGTTCATCAGAGGCACTCGACTGTGTAACCTTGTTTCACTCCATAAGCATTACTGGGCAATCAAAATGTATAACTGACAACCAGAGGTGGAAAGTAACGAAATACATTTACTCACGTTACTGTATTGAGTAGTTTTTCTGTGTATTTTGTATTTTTTTAAAGGGAAACTTGGCAGGATTTCCCCCTCTGCTGGAGAAATTGCACATTATGCTATTTCAAACTGTGTGAAAAGGTAATGATAAAGCACATGGATTTGTTTACAAGCTAGCAAACTGTTAGCATAAGTTTGGCAGAACTATGTGGATGTTACAAGGTAAGAAACACGATTTAAAACGAGTTTCTTGTTTCTCACTTCTCTTTCCGGGACGGTAGTCTCAATGTTGCAAGGTTGGTTTTCCGCCTGGGGACGCTAGGCACAGCAGGGAAAGTCACCATTTTCACCGGAACAGGTCATTTAACCATCCAAATGATTTCTAAACGGGTTTATTAAGTTGAAATAGTTGCCAAGTTCCCCTTTAAGTAGTTTATAAAATCGGTATTTTACTTGATTACATTTTGAGTGAAGTAGGTTTATTGTACTTCCGTACATCAAAAATCTCATCCGTTACTTGAGTAAAAAAAAAAAGTTAAGACTAACGTAAACGGAAAGGGAGAGAAAAAAAAATTGCGCCCTAAACCACTAGCCTCATAATGATCAGCATGTAGCCTACAAGAGGACATGAATCAAGCTGGCGCCATGCAGTCTTTCTGAAAGTGATGGAGATGGAGCTGGATCACGAGATGAATCAGATTACATGTGTAGCCTAACCTATGAAAGTGTATTTTCCGCTATTTCAATGGGTTGTCTCAGTTCGTTTTAGCACTGATGATTGTGGAGATATTCAAGCAAACACCATGGGAGAGTGAGAGTGACCTTAGACCGTTTTCACTATGTTTTGTATAGAAGTCAGTCAAACTTTAAATTTCGTCTGACATTCATTTTGACATTTAATTTGGAAGTTAAAATATTCAGGTACAATAAATATATGGTGGAAATAAGTATTGAACGCTGACATTTTTTTTTTCCAGTAATTAGCCTAAACTTCCAGTGAGTCTATTCAAAATTTTCACCACACATATAAAAAATCCAAATATAAGAGTTATGTGTAATAAAGTGGAATGACACAGGAAAAAAGTATTGAACGTGCCTACTGAAATTTCTTCAATACTTTGTGGAAAAGCCTTTGTTTGTAATGACACCTTCAATATTTCCTGTATGACAAAACTTATTAGTCACAGTATTAGGTGTGATTTTGGCCCATTGTTCTAAACAGATTCCAGGGGTCCCTCTTGTGAATCCTGAGTTACTTCCAGAACTGTTTAATTGAATTTAATTGAATTGGCTGCCTTCAAGTCTTTCTGGAGCTTTCTTCGAGTGGTCCTTGGCTCTTGGAATTGACTATCCTTCTGTCTCCCTGGTCAGAAATATTGCGAGGAGATCCTGTGCCCGGTTGATGATGCAGTAATGTTCCTTCCACTTGCAGATAATGGCTCCCATGCTGCTTACTGGAAGATTCTGAAGTTTTGAAATGCATCTGTAACGAGTTTCATTGATATGTGTTGCAACAATATAGGTTGCAAAGGTCTTGGGAGAGCTTTTTGCTTTTATCCATCATGAAATGTTTCTTGTGTGACACCTTGGTAATGAAAAACCTTTTTATAGCCTATCAATATGTAGGCTACTAACCAAGCTTATATTAATTTGCACAGATAGAAAGGATAACTACTCTCTAACTACTTACAGATTCCAGCTCGTTCCTTCCCTTTCCTTGCCTTAGTGCTTTTTAGCGTGTTCAATACTTTTCCCCTGTGTTATTCCACTTCATTACAGATGCCTCTACTTATGGAGTTGTTTTGATTTTCTATGTGTGGATTACCTGAGTTATTACTAATGCCTGGTGAAAATGTTGTGCCCCCCTATTCCACTTTTCAAGGGTCCTCTACTCCATAGGGCCCTATACTTCCCACCCCCAGTTTTACGCCCTTTAATCTGCTGAACCTTCTGCTCGTTTCAAATATAAAAACTCTCTGCAACTCAACATTGGCCTGCCTGCCTCAGCTGCCTGTGAGGGGCTTTTCAGTTGTGCATGATTACTGTTCACTGCAAAGCGACCAAGGATAAGTGCAACTAACTGAAAATCAATTACTGCTCAAACTTAAAGGAGAACTCCGGTGATTTTTTACATAGATCTCGATTTCTCAACATCACCGAGTACTGTCGGTATGAACAAAACTGAAACAATCGGTTTTACCTAGCTCGAGTTGCTGCAGCTACACACACACTGAGCATGAACATGTCTGTCTTAGCTGCTAGCTGCAGCAACTCGAGCTAGGACCAAAGTCCTTTTAGACAAGTACCTCTTGTGGCCATATTGCAATGCTTTTTGGGTACTTATCGGGCATCTATTTCGGCAGAAATGCGTGTGCGTAAGGCTTCACGACACCAATCTTGCTCCAGCAGCGAGATCACAACAGATGATTGGCACGATGTATTCACAACACACCACATGATTGGTTCAATGTATTTACATGTCGATGTTTTGCCACGGAAGGGTTGTGATGTGTAGACAACTGCCATATTGGCGTTACAAACTAACTCCATGCATTACTATGGAGGTTTTTTTGAGTGCTGTATCTCCTCATTATAAAGTGTCTGGTAAAACTATAAAACTGGTTGTTTTGAGTGTTAGACTGTGGGTGTGTGTTTGAACTTGCCGCTTGTTGTGGCATTCTCATGTGTGGCTGAGGAGCCAGCCGTCACATCCCCCTTCGAAGCTGGGACAGCGTGAAAGGAAGTCTGCAGTCACATTGGCCCGTCCCGGCACATGGTGGATGGTGAACCGGTATGGTTGCATTGCCAGGTACCAGCGAGTCACCCTGCTGTTTGTGTCTTTCATCCTTCCCATCCATTCCAGAGCCTTGTGGTCCGTTTCCAGGATGAATTCCCTTCCCAGCAGGTAATATCTGAATGAATCGAGGGCCCACTTCACAGCAAGACATTCCTTCTCGATTGTAGAATAGCGGGACTCTCGTGGTAACAGCTTCCTGCTAATAAACGCCACTGGATGACACCCTTCTGGTGGACCTTGAAGTAGGACCACTCCCACCCCTCGCTCGGAGGCATCAGTCTGAAGGATAAACATCTGCTCAAAATCTGGACTGTATAAGATTGGATCCTTACCCAAAGCTTGTCTGAGGTCTTCAAAAGCCTCCTCTGCTGCCTTAGTCCATAGCACTTGATTGGGGCACCTGGAACCCACCATGTCAGTCAGAAGTGCAGCTCTAGAGGAGAAGTTGGGAATAAAACGGTTATAAAACCCAGCCATCCCAAGGAAAGACCTGAGCTGCTTTCGGGTCTGAGGCAGAGGGCAGTTCTTAATTGCCTGAACTTTCTGGACTTGGGGTTTGATCTCCCCATTGCCAATTACAAAGCCCAGGTATTCAGTCTCAGCCCTAGCAAAGGTGCATTTTCGTGGATTGATGGTCAACCCCGCTCCCTGAAGATGCCGCAGGACCTGCTGCAGATGATCCAGATGTTCTGGCCAAGACAGACTGTAAATCACCACATCGTCAAGGTAAGCACTGGCAAAATCTGATATTCCAGTAAGTACCTGATCCATTAATCTTTGGAATGTTGCGGGTGCTCCATGTAATCTAAATGGTAGAACTTTGAAATGAAACAGGCCCCACGGCGTTCGAAATGCCGTTAGCTCCCGAGATCTCTCAGTCAGGGCAATTTGCCAATATCCCTTGCATAAGTCAATGGTGGTAAGGTATCTTGCTTTTCCCAGCCGTTCAATCATCTCATCAATTCTAGGAGTTGGGTAGCAGTCAAACTTTGAAACAGAGTTCAAATAGCGAAAGTCAATACAGAACCGAATCGCACCATCTTTTTTTGGTACTAGCACAACTGGGTGGCACCACTCACTCCTTGATGGCTCTATAACTCCCATGGACAACATCTGGTCAACCTCCTCCTTCAGGGACTCCACCAGCTGCTCAGGGATCCTGTAGCTCATGTGCCTCACTGACGCCTCTTCCTTCAATACAATGTCATGAGAGACAACATGTGACAGACCAGGAATCTCAGAAGAAACATCAGGAGTGCACAGGGCCCTCACCTCATGTTGTTGGTCCTCATGGAGATGTTGCAACTGTAACTCCAGTGGTGTTATCCTGGGTAGGTACTGCTCTTCATCATCCTCTTCCTCTACCTGTCTGATTAACAGGGACTCTGCTCCTCTTTCCGGTCGGGAAACCCACTCTTTCAACAGATTGGCATGAAGGACTTTGGATCGCCTCTTCCCTGGGGCCGAGACCCGATAAGTAGTTGGCCCAATTTTCTCCTGTATGACAAATGGACCTTGCCACTTTGCAAGCAATTTACGGTCATGACTAGGCAACATCACTAAAACCTTCTGACCAGCAGAAAAGCTTCTGTGGCGTGCTGACCGGTCGTACCAGAACTTCTGACTCTTCTGCGCCTGGCCCATGTGTTCTTGTGCCAGAGTGGACCCTGCCGCAGCTTCTCCCGCATCTGTATAACATAAGCAGTGACATTAATGGGCTCTCCCTTCCCTCTCTCTCCCTCCCAGATCTCTTTAAGGAGTGACAGGGGCCCCCTCACCTCATGGCCATAAAGCAATTCAAATGGCGAAAAGCTTGGTGGGGTACAGGGGTACCTCCCTATATGCAAACAGAAGGAAAGGGAGCCATTGATCCCAATCAGAACTGGTGTCGGTCACGGCTGCACGGGCAAAGTATGGCAAGGCAAGGGAATCTTTGAAATACAAGAATCTTTATTCTGGAACACAACCCACAGACTAATAACCGACCAGGACTGAGAGGAGACAGAGGGTTTACATACACAATAGGTAACAGGGCACAGGTGGACAATGATCAAGGTAAAACAAGAGACAGGTGGAAACCAATATTAAACTAACAGACTAATTAACAGAAAGACAGAGGACTGGACGAGACCAACAAGACATTAACGGGGAACAGGTGTGGAAACAGAAACGGAGGGAAAAACTAACAAGACAGGAAGCACAGACCAAATAAGGAGATGGGGCAGAGACAAAGACAGGTGACAGGCAGGTAAACACAAAGCACATGGGGAACAAACAAAGGAGCACATGGCTGACAGGAACTAAAACACAGGGACAGGAAGTAAACACAGGAGCACATGGCACAGGAGGTAAACAAAGGAGGGACAGGGAACACAGGATCGTTACAGTCTCGTTGACGAACTTCCTCAACATCTGCTTAAGCATCTGATTGAATCGCTCCGTGAGCCCATCAGTTTGGGGATGGTAAGGAGTCGTACGTAAGCTTCTGATACATAACAGTCCGTAGACCTGTTTTAGAAGAGTAGACATAAAAGTTGGTGCCTTGGTCAGTAAGGATTTCCAGTGGGAATCCAACTCTTGCAAACAACTGCACCAAACAGAACGTTACCTGTTTAGCCTTGACTGATCTTAAGGGAAATACTTCTGGATATTGTGTTGCATAGTCAGTCACCACCAACATGAAGCGATTACCTGATCTGCTCTTTTCTACAGGGCCTACGACATCCATTCCCAGATGCTCAAATGGAGTAGTTATTATTGGCAAGGGTTGCATAGGGACTTTACAGGAACCCCTAGCAGTGGCCTTTTGGCACTCAGGACAGCTTCTGCAAAACTGAGCTACCTCCGCTCGCAAACCTGGCCAGAAAAAGTGTTTGCTGATGCGAGCCCTAGTCTTATGTTTCCCCAAGTGGCCAGCCCAGGGAATGGCATGGCCCAGGGTTAGCACCAACTCACGTGCTTCTCGAGGGACCACCAGCTGCTCTGAAGACTCCTGACAATGGTACAGCACCCCTTGCCTAACAACAAACTGCTCTTGCCCAGTACTCTCACCACTATTATGGTCCTGTTTAGCCTTCAGGAAGCATGAACTCAATCCAGGATCATCCACCTCCTCCATGGTTTTCCCTCTAGGCTGGATCCATTTGGTGAACAGTTCCTTCAGGCAGACATAGAGCTCCTTCGGGCTTTCGCCAGGCTCCACCTCCCCGGAACGGAACTTCAGCCTGTAAGACTCGGGATTAACATCATATCATCATATCTGCTTTAATCTATTCGTAACTATTAGAATCCTGAATGTCCATGTGCACATAGGCCCCTCAGGCTCTGCCCGTCAACAGCGGAATGAGGTGGAATGACCAGTCCGAACGAGGCCATCGGCAGGCTGCAGCAATTCTCTCGAACGCCAGAAGAAAATGCTCAATGTCGTCTTCATCAGTCAGTTTTTGAAACCTGGGTTCAAAAGAATGATGCAATCGATCTAACCTGTTGCCTTGGAAACCACGAGGACCCTCCGGCTGGCCTGTTGATCGCTGAGATGGACAGTAGCCATCCTCCTCATCTTCTGAAAGACAGGGCTCCAACAATACCTCTGGGTAAGCAGCAGCACGGGCCTGCACTGTTGGCCGCGGGCAGCGAGACTCAGGCTCCTCGGCCCACCTTAGCTGCTCCAGCCCCCTGTTCTGGTGTACCCCTTGCCTCTCGGCCAAGGCAGGAGTGGGCTGGTGTTCCAGCTTGTGCCCCAGACAGCTCAGCTGGTATTGAAGATCCTGTATGGTCTTTTTCTGTTGGTCGGCCTCCCTGCTCCTCTGTGCTTCTAGGTCCTCCTGCCAGGCTATATGACCACGAAGAATAGCCGCCAGGTCTGAAAGAGTCGGCTCTCGGCCATCCCTCACCTCTGGGTCCTTACCGCCGGCAGCGCCTTGGTCCTGCTTTTCTGGCACCATGGACTCCGACTCAGTTTCTCCCACTGGCATTGACTCTGGCATTGCAGACTTCCTGGCCAAGCAGTAAGGCAAGCGGGACACAGAAATACAGTCTCAAAACTGAAGATTTATTTTTACAAAACTAATCATAGTTTACACATTTAAAGCAAATCTTTAACTAAAGTATAAATCAACAAAAAAGTTCTAAACTAGTGAGGTCAACTGAACAGAACTTAAACAACAGCAGAACTGAACTCAACCACTGACCCACCAGACTGAGACACAAAGGGAACATATATATCGGCTGATCAGACCAATGAATCACAGAAGGGAGTACCACAACAACATCCAATTGACAGGAGGACAACCACAAAGACAAGGCCAGTTTAACATAAACCACTAAGGTGAGTAACTAATATTCTATAACTATAAATAAATATAAATAATATCAACATGGTGTGAATATAATAACTAAAATAAACATAAGTTCCTCCTCTCCCCATGACGTCACAAGGCTGGTGGTTGCGCCGAGGGACTCTTAAGTTGGCTTCCTTCTAACCTCGGGTCCTTTACCGGAACCAGGAAGTGATGCGCCCAGACACTCGCCATTCATCTCCTTCAAGCCGCCACGGTAACTTGTGAAACAAAGGAAAATGTAAGTAACGAAATACTGAAACAAGACTGCGTGCACTCAGACCTGCGACCGTAAAACGTAACTGTACAATGTGAAATGTTAAATAAAGTATCAAGTGCTGAACGAAGATAAACATGTTGTGGTTTATGTAGCTTAATATTTGTAATAAATGTATTGCTACGGAAATGAAACAAACTAAACAAAGATGCTATAAGTAATGTTATGAATGGTAGATATTATAAGTGTGAATGGACAGAAAATAACAAAAGTGACAATCAGTGTAATGGAATGTTGGCATGTATGCGTGAGTGTTAGACTGTGGGTGTGTGTTTGAACTTGCCGCTTGTTGTGGCGTTCTCATGTGTGGCTGTGGAGCCAGCCATCACAGCAGGTCTAATTATTTCTTTGCTGTTTCTGGGTTTTCGCCTGATTTGGGCTCGCATTTTTCACAACATAGCTTCCCCTGCAGCTTCGGTAGCAAGTGACTGCTACGCTAAACCCCCACTAGCTAGCGAGCTAGCCATCAAGAAACCAAGCTAAACACATACAGGGCCCACAATAAAACGGTCGAGCAAACACATTGTTCAAGAGACTATCAAATCACATTACAAAAACGAAGTTCACCCAAGGGTAGGCTACTTACAATTTCAACAGCAACAAAGCCAAGTCGGAGTCCGTTTTGCAGTCTTCTTAGAAACTACAATCTGACTACATTTTCGAGGCGCGATTGGATACTTCCGCTGAGTTACATCCGGATGTGTTAGTGTAACGGAGGCGAACTGAGCTAGTGTGCTAGTTGTCCGTGTAAATCCTCACACCCCTAACCTTAAGAACGCTTCTAACCGCTGAGTTGGAAGCCTGGGCTTTTAGCTCAGTGGTTAGAGCGTTCATCTCCCATGCTGGTGTGTGTCGAGGTGGCGGGTTCGAGGGCCGTGAGCGGCGGACGAATTACGACCTCTGTTACAGTGGTGCCGTGACCCGGATCATGGGAGTGAGGATTTAGGGAGGTGAGTGTAACAGAGGCGAACTGAGCTAGCGTGCTAGTTGCCCGAGTAAATCCTCACACCCCAACCTTAAGAACACTTCTAACCGCTGAGTTGGAAGCCTGGGCTTTTAGCTCAGTGGTTAGAGCGTTCGTCTCCCATGCCGATGTGTGTCGAGGTGGCGGGTTCAAGGGCCGTGAGCGGCGGACGAATTACGACCTCTGTTACATTCGGACCGCGGCCAGAAAGTTGCATATTCGGTTTTTCCGCGGAGAAGCACTAGGGGGAGACGAAGCACCCACCAAACGATCCAAAAAGTGTTGTAGAACCATCAGAACGACTCTTAACCTGCATAATTAAGGTCATTTTTGCTAAAATTGTTGCATAGGGCTTCTTTAAAATACATTTTAAATAAACTACTTTTTACTTTTACTTGAGTACATGTTCAGATCAGTATTTTACGGTGGCGCATTGCATTCACATCACAAAAAAATAAATAATCAGGTTATCTCATAATTAGGAGATAATTACCTCATAATTACGAGATAGTATCTCATAATTAAGACATATTATCTCATTATTAATTATGAGATAAGGATAGGATCCGTGCTGAGGATCTAAACAGCCTTTCAATAAAAGCAAGCACATATGTCCTACTGATTTCCTGCTTTAAATGACTTTTGTACTTTGAGAGATTAACATGTCTTTAAGTGGCATGAAAAATAAGCCTGTCAAATCGCCAACAACCCCAAAGCAAAGAGTAAGCTTCAGGCCAGTGGTTTTCAAAGTGGGGGCCGGGGCCGCGAGGGGGTGCCAGGGGGGCCTCAGCAATTTGGAAGGAAAAATAAAAGCAACAAATAAATACATTTGAAATTTTTTAAATATACCTATTACTATGAGGGTTGTTATACAATGCCATTCGAATAATTTGTCGCATATCTGAACATTATATTTTCCATGATAATGACTGGGAATAATAGTAGAGTGATAGCTCTCATATAGCAGAAAGCTCCAAATGCAATTTTTACACACTGTATGCTCAATCGTGAAGTGCTTGTGGCTAAAATAATTATTAGAGCTTAATGTAATTTTACATTTGCCACAGTATTGTCGATGGGTTCATTAACACATCAAGGGGTCCTTGCCCAGAACCTAGTGGTATTTGGGGGGCCTTGTCGTGGAAAAGTTTGGGAACCCCTGCTATAGGCTACTCTGCCCAAAGGCAATACAATGTTGCACGTTACAGTCCTAACTAGTAGCTGGAGGTACTATGCATAGGGCTACCTCCATCCACGTTGTCACACGCACGCCTATTTATTTTGTGCAGGCTACTTGTTCAAGTGGCATTGATGAGTTAAACAGTCACATTTTCCTACACGTATTATATTCAGAGAAAATAGTCAGTTGTAAACAAAGAAGTCTTCTTATGTAACCCTTTCGTAAATGGACTGAAGTTGGCTCTACATATCTACTTTTATTGATTATGCTAACCGTTAGCATCTCTATGGGATGTCTCATATACGTTAGCCATAAGCTAACACATTAGTTTCTATTCTGTAACTTGAAATGCTAGTCTACATGATTGCTCTTAAACAAAACATCGAAGGAAATAACTGAGATGTACTCTGTTGGTCTGCATAGTTTTACAGTGAATCCTAAGTAAAGGTTTGAAAGGAACTTCAGCTTAAGACTTTCTCTTGGGAAGCTGTTAGGTTATCTTCTCCAATAGACCATGTCATTGCCTCACACAAGTGGGGGCAGAATTGGAAATGTGTCATAAATCATGATTATCTCGTAATTATGATATATAATTACGAGATAACCTGATTCTTTTTTTTTTTTGATGTGAATGCAATGCGCCACCCTAGTATTTTAACTTCTACTTGAGTAATATGTCATCAATATGGAAGCAATATCAAAGTATTAGTACTTTTACTTGAGTACAATATTTTCGTAGGCTACTTTTTCCACCACTGCTAACAACAAAATGTTGTTACTACATTGCCAAGAGGAAGTTCTGGAGCAGCTGTTTCGAGCACATGCGCAGTTCCCTTTGGAAGCTGCAGGACAGAGAAGTGCACCGCTATGTGCTTTGAAAAACATCAGTCAATCCAATCAGTAGGGCAAAAAGTTTAGTCTTATTTTGCACGTTAAGATTATTGAATAGTATCTGTCAACTAGCCAACAGCTTAGGTTTTATCAGAAGAGGAGGAAGGATGGGAAAGGTTTGTAACTGTTATTTTTTTTACTATTTAGTTAGCTTCCAAGGCTTTCACGTCTGAAAATGTTAACGTTAGCCGCCTAGCTGACGTAGCTGACGTTTCCAGCTAACTTTAGCGGTCTCAGCTTCTATTTAGTTATGCTAGGTGATGGTACACAAAGAAACGTCGCCTCACTTTTTATCACTCGCAACTTTGATGCAACACTTTCAAACACGACTATACATCACATAAATTGTAGCCATTTCGAGTCATGTTGTGTTGTCACATTTCGTTTCGTTTTTGTTTTTGTTGGCAGTGGCAGCAGGCTAACTTGGCAAGCTAGCCAGTTACTTGTTTGGGCTGTTCACAGAAATGTAGGCCAGGCTAAGCGGTAGCTTGCTAGCTTGGTGTGCTAATGGTACTTCTGTTATGTTGTTAAACCATATGTTTGAAAATGTTGAAACTGATAATAGCGAAACATTTTTTTTTTTATGCTCCACTAGCATAGTTAACCTTACCTTTGGCATGGCCAAATCGCTTGCAATGAATGAGAGATAATTCTCTGCTTTGTTTTCTGTGAAACTGGAAGCAACACCCTTTATTCGTCAGTTAGCATGTTGGTTAACTGGCCACTCGCTCAGTGAGGTATGTTACCTATCGATAGCCAAGTTAAACAAACGTAAAGCTCCAAGTAAAACAAAGTTAACTTAGCAGGCTAACTAGCAAGCCACTATCATAATCTGTTCAGAGGGATGTCTATATGCAACATCCCGTTAGTTGAATAGCTGGAGTAAAACCGAAAACGGTTTCCCCTAGACTAACTCGTTAAAATGTAAACAAGTTCGATGAAATAACTCCGCTTATACTCTTGGCCAACTCAAAAATATTGTTTTGTCGAGTACAGGTTTAAGCAGGTGTTTGTTATCAGTACTGGCCATATGATTTTGCATAATCCGTTGGCTTTTTAATTTAAACTCTTATAAGTTAATTTGATGTTGTAGAATATCTACTATCGCTATAGCTTAATGATGACCTCTTTACCAGATGATTGCTGAAAAGCCATAAATGATCATTTAGATGATGTGTTGCTGGATATGATAAAACCTTGTAACTGATGAAGCAGCTGGACCAGTGCCAAGTATTTTCTCCATTTCACCAACACAGCGCCTTCCCATTTGTCATGAGTCACTCAAACAGAACCTTTCCGACTGTAATACCAACCAAGTCTGCCACCATCTGCATAACTGTTTGGTTGCAAGAACTTGTTAGCTGTCCTGAATGTATTGAGTTGTTGAAAACATGTATTGAGCATATGTTGTCCAGATTAAAGTGCACAGCTGGAGAGCAGCAGTGTCAGGGAAAGTGTCCTCTATCAGGATGAACCTGAAGATTAGTATGCCAGGCCTTGCCAAATATTCCAACAAATCTGTATTTTTGTGAATTGTTTCCTTGAGAGTAAATGCGTGTTGAACTGTGTGATTGATGTTGATGGCATGTTTTGCTCGGCTTGGCTCATGTTGGATGTCGAGTGTGTGTTTTGTCTCTGGGCCATGTTTAGGGTTGAGTTTTTGAGTGTGTTTTTGTGAGTTCAGCCCATGTAGTGAAGAGACCATTCCCTCCTGGGACTAGAGCAGCAGGAAGCAGGAGAAGGTTCACACAGCAGAGGGATGTGCCCTGCCAGCTCCCCTGTCAAGAAACCCCCAGTGAGTGCTGCTCTCTCTTGACGCCTGTAAATGACAGCTGACATCTCCAGCCATGCTTGGAGTTAATGAGAGCAGCACGGCGAAAAACGACAGAAAAAAATATGCTCTGCCAATTTTAGCACTGTCATGTTGACAGGCACACTCACACTCGCGCACCACTGTCTATATACCCATTTACAGGTTTACACAGAGCTGATGTGCCAAACTCGAGTGACAGTGGTGCGAGTTTGATGCTATCTTTGTGTGTGTGTGTCTGTGTGACTGAGTGGTGTTGTTGATGCTGGTGTTTACCAGAAGTTTAAGAGGATGGGCTGCACACCATCAGCTCAGCCCATTCTCAGACAGGCCAGGTCGAGATCGAGTCTGCTCTGGGAGGTGGTCAATGTGAAAAACTGACTCTGCTCCACCCAGTACCTTCAACCAGAGATCCCAGAGCAGATGGTGCTTTTTATCTCTGCCATTTGAATAAGTTATTTTTGGAAGTGTGGTGTCCGACTGCTGGTAAACTAGTTTCTGTCAAATTATCATGACAACAGTATCATGAGACAGAGCCATAAAGTGGTGGAATGGGCAGGGTATAGGGAGCTAACCAGGTGACCAAGTCATTGTGACTGAATCAGCCGTATAGTCATGCCATTAAACTGTGCACTAACATTAAACTGCAACACAATAAAATGATCTAAATCAGCTGCTAACTGTTCATGTCTCTGTTTCTTTGTCACAGGATGGCCGGTAGTGTGTCTGCGGTGAGCATGCTGTGAGCCCCCTAGCCTCTCTGTGTTTCTGGGGATGCCATTAAGGGTAGCATGAGAGCCCAGCCCTTCTCCAGATTCAAAGTAAGATTACACACGTGCGCATGCATGCACACACATAGGCTATAAACACACACACTCTTTTTCAGAATCTCACTGCTGAAAGTAGGGGTTTAGTTTAGAGACTATATCATATGTCTCTGGGCTCAAAAAACAGCATACCCTGACTGCAGCATACTCACGGTTTTCACCCAATACTGCACTTGACTGTACATGATCAGGTAGACAGTGCTGAAGAGAAACTGGAAAAAGCTCATTCAATAGACCGGAGTGTTTACAAGAACTGTAACCTGTTTTTTAAAAAAGTAAGGGGGTTTCCAGTGTGATACTTCCTATGGAACTGCTCAGAAGCTTGTACAGGACCCAGTTGATGAAACCCACAAGGAACCCTGTATAACTGCACATTCATCATCTGTCAGTTGGTGGACATTGTGACTAACAAAAAAATACTTCTATAAAGATCCTTATCTAAAAACCTATCAGATGGCACCAAAAAGGGTCAGTGGAAAGCATTTTATTCAAATGTCATTGGCTGTTTGGCTTTTTTGCATCCAAGTATTCAAGAACATTGTTTGTAGTCTACAGTCTTGGACCAATGTGTAATGGAATCATTAAGAAATGCCAACTCGATTAACAATCATTTTACTAAGAGCCTCTGCAAATTTGGCTCTGACCTATTCCTTTTCAGTAGGATAAATCCATCAACCTCAGATTCTCTTTGTACTTTGTGTGGTTTTTCAAGCAAACATTTTCAAATAGGTCCATGGATATCCTGTAGATCTGTGGCCTATGTGTGGGTTGCAGTTACACAAGAACTACTCATGTTGGATTTTTATCATGGTTTCATTAGAGCCTAAATCCTTGAATGTGTTGAGACTGGCTTTAATGCTGGCATCTGTTTTACAGTTTAAGTATATCTACTGAAGTGTATTCATTGGAGTAAAATGTTATGTCATTCACTAACTTTTGGTACTATATGCTGTTTGTTTGTTTGTTGAAGGTGGTGTGGTCATTTTCGTAAGGGAAGTCAGCTGTGGCAGAGCTGGCCATGTCACGGGTCCCCACGCCCCCTCCCCCGGGGGAGATGACCGCAGGACCTGTGGCAGAGAGCTGGTGCTACACACAGGTGTGTGTGTGTGTGTGTGTGTGTGTGTGTGAGACAAACAACTAGCGATGGGGCCCAATGAAATACATTTTATTTTTTGCCCAAGTAGTGCCAGGTTTGGTTTGAATGGGCAATCAGAAGGTGTACTTTTACCCACATGTTTTATATATCTATAGATGACAGACCTATGATGTAATAAAATAGGAAGTGTAGTGTAGTGGAGCAATGGTAATATAACTTCAGAAGACTACAAACAATTGAATTGACAATTTCTGGTTCTGTCTATAGGTGGCTACATAGTACAAATATTTCTGTGAGTGTGCTTTTCTATATGATGTTGATGGCACAGGGTGACTGGAGCTCTTTGCTTACTCTCTTTCAGATGTTTTTCTCTTGACAATGCTCTCATCTTGTCAATACCCCAACATTATCATACTCATGTCCCTCACACCATATAACAGTGACAGTTAATAGCTTGAAGTCTGGTTGGTTTTCTGAAGGTGAATTTCAGTTTCTAGCTCTGGCCGTGTGCGTGTGTGGGTCACCGGTGTGTTTCTCGCCTCAGGTGAAGGTGGTGAAGTTCTCCTACATGTGGACCATCAACAACTTCAGCTTCTGCCGAGAGGAGATGGGCGAGGTGCTTAAGAGCTCCACCTTCTCCTCAGGCCCCAATGACAAGATGAAATGGTGAGCAGAACAGGGCTTGATGAGGCACACACATTCACACACACATGCACACACATGCAAACACACACACACGCACACACATACACAGGCACACAGGCTACATCTACACTATGTCGGATACAAATGTATCCAACGCAATTTTGTTATGATTTGCCCCTCCTTCCACATTAGACCATCGGATCAGCGTATCCAAAGTGGAGCAATTTGGATCCGCTGGAGACCCCAAACTCATTTTGCTCCGCAGCCGTATCAGATGACACATGACGTACAAGCCCATGTTCCCTCCTGATTTGTTGTGCTCGTTTCATGTGATGATGGCCATGCTGCTTTGTTTTTGTGAGAAGTAGCCTACATTTATTCATTTGACAGCCATACAGTGAATGGCAACAGATTATATTGTAATTTAAAGACGCTAGGCTATTATATAGCCTATCTATGTAGGCTATGTGACAAATAAATCCATCTTGATCATTAGAAGCACTGTGTAGGCTATGTTCTATAATGTCCATCACACGAGGTAGGCCTAGGCTATTTTATTTGTTTGTCGTTAGTCGACAAAGCTATCTGGCATTCTGTGCAAACTATGCCTATTCCACTGCAATAGCGACCAATAGGTGAAGCAACTACAACGGAGTGGAAGCAATAACTTCTGACAGAAATATTTTTGTGCAACTCGGTCACATGAAATTCGCAATCAACCCAATTATACAGACTGGGGTAGGCCTACATTGTGTATTGCCAAGTCGCAGCATGCTCACCGAGAAGCTAACTTTAAACATAGCCTAATTATTAGTGTCCATTTGTCGTTCGTCGACAAATACCTGCCATAATAAAATTGCTGGTAAATAAAACTGGTATGTTGGTCTCAAGGGCCCACATCAACCTGGCCCATAATCACTCATTTGTGATTTGCACCCCGGTAAAAATAATCGCCCCGGTTTAATCGCCCCTTCATCATCATCATCATCATCATCATGGCTGCATTTCCAGTATTGGCGATAAGTAGTCGTTTGTCCACTAGATGGCGCATCGTTGCAGTGAGACGTAATTTTGTTGGAAGTTAAAAGTGGGTTGGAAAAACAATGGGCGCTTTCTACAAGGACTGTAGTTTACCGCAGAGAATGTCTAATAAGTATAGGACGCTGTTCACATGAAATGTAATTCCCATTTCTTCTTGAAGCCAAAATAAATCTGAGAATGTTTATCGGACATGCTTGGTTTTTACTGCAGGTACGTTAATCTTATATCAATAAGGACCTAGGTACAATAATGTTACCGTTAGCGTTGGTTGAGTGATGGAGGCCAATTTGATTGCATTTGTAGAAAACTATAAATGCGGTTATACCAAGCAAATTGATAGCAGCACTGTAATTGTATCTTTCGACTGTCATTTGTTGCAAGTGCTACAAAAATCATTCTGTGCAATGGAAGATTTACCAACGTTACACCGGTCTGATACAGTTTTGCCTATACATGCGTGAGACTGCTTTGATTGTGCTTTGATTCCAGCTGTGTGAAGTATCCAAACAACAACAAGACACCTTCATTTCATTATGGCTGCTTTAGCAACACACCTTAAGCTACTGTGTAGTGGGTCCCATTTAGAAGTGGCTACTTCATTCGCGCTTTCCTTGACTCATGGAGCTGCGTGAATTTTATTACAACTTTTCGCACGATATGGCAGTTTAAGTCCGCTTGATACTGTAAGGCGTAGTTTTCATTGGTTTCCAAAGGAGATTTTATTTGTGTCGCCAGCATAGCCTATTGACAATTTATGTTGTAAATAGGCCTGCCTTTATAGGCCTACCTGTAGCTTAGGGAAGCTAACAGCTTTCTATTAGGATCTAGTTTGTTAGTTACAGTTTTGTCATAACTCCCTGATGCATTTTTGCATTTAGAATAACCAGAGCGTGGATATCTCAATCGAAAAATTAAACAATATCGGGCGCCTATTGACTAGGCTGGGTGAACCCAGCCTGATCTGCCGGCTATTTATTTTTTGATTTCTTAAAAGATTGAGCTTGGTCTGGTGAAAGCCAGACAAGCCATGGACCTCAGTTACACAATGCAAGGGAACATGAATCAGCCTATATTTGCACGAACAACAACAGCTATTTAACTTTGGCCTGTTAAAATGTGTATGAACAGTCTAGCAACGCATTTCATCAAGGCCCATTTGGACATGTCAGTTATTTGCACCACTGGTTAGATGTAAAACAGCATTTCGTTTCAGACTACTGTTACTTAATTTGTGCATTGACAATAAAGTATCACATGAACTAAAGATGACACAAATCTTATGTAGAAGAAGAAACATTCACAAAAAATCCATCTATCCAAAAAATGACCTTCGCTTTTTGATAGCTGTTGAAAAACATGGAACTGACAGAGATGTTTTTTGTTAATTAATAAATAAATACATACATACATACATACATACATACAAATACATACATATGCTGATATAACATTATGCTGATACCTTTTGCTTTTCCCAAATACAATGTAGCCTACAGGTGTAAGTGACCTTTCATCAATCCAGTTGCAATGGATGAACTGTGATGAACTGCCCTACTTGTGATTGTTTAGAAATGTTAAAGGTTTTATAACAATGCTACAACTTCTTTGGCTATTCTACAATCTATTCACCTTTTCAGCGCCAGGTAGGCTACTTTCTGTGCAGCCGCACACACACACACACACACACACACACACACACACACAGGCATGCCAAACAAGCATACACAAAAGTTTCAAGAGTGGGGAATGGAGTAAAAGATGGAGACTTATTTTCGCGGAAAGGATGTACAGGACTGAGCGGCGGTCATATTTTGTACCGCTATGCGGTACATCTAGTTGACTCTGCGTTTGTCATGATTTTCAAGGATTTTTAAGGCTTCCCAAACTGATAGGCTACAGTGTTTGTTGACGCAGATTGGATTTGATCCGGAACCCCATATCGAAACTGATTTGGTGTAGTGTAGCAGAGGCCACAGACACACACACTCTCACACTTAACAAAGAATTAATCCTCTTTCTTTGAAATGCACATGCACAAGAGATTGATTGATACACATTTTTTTTGACACACACACACACACACACACATACATGCTGTGTGCACTGGCTTTATGGTCACTGTATTAACTGCAATGTGTATTGTCTTAAGTGAATTGGCCTGTCTGAACCCTGTGTTGAAATCTTCATATGTCCATATGTTGTTAGAGGAAGGGGGGAAGAAAGAATGACACTGAGACAGTCCTTCTCTTTAGTTTCTCCTTCATTTGACATCTCTCTCCGTCTCGTTGTTTGTATTCACTTCTTCTTCTTTCTGTTTTCTGTTGTGCTTTCCTCTTGCTCCTTACCCCCTCTCCCTCCTTCTCTTCCTCTCTCTCCTGTGTAGGTGTTTGCGTGTGAACCCTAAAGGGCTGGATGAAGAGAGCAAAGACTACCTTTCACTGTATCTACTGCTGGTCAGCTGCCCCAAAAGTGAAGTCAGGGCCAAGTTCAAGTTCTCCTTACTGAATGCCAAACGAGAAGAGACTAAAGCCATGGGTGAGTGGATTCTAATCAAGCTGTAAAAGGATCAACTTTAATGTGCTCTTTAGATTCTGAATCCATTGTGTATTTTAGCATGAGGCATGAGGTTGTAGCTTTGTAACCATTCTATACACCAAAGATGGGACAGTTCTGTAGTGTCTGTTCGGCACATCAGTTAATCAGTTTTATTGCTTGCTATTGTGTATGTGTGTGTGTGTATATGTATGTATATATATATATATATATATATATATATATATATATATATATATATATATATATATATATATATATATATAAAATTATTGTTTTTTTTATTTATATAATATGTGGATGAAATCCCACTTCTTAAGACAGTCCTGTGCTGGGGATAGTTTTTGCCTGACAGATCTGTTATCCTCTTCCTCTCTCAGAAAGCCAAAGAGCATACCGCTTTGTCCAAGGCAAGGACTGGGGTTTCAAGAAATTCATCAGGAGGGACTTCCTCCTGGACGAAACCAATGGTCTCCTCCCGGACGACAAGCTCACCCTTTTCTGTGAGGTACGTCCACAGGAACAGCAAACAGGTGATGGATGCGGACAAACTGTGTTCATATACAATGGCTGTCATTACAGAAACAGGTCTGTGTTTGATGCAGTGCCATCTGAGGCTGCAAAAACAATTATCCCAACAATTCTAGATCAATTTAAAACAATTTAAAAGGTAGAGTACAATAAGAGCAAGTTCATCAAGTGCATCAGTGATTGCTGTATTTATACAGTCAGGTGTCAGTTCTGGTCAGGTGATAAGTGCTAGAATTAGCAAGGCTAGATGTAAGTAGTGCTTTGAGAGGAGATATTGTCTGAAGAGCTGGGTCTTCAGGAATTTTTTGAAGATGGAGAGGGATGTCCCTGCCCTAGTAGGAACTGGTAGCGCGTTCCACCAACGAGCAACAGAGCTAGACGTCGTTTGTCTGAGGAGCGTAATGATCGAGAGGTAGCATATGCCTGTATGTGGGCATTCAAGTAGGTGGGAGCAGAACCGGAGACTACTTTGTAGGCAAGCGTTAGAGACCTGAATTTGATGCGGGTGGCCATAGGTAGCCAGTGTAGCTGGATGAGCAGCGGGGTAACATGTAGCCTCCTAGGTTGGTTGTAGACCAGGCATGCCGCCGCATTCTGGATCATCTGAAGGGATTTCACTGTGCAGGCTGGGAGACCTGTCAGGAGGGCGTTACAATAGTCAAGTCGTGAGATGACTATGGCCTGTACCAGGAGTTGGGTAGCATTTGGAGTCAGGTAAGTCCTGATTTTCTGTATGTTGTAGAGTGTGAAATGGCACAACTGGGCGACCGAGGCAACATGATCGGAGAAGGTTAGTTGGTTGTCGAGGATTTCTTGCAGCCCTGGTAGGTGCAACAGACAGGGAGTCAATTTTGATGTTGATGTAATGATGTAGTATAGTAGGTTTAGCAGGGAGGACCAGCAGCTTGGATTTTGAGAGGTTTAGCTGGAGGTGGTGTGCCTTCATCCATGTAGATATGTCTGAGAGGCAGTCAGAGATCTGTGCGAGACCAAGGGGTCATCAGGTGGAAAAGACAGATAGAGCTGTGTGTCATCTGCATAGCAGTGGTATGAGAAGCTGTGCGAACGGATAATCTGTCCCAGAGAGGTGGTGTAGATAGCAAAGAGAAGGGGGCCCAGCACTGAGCCCTGGGGGACCCCTGTGGTGAGATAGTGAGGTGCAGACAGCTGTCCAAGCCATGATGCGTTAAACGAGCATCCTGTGAGGTAGGGTTCAAACCAGGAGAGAGCAGAGCCGGAGATGCCCATGTTTGTGAGTATAGAGAGAAGGATGCCAAGGGCAGCCGATAAATCAAGCAGAATGAGTACTGATGACCGTGCGGTCGCCCTGGCTTCCTTTAAGGCTTCTGTACCCAGATTGGTTTGAATCAGGAAGGTTGTTCTGTGAAAGAAATTCAGAGACCTGTTTGGAGATTGCTCGTTCGATACCTTTGGATAGGAAAGGTAGGAGTGAGACAGGACGGTAGTTCTCAACTTGAGCAGGGTTGAGAGAAGTTTTCTTAAGTAACGGTGTTACCCCGGTCAGTTTGATTGCGCAATCCACATCATTACATCTGAGAGACTCTGCCTTTCTGGGATGCTTGTTTCATACCCAATCATGGTTCCAGTTCAAACATTTGGGATGAAGGCCACAATAGCTGGAAATGAGCACATATTCATGTTGTGGCCTAAGTGTCTGCATGACTGTATGCTGATGTGTGTCACAAATTGAGGGGAAAGTCCCTCTAATGCATTTTCTCTTCCCACATCTCTTAATACACTCATCTCTTTGTTCCATGACTAGGTGAGTGTGGTACAGGACTCGGTCAACATCTCGGGCCAGTCCAACATGAACGTGCTGAAGGTTCCGGAATGCCAGCTGTCAGATGACCTGGGCAGCCTTTGGGAGGGCTCAAGGTTCACCGACTGCAGCCTCTTCGTGGGGGGACAAGAATTTAAAGCACACAAATCTATCCTGGCCGGTAAGTCATATCAGCCTTGTTTGTTTCTGTGTGTGGGACCGGCTGATAAAAGAGGAATGTATTACTGCCACCTGAAAATCAATCATTGTGCCCAAGCGGCAATCAAAAATCTTAAGATTAGCTTTAATGCATTTATTTGTAATATAATTCACAGAATAAATTACATTTATTTCTCTACTTGGCAGCAAGGTCACCAGTATTCAACGCCATGTTTGAACACAAGATGGAAGAAAGCAAAAAGGTGGGTCATTAAAGCTGATCTCAGACTTACACCA
>NC_063211.1:25465191-25522691 GCF_017589495.1 Alosa alosa | reverse complement strand
AGCTGCCTGCTACAATGGCGGTGCTCGGGGAGCAGTGAGGGGTTAGGTGCCTTGAAGGGCACTTCAGCCGCAGCCCACTGGTCGGGGCTCGAACCGGCAACCCTCTGGTTACAAGTCCAGAGTGCTAATCAGTGGGCCATGGCTGCCCCTCAGTAGCTAGAATGCATAAAAAAACATCGGGAAAAACAGTGTTCAGTCCACCAAGTCATAAGCTATCGAAAGGCGCAGCATCAGTTGTGATATTTATCTTAACGGAGTGTAATCGTAGGTAATGTCATGTATGAAAACTAGTATTGTTAGGCAATACTATAAGTGCAAGTCCAGGGCAGCTGAGGTGTGGCGATGACATCATTGATAATGCTAGCAGGATGTGCGGTTTCGCTGTTCAAAACAAACTCAAACGGGCTACGGTTTCAGATTTCTCCACTCTGGGACCAGGTTTCAGAAAAGTGCGGTTTCGGCAGTGCGCTTACAGGATTCGCTTTGACGCCGCCAAGACGGCAAAACCTCTGGGCGCTTAACCTAAAAAAAGGCCTCCGTGTGGACAGGCCCTTAATTTCCAATAAAATTACGTCTCACTGCAACGATGCGCCATCTAGTGGACAAACGACTACTTATCGCCAATACTGGAAATGTAGCCATGATGATGATGATGAATATGAATTTGTAATTATGTATCGCCTCGCTCTAATACCGATAGTATGTGGGTGCCTGTGTGTGTGTGCATGTGTATATGTGTGCACCGCCATCTAAAGGCCAATGAGTGTACAGTCACTAAATGTACACATAACCTAATTTTTTTTAGACCCCCCATGGATGAAATTCTACGAAACTTGGCATACCCCCAGAGAATGCCAGGTCAATCATACACATAAAATTTGGTGCAGGTCTGAACATCTTAACTGAAGATAGGGGCGATTAAAACAGAATAATATTGCATTTTCATTTTTTACCAAAAATCACAAATGAGTGATTATGGGCCAGGTTGATGTGGGCCCTGAGACCAACATGCCATAAAAAAAGATTCTTCATCCTCAGTGCCACGGTTCAGGTAGTTATTTAGGAAAAACTGCTTTTTTTTGGTTCGGGGCCCAGCACGGGGGGAGGGCCCCTGGGATCTAAAACAAAATTTTTCCGTAAAAGTCTAGTGGGGCTACATACCCACCAAATTTCATGTGCCCCGTGGTTCGGTGTCCCGGTATCGCTGGACCAAAAATTCAGGAAGTAGATGACGGAAAAAAAAACGTTGGCAATCCCTATGTGACCGCTTCGCTAGTGGCGGTCATAATAAGGTGCCAACTGCTCAGCCTGAGTCTCGTCGTAAGCAAGCGGGCTAGATGAATGGCCTACTCCAGAACTAGCTGTTGTGAAATTGGAAATTGTTGGGAATTTAATTGATTAACACATCACATAAACTGTTATTGAGTCTTGTTGATACACTGAACTTGTTTTCTCGGAACCAAATCTGACAGCAAGCAGCTTTGGAGTTTTGGAAGTAGGCTGCAGGCAGGCAGCTGGTGGATACATAACTGGCATGCGTAAGGTAATGAATGATAAGGTAAAAGCAACGACCGAAATGCAGTGTTGAAACATGTGTATGAAACGTATTAAATATGCAAACACAGATTCGTATAAACAACAATATACACACACAAATACACTCATACAGTCATTCACACGCATGGATATGTCTTTATGTATATATACACACGTACACACAAACACACTTTAGCATAAACAGAGACGAAAACACACACACACACACACAAACACAGGCCTAGTCTTCCCTCGCCATGCTCTTAAACACTGCAACGCTAATTACTGTTTTGCTACATCATCCTACTCCTGTCTGGTGTTACTGACACTCGTTCTCCCACTCCCTCTTTCCCTCTCTCTCTCCTTTTTTTCCTTCCTTTGTAAAACACACGCAAACCCCAATTACAACTGCCTGAGTGTCCTGAGGTCGAAGCCTCTCGGGAGACGTGAAGATCTCAGCGGCAGCCCGAAATTAAAGGGCTGTTGCAGCGGGTGGCAGGATTACATGACAGAATATCAAAAGGAAAGAACAGTCACATGGCGGTGTCTCCGAAACTGTCCACACACACAATGCACCCCATTAGCACCCACACACACATCCTCCAGGGCAGGTCTTCAGTGCACACACACACACACGTCCACACCATTCAGGTCACAAACGATCAAACACTCACACACACACACAAACACAGACACACACACTCCAGACTCCCAGTCTTGTAATGGCACACAAAGCCATAAAGGAAATACAGAAGTATTGTGTCAGATTTAAAAAATATATTTCCTCATCAAAAAGTTTTGTGAGGTCAACCATGCTACTGGGCTTCTCCATGAGTGTTTTTAGGTTGCCTGGCTCCTACATCTTGCTTTTGGGAAGTTGCTGCTGACCCCATGATCAACTCGAGACTGAAAATGATATAATCATAATACAATGACAAAGTCCCAGTATGAGACAAGCTGGAGCACTCAAATTACAGCATCTTCATTTACAAATGCAGTACTGGAATGTGCAACCCCACACTTTGATGTGCCATTCACTCAGTCGTCAATCCTTACAAGAAGTACAAAAAAGAAGTAAACTCAAAAGCCAACATAAAATTCTTTTAAAAAAGAAAAAAAGTATACTTTTAGGGCTTTTGGGAGAGACAGGAAGCGAGTGGGAGACAGATGGGGGTGGCGTTGGGAAACGACTGTTGGTCCAGATCAAACCAGGGGATTCCCTTAAGCACTTGGACCCTGCTGCTCACCTCACATCTCTCCACAACATACAATTCTGATAGCTTATCTTTCAACCTTGCTGGCCTTTAATATGGCATCCAAAACATTATTAGAACATCAGAACCGATAGGCGACTGGGGTTCTCCAGGTTCTGCACCCGCCCACCCACCTGCAGACAGACATGAGTGTGTGGGTGAGTACGGGGATCAGGATGTTGGAACGAAAAGAGAGATGAATGTAAAATTTACACACACACATGAAACGTCACACAATGAACACCCACAGCTTAGTTTAGTCTGCGGCGTTGACTTCTAGCCTCTGTCAGACGGCCAGAGGGATCATCAGCTTCAGCGCGGATCCTGGCTCTGGTGAGTCACGCACAGGCAGGACTGCAGCTAGACGACACCTTCACAAGGCAGGCCAGACACACATATTCCAATCACACACCCACACAGGCGCTCGCAATTACACACAGACACACAGTCCCCATTCCTTTCTTTGTCTCTCTTTCACACACAAACACAGAGACGCCATCACACACAAACACACACACATACACACACACACAAACATGCACGCACACACACTCTCTCTCTCTCTCTCTCACACACACACACACAGCCACATAAATGTTCTCATGACACAAACCTCCTCTTGACTTGGGGCCACCTCCTTGGCTCCCACACATACTGGCTCCCGGTAAGTTTTACTCTAACCAAAGGAATGTACGCTCACAAACACCACCTCAAAAACTCCCACACCACACACACACACACACACACACACCACACACACACACACACACACACACACACACACACACAGACACCCTCCCACACAGACCCCCTGCAACGTTCCCTCCACGAGTGACACTCCTGGTTCCCACTGTTCCAAACCAGAGGAATGCATGACTCCATGGCTGTGAGCATGCCTTCTTACAGGAATCACCTTGTGCTTTGAACAGGAGAACATAATAGTTTCAGCATTCCAGTGAGGTCAGGCCTGACAATGCCTGCGACTGGACACCAGTGGCACAGAATGGGGGGCAGACGGGGGGACAGGAGAAGCAGAACTGGTGGGCGGATGATGCCTCTTCCTGTTATTTGGGCCTGGTGATGCTGAGCGTTACGCGCTGATCGCTCTCCGGGGACGCCAGGCCCAAACGTGGAGAAGGAAAGGAGTGCACAGGAATCCAGGTGTGTGTGTGTGTGTGTGTGTGTGTGTGTGTACAGTATGCAATGTATATTTGCACCCGCAAATACAAACACACAGTTTTACAGATGACTAATTGTCTCTCACACACACCCACACATAATCACACACACACACACACACACACACACACACACACACACACACACACACACACACACACACACAGTTGGGATGACATAATGCTGAGTTACAGATGTATGACAATTCCTTCTCTGATGAGTGAGGTGATTTGATCTGCAATCTGTCAACTGTCTTCATCCTGTTTCAACCTTGCTTTCTCCCTCTCTCTCCCTCTCTAGATGACGTGTTTTCTTGAATGAGCTCCATTGTGATAAAACTGATTGTCTCAGTGACTGCTTCTAATCCACTGAATGACCTACTCAAGGGGATTGAAAAGTCAAGCTTAAATCATCATCATTCACTCTCACAGATGGGAGCTACAGCGTACGTACCTGGGGGGGGGGGGTAGGGGTGATGATAACCACCAGATTCATGACCCACGGGCAACCAGCCCAGGCTCCCCAAATGAACGCTGGCTGTGTTGCAGGAGTGGTGTCTTAAGGAGAAGTTAAAGGGTTCACGCCAGTCTGACTATCAGCCGCTAGCCCTCATCAAAAGCCTTTGTGTCTGCCCTAACATAAACACACACACACACACACACACACACACACACACACACACACACACACACACACACACACACACAGTTGGGATGACATGATGCTGAGTTACAGATGTATGACAATCTTCTGATGAGTGAGGTGATTTGATCTGCAATCTGTCAACTGTCTTCATCCTGTTTCAACCTTGCTTTCTCCCTCTCTCTCCCTCTCTAGATGACGTGTTTTCTTGAATGAGCTCCATTGTGATAAAACTGATTGTCTCAGTGACTGCTTCTAATCCACTGAATGACCTACTCAAGGGGATTGAAAAGTCAAGCTTAAATCATCATCATTCACTCTCACAGATGGGAGCTACAGCGTACGTACCTGGAGGGGGGGGGGTGTAGGGGTGATGATAACCACCAGATTCATGACCCACGGGCAACCAGCCCAGGCTCCCCAAATGAACGCTGGCTGTGTTGCAGGAGTGGTGTCTTAAGGAGAAGTTAAAGGGGTTCACGTCAGTCTGACTATCAGCCGTTAGCCCTCATCAAAAGCCTTTGTGTCTGCCCTAACATAAACACAACACACACACACACACACACAAATCTGACAGACACAGATGAAAGAGTTCAAGGTCACATGGTTCACAGGTCACTGCACAGGCCACAGAGGTCAAATGCTACCAGACAGCAACTGAGTCACTAATGACCCTGACTGATTCCGATGGTGATATCAGCAAGGTGATGTCATTGCCTCATTAGACACACGAGGAGGGTAAATAAAATCACGCTGACAGACACACACACACACACACACAGACACACAGAAACACAGACACACACACATTCAGATAACGGCCAAGCAGAGAAGATATCTAATATCCAGAGACAATTGCACATGTGTGTGTCACATGTGCATATGATGTGTGTGTGTGTGTGTGTGTGTGTGTGTTTTCCTGTCATAGTCTCTCAGCCTAAGTGAGATGGGAAAAACAGTAGAGTAGGCCCAGCCAGCAGCCAGCTCACAGCTCTCTAATTGGCTTAGAGAGTTTTTCATTATCCAGTCAGCTGCTCAGGTCACACCCGCTGATGTGTGTGAACCAGGCACACAGGACATCAAGCGTCAGCAGTGCTACTAGTGCCGCATGTGGCAGTGTGTCCCATACATTGGCTTATTTGTGGCGGCCCACCACAATATTAACATTGACCACCGCACAATGATTTTCCAGGTTTTACTAAATTGTGCTTAAATCTGGTTAGCATCTTAGCCACGCTTCGCTAATTTGTTAAAACTTTGTATTCAAGTTAATTCTGCAAACCAACCAGCACAAATGGAATTCAGTTCTGTGGGGAACACTGTATGGCTATCACAACATACATTATGTATCTTTACAATGGAGATGACAGCCATTTTTACTAGTTACAAATTCAGTTCTTTGTGTGTGTGTGTGTGTGTGTGTGTGTGTGTGTGTGTGTGTGTGTAAGAGAGAGAGAGAGAGAGAGAGGAGAGAGAAGGAGAAGGAGAAAGGGAGAAAGAAAAGAAAGAAAGAAAGAGTGAGAGAGCAAAATGGAGGGAAAATGTAGCAAGGCTCCTTCTTTCTCCCTCAGAGTGTTTTGGTTTTTTTCTTTAATCTTGAGTGCAGCAGACTAAACAAACAGCAGTCCTCAGTCCCAGAGGAGATACACTTAGAGCTCGCTGTGGACACACAACTTTCATGCTCCTCTGGAAAAACAGCTCCACACACAACACACACACACACACACACACACACACACACACACACACACACACACACACAGATATGGACGCACAGACACAAACACAGTAAAACGTATGCATATGTCTACCAACCGAGCACTCATACAGTGGATGAAGTGAACTCTCCCATGCATGCACACACACACACACAAACACACACACACACACACACACACACACAGAGACCACAAGACAGGGCGGCCAGCAGACATACACACACACACACACACACACCCTCCGCCAGAGGAGCTATTTCAGAGAGCAGCACACACCGCAGCATCACAGCACAAATGGACTGTTTCAAATCAATTAGGCCTCTGTGAGGGTGTGTGAAAGAGAATGAGAGAGAAGTGTGTGTGTGTGTGTGTGTGTGTGTGTGTGTGTGTGTGTGTGTGTGTGTGACAAAGACAGCGAGAAATAGCTAGTGTGTTTGTGTATGTGTGTGAGAGAGAAAAAGCCGTTGTGAGAGAGGTCTGTTTAAAAGTTTGTGTGGTGTGAGTGTAATGTGAATTCTGTCTGTATACTGTACATATCTTTGTGTCTCTCGTCTTGTCTCCTGCTTGTGTTATGATCCATATACTGAACCGTGGACATCCTATTCAACCCTGATAGCCTCTGACCCCAGATCAGTGTATCCCTATCATGTCCCATTCATCTCATGCTGGAGGGGAAACCAGTCCTATGGCTTTAAGCTGAACTCCCCTGTGCCAGTGGTCAAATGGCCCACTCATAAAGCTGCATTAGCATTCACACATTACCAAATTGCGCTGCATATACCTCTACCCAGTCACATTATGACATTAGGCCTCTGCCACACAACAGCAGTAAACAGGCCGGCGTTTTAAACATATTACGATGGTGTGAGTGTGTGTGTATGTGTGTGCACGCCTACTTAAGTCAGCATACATTACAGGAAAGCCCCCACATAAGCAAACTGACATCATCCCACGTGGCCGCCACCCAAGAAACAGTCATGGGTTTATGAAGCGCTCGTATCACAGGAAGAGTTTAGTCTCACCACACCGGGCCTGCCATCCATCACTGGACCATCGTCAGAGGAGGACGGGAAACATCCAATCAGGTGGTGCCGTCCGAGAGTTTTGGACAGACAGGAACAGTGCTGGGGCTGGACAGAGGTGGCCACAGATCACCCTTTGTAAGAAAGAAGTAAGAATTTTATTTATATAGTAAGGACAAGCTGGTGTCTGCAAATGCTGATACAGGTAAGATCTAGTTTGAAGAGAAGACTGATGAATTGTCTTTTTGTGACATACAAAGCAATTTAAAAATGCACTGGCTGATTGGAATAACTCAGTGTTAAAAAGTAGATGTTAATGACAAGATAAACAATGCTGCAAGCCATTCAGTTCTTAGCTGAACTAACCTGAACTGGAATGGTTCAGTGCTTAATCTCTCTACCCTCACATACACACACAGCTGCCGATCTATGATGTTGTCGATAGCAACTGCATACTCTGTGCTGTGATGTCACCAGCGAGTGACTCCTGACATGATCTCCTCCCCCCAGCAGAGGGACGACGGCGTGAGAAACAAGAAGAGCGACCCGGCAGAGCCAGTGACCAAAGAGCCCTCACCCCTCCTCCCACAACCCCCACTCACCCCCACTACTCCTCCTCACCCCCTAGATGCTCCATCAAGTCTCCTCTCCTGGGACCAGGACTCTCTCTTTCTCTCTCTCCACACACATGCTCTAGGGACGAGTGTGAGTATGTGTGTGTGTGTGTGGGGGGGGGTAATCTGGGCCGTCCATCTCGAATGACCTCTCCTGTCAACTTAAAATACACATCCATCTGTAAAAAGCATCCTGACCAAAATATTTACAGGAAATGAAAAATGGCATGGGGTGGGTGGGGGGATTGGGATGAAGGGCAGGGGACTGAAGAAGACAGGAGATGAGAGGAGTGGAGGAAAGAGAGAAGAAA
Organism: Alosa alosa; assembly: GCF_017589495.1. Taxonomy (NCBI): domain Eukaryota; kingdom Metazoa; phylum Chordata; class Actinopteri; order Clupeiformes; family Clupeidae; genus Alosa; species Alosa alosa. The sequence goes on along the minus strand of NC_063211.1, from coordinate 25,514,416 downwards.
TGAGGAGAATGTGAAGGAAGGAAAAGAGGAAAGGACAGCAAACTATTGGCGTGGAGTTGGGAAGAGGAGTGCGGAGAGGAGAGAGGGATGAGCTCTGGTAAGGGACGTATCTGTGGCAGCACAGGTCTCCACAGGGCATCTGTCTGCTCAAGACCTGCTCCAATACTGAACTCACACCCAATAGGTGCCACATTCACCTGCACTGGAGAGTGGCCAACAGCTGCACACACACACACACACACACACAGAAACACACACACACACACACACAAACACAAAGAATAATTAATTGATGATTGATGTGTGTGTGGGAGGGTACTAGTCATGGGTATAAACATGTGTGAGAGTGTTTGTGCTTGCAATGTCGCCACTGGTATTACCAGCTCACTGAAATTCAACAACAGGCAAAACATCAACTTGTCAATATCACTGAGATTCTGGTAAGAGGATTATAAACTCTCTCTTTATATGCAGTCCCCACTGCAACACACATGATCACAGTATATATTACAAAATACACACAAATACATATACACAAGCAAACACACACACAGTACACAAAGTGTGAGATCACAGTCCCTACCCTCAATTGCAAGAAAAAGCATGCACAAACAAGCACGCACGCACGCACACACACACACACGCACGCACAGACACACACACACACAGTACAGTACAGTACAGTACAGTACAGTGAGTGTGATTTCAGGTAGAAGTAACATGTTAGCTCTACGCCCATACGTGACAGATGGATCACTCTCCACCCAGCCTACTGTTCCTGGGTCAGCTGAAAGCCATCTCCCGCTCTGACACACTACAGCAAAACTACTTCACCGATGATCCATTGCAGTGGCGCTAGCCGCCACATGGTGAAACCATCAGAAGGGGAGCAGGAGAGGGGAGAACAAGGGGACATCTGTAGTCTTGGAGGTGAAAGCCGTACATCAATCATGTTTACGTATGGATCGCTTTTCACAAGTTCCTATTTTTCTTGCATGAACAGGATCCATGCAAGCGGTGAGGCAGCCGTGTGATTGGCCAGGCTGTTGGCCAGAGGTCTAAGCTGCTTCACAGGGAGAGAATACGAGATCCTTGTGGACATGACTACTCCAGAAGACTACAAGTCCCTAAAACGCCATTACAAATCGTATGAATATGGTCAGACTATGGGCAGTTAGGAAGAGGATTACTATCCGCTCTTATGAGAACGATCAGGAAGGGTGATGAAATGTCTACCATCATTGGGACAGGAGTGTGTGGCTGACGGAGCAGTGTGTGCATGTAGCAGTGGCCTGTGTATGTGTATGTGTGGTAGTGAGTGCATGTGTGTGTATGTGATGAGTGTATACTGTATGTATGATAATGTAAATGTGTGCATGTGAAAAAATGGTGTGTATGTATGTGTGCGTGTGTTTGAGTTTGTAGGGCAATGCGGCAATGGTGTAGGTGAGGGTGTGTGAGGTAATGGTCTCTGCATGTGTGTGTGTGTGTATGTGAGGTATGTGTGTGTGTGTGTGTGTGAGGTAATGGCGGGGATGGGTAGGGGTTTACAGCTTTGGCTCGTGGGCCGCCTGCCTTCCATCTGACATTATCAGAAGCTAATGAGAATAAATGTGATTCCATCCTAAAAGCTATGCGCTGCAAACACACACACACACACACACACACTTCCATACCAGCCTTTTCTCTGCCAGACCTTAAGCCATGCCAGATCAGAAGAAAGGGAGTGGCAGAGAAAGGGGAGAGAGAGAGAAAGAGAGAGAGAGAAAGCATGCAGACCTCTTGTATTTTCTCTGGAGGGACATCATAATGATTTGATTTATATCCAATGACGGTCATTTGATCAACCGCACCTCCTACCCCTCAGGCCTCTCTCCATCTTTCTCCACTTCTCTTTCTCTCTCCCTCTCTCTTATTCCCTAATTTTCTTTATTATATTTTTTTATTTGAAAAAAAAAAAACGTCATTACTTGGACATTGAAGTGGGAAGTAATGAAAGAGGAGGTGTGTGTGTGTGTGTGTGTGTGAGTGAGAGAGAGAGAGAGAAGAAAGGGAGAGAGTGTGTGTGTGTAGCAGCCCTGGCTTTTCTCTCTGCTGTAATTCGTAGGCAAACACTGACCTGAAGCCGTTTATTGATGGCGTGTCGAGACTTTGGAGTAAAATCTGGGCTTGACTCCGCTTGATCAGTCTCACGTGCCAAAGTCACCCTAGAAGGATGACATCATGGGCGATGATGTAATCCGAGGATTCCAGACTTTCTCCCGTTGACTCTCAGACTCAGCAAAGTTTCCCCACATTGGGAGCGAACGCTCCGCATTTCACTCCATCAGAAAAAACACAGGCCCTGTTCAATGGAAACACACAGCTCCAGCCAATAATATACCAGAGAACAGTATAATGGAGCTCACATACACAGCACAAATGCTACTAATCAATTTAGGTTTTTTCATTTTAGCAATAATATTTTTTATGCTAAAACATTCCTAAAAAAACCAAAATGTATCTCTATCTATCTAAATGGTGTATTATATTATATAACATGTAATTTACAATATACAGTGTGTAATGCTCATAGGATGTGTCACTGAATCCTTTTTTGTGGATGACTCCGGTCAGTAATCAATCACTAATGTCATGCTTTTACAGAGGATCACATACTGTATCACTGGGCACTGCTACAGTATGCTGATACTGATCATCTGAGAGAATCCGGAGAGTTGTTCTGTGTTGAGCCAGAGAACCTATACACCCACTTTATCCATAATAACAATAACCAATACATGGAACATTTATTTATTTATTTTTTAAATAACAACAGTATACACCATATTCGTGAGCCACCTATGGGCGTCACCATTAAACTTCAGTATGCAGAAATCCGTTTTTCTATTTCCGGCCATTGTGCTGTATTGATTGTAATGTGATGGTAGACAGTGCCTCATGCATCCTAAGGTATTTAAAGGTCAGTCATATAGAACATCCATATTAAGTGCAGAATATTCTAGGTAGCCTATTGTGACTGCACTAAGTTATAATGCAAACAGAGTGGACAGAAGATGAGAACCGGATGGAAGCAGGGTTTCACAAATAAGGTGGATACGCCATTATATTTTTTGCCTATTCCAGGCATAAGAACTAGAAGCTAGTATGTGTCATTCACATACACAAGCTTCATGGCATGACTGAAATTCTGTTAGGTTTATCAAAACAAAATATCATTAAATCTTAGAGCTTCCAATTTTTGGATATTCCCTCAAGTGAAAAGATTCAAAAGAAACAAAAAAACAAACAAAATATGTTTCTCTTTACGTCGCTGGAGAGAGCGAGGAGGCGGCCTTGGCTGGCAGGGGTCTGTCTCTCACCTATCACCCTCTTGTCCTCAGGGCAGTCTGCCCACTTACCGAGCTCAGTAAATACGCCGCTAATTTGAACCATGTGGGGGCAAATTGAAAACACAGATTTAAAACGGGGCATTTGCTTTTTCACGCTGTAACCTCTCCCCGGGGATCCACTGAGCCAACTCAAGTGTGTCAGGGAGATGGACGGGATGAAGGGGCTAAACGCGTGGACGCTTTTTTAGTTCTCTTGGTCTCGTTTGCCTCTCTTTCAGTATGTCCTTCCCTCTGCTTTTGACCTTCTCTCTAATTCACTCCTGTCGTCTTTTTTATCCTTCACTCATAAGTACTTCTCTTTTTCTTTTATGCCCTTCCTGTCTCTTTGACCTTTCTTTTTTCCTTTACTTCTTTCATTCTCTCTCACACACACACACACACACACACGCACACACACACACACCTTTCCTCAGCCAGATTATGAAGTCTGTAAGCCTTTACAACTATAGGTCTCTGTGAGGTTGTGTGAAGCAGGCATCTTTTCACGTCGTCCTCTCCCACAGAATCAGATATTCACCGCAAAAGCCATCAATGTCTAAGGCCAACGATTCTGTCCACCCAACATAAAGCTACAAGTGAGCAAGACTCCCCACACAAACAAGGATTATGAGGACCTTTTTAAACTCTGCTGATACGTGGGAGAGTAAGGATCACTGTAACAGTTGCTGGCCGCCCAACAGAGAGACTCGTGAGCAATATTCCCCTCCACACTAAGCAGATGGAGGCTGGTTGAGCCATGATTTACTCTCTCGACGTGGGAAAGGCAGCGAGTCTCACATTCATTGTCACATTAACTGCTTTGGGTGGAGATGCAAACCAGTTGCTCATGGAACGTGGAACAAATGAGTCGGGTTCCATTTTATCAAACCTTCAGACTGAATAAAAACAGCAGTGGAAATGAAATACTCGCTTGGAGAGAATCCCCTCTCAGACAGCAGGGTGACCAAAACACCATCATATTTCTCATGGCCTCATCTAGTACATAAGGCCTTTGATATACAAGTGGGGGGAATTGTGGTAAAGATCAAGTCAGAAAACACACACACATCTCTGATGAAAAAAGGGACATTTTTGTTTCATGAAGACCTCCCAGGTGTGCCCAGGGCTGCGTTCACTGCGATTTGACCCCAGACATCGACAGCTTAGGCTGCCGTTGAGTCAGGCTCCACTCTGTGGACTGTCTGTCTCGCGCACAGAGCACTGTATCAGAGGGTCGATCAGAGGGCTGTCCTGACATCGCCAGCCTCAGGGGCTTAAGACACCCACTCAGGCTTTTGACTGACAGGAGCCCTGCCCAATCAGGGGTGTCCAATTTTCTTTGAGTGGCACCGCATCCACCACACAATGACCTCAACATCTGAGTCATGACATCATCCTTCCCACTACCGGGGGGGGGGCTGGTTGGGAAGGGAGAATTGTTTTAAAGAGAGGGGGGTGCTGGTTGCCACAGTTTCACACCCCTCTACATGTATCTGCATGGGTGTGTTGCTGTGTGTGTGTGTGTTGTGTGTGTGTGTGTGTGTGTGTTTGTCTGTGTGAAACTCCCGTGACTGAAACTGCCCTGGCTGACGCTCAGTGGCGACGTGGTTTTACTATGCAAACACGAAACCAAATCGAGCCCCATAAAAAGTCCACAGTAGTATTGGTTCTAAGTTAAAGTGAAAGGACACACCTCCCTCATGCCTCTCCAGCCTTAACTGGCTGCTACAAAAACAAAAGGAGTCCTTTATTGCGATTTTTCCCTCTTTTTCTCCCATTGTCCAGTGAGGCACACAAGCCAGGAAGGCTCTAATTAAAACTATCATTTGGTGGCCTGAGAGACACTTGTTGACTTCAGCAGTGAAAATAAAACCCTGCTGCCTGTCCATTTCCTGTGGTGTAGGAGACACTTAGTCAGAGCTGAGACAGAGTCAGGCCTCCGTGCTGTTGCGTTTATTAGAGATCTTCATTATTACCAGGCATTAGCAGGAGAGACAGGCACTATTACTGATAACCAAAAAGAGACATTGGTCATGATCACATACACAGAAAAAAACTCATATCACGATCAGAAACAAATGGGAATGAATCTTAAGAGTCTGGGGGGAATATGGAGAATAGTCCATAATCTCTAGAATCTTTTTGTAAATATCATTATCACAGGCATGAAGACAACTTATATGATCAAAGATCAGTGGAAATGTTATCTTAAGAATCTCTTTGTAAAGTGTCTGTTGTGGTCATTAGTAATAAAGAGCAATGCTCTTCAGAGATCAGTTGTACCATCATCTGAGGCACCAGTAGAGAGAAATGTCATTATCCAAGTACAAGTTGCAACAAGAGCTAGCTGTGATTATCAGAATTGTTTCTGTGAGCAATAACCACACACCCTAGACACATCAGTAGCATCAACAACAACAACAACAACAAGAGTCCTGTCACCATGAGTTATAATCAGAGTTATGTGTCATTATGAAGGAGACATGTGATGAGAATGACCACGTAGAGACAAGAGACAAAAACAAACCAATCTGACACGGCTCTGGTCCGACCACAAGTATGCACGCCCGAGACAACATGGTGGCAGAGCAGGGAGAGGGACCTCAGAGAGCATCTTTAAACCTTTTATTAAGCATGCACACACACACACACTCACCAGGGGTCGTCTAATAACACACTTCCCGGAGGAAGTCACAGCAAGACAAACATGCCACATGTCTCTGTCCCTTGTTACCACAACGATAAACACGATTCATGACTCAATTGCCTGTAACCAAGGCATCATTAGGGACCATCCTCCCTCCCATCCCTGGAGAAAAATACATCTGCAAACGTAAGCTGTGTTGACTTAATAAAAATTTAGTATATACAAAAGGTCAATAAAAATTGGTAGAAAAAGACATGTTCTAAAATAATCAATGTGAGTCTGAAAAAAGAGAACCACATAAAATTGCCTAATTATGAAATTATGAGAGATCACGGGGAGTTGGGCGAGAATGTGGTGTTTGGTTCATAAATCACTTGTGTCACATGTGTAAACCCCTGATCTGGTCAGGCAAATTATGTGCTTGTTGCTACTGCAAGGCTGACCACTAGATCCCGTATCAAAAGACACGTTTGTCTAACTGGCTGTGAGAACCAAGCTGAAGAGGCATGAACGAATAGATCGAGTAGAATTTTTACGAGGAGGCCTGTGGTTTACTAAGTCTTGCCTGTAGCGTCTTGAAGGTCCCTCCAATCAACTCGTGTAAGTAGCAGTGTCTCCACATCACGAATCACATCTCAGTGAGACACGAGTCAGAGACAGAGAATTACACCAAACCCCCCCAGTGGCACTCACCACACCTCAACCCTATCAGCACCACACTGAAACAAACATATGAATCACACCTCCACACAGAACCCCCACTCCCCCCCCCTCCACGACTCCCGCTCACGTCATGCACGCTAATAGACATATGTGTGAGTAAGTCTCTCTATGTGCATGTGTGTGTGTCCTGGAGACAAAGAAGCTAAAACATCTGTCTTTCCTCCCCATAATAAAAGCCTGGTGCCTATAAATAACCGGCTTATTTTAGCCACTCCGGGGTGGGCTCCACGCACCACAGAAGGGGGATAGGATGGCTGGGGTGATGGAGAGAAGGGGGAATTCGTGTTCGATAAGATCGTGATGCCTCCACCCCTCCCTGTGTGCACGTCTGATTCAGGAGGTGATTCAGCGCACGCCGAGCCAAGCTCTGGAAAGTCCCACCTCAGAGAGAATAGAGGACCAGCCACGTCGTGCTGGGAGGTCCGGAGGTCCAGAGGTTCGGAGCCCCCTTACGCTCCCAGAACGTGAAAGAACAGGGGTGGGGATGACAGAGCTGGAGAGAGGGGGGGGCTGTGATGTTGGCAGCCGGGGGCCCCTGACGCCCCTGCGTCTGCGTTTGTTCGCCCCCACAAACCCAAGCCCCCGCAGGAGTGCCTCCACCCGCGCGACTCACCATGCACATCACCCCCCCTCCTGGGGTCGCCATCTGGATTTGGACCGTGGGAAGGAGGCGACGTGGAGGAAAAGACATTGGAAAGAGATGGACAGGACAGAGGTGGGGTATTAAGGGTTGCGGAGGTGTGTGTGTGTGTGTGTGTGTGTTTGTGATTGAGACCCCTACTACTCAGCTCTAAAACTCCAAACTCCCTCGCCCAACTGGGGTCCTGAGTCATACGTCTGGGCCAATGGAATCGCAGGAAGCGAGACGGCTGGCAGGTGTCCACTGCTGACGAGAGGTCTGTGAGGAAAGCCCGACAAGGCCCTCATATAACTACACACAGACACACACACACGATCTGGGTCACACTCCCAAACACACTTTCACATATAATTTATGCTCATGTGCAATCACACACTCGCACACATGTAAAATACAAATTCAGATCATGTCTTAAACACACCTCGTCACCTGGTCAGCTCATAAACACACACAAACACAGACACAACATGTACACACAGAGAGACACACATATGTGCATTCATATGAAAATCTACTTTCTTTTTAATACACACACATTCTCACACACTCATGCACACACGCTTGATCAGCCATTCAAGGACAGTGACACAGACGGGGTAGCTGAGTTCAACTGAGCCAGCTCATGCTCACACGCTCAGGATGTGGACACCAAAACAAAACACCACCACACAAAGCACAGGGTACTCACTCTTTCTCGCTCTCTTTCTGCCTCCCTCTCTTTCACATACACATACACACATAAAAAAGTGCCCGGAACAACAGACCAAAATTGTACAGTTCCAGCGCATCACACACATACACATGCACACACGTCTCTTGGGCTTTGAGACTTCTCTCTGGACAAGCTGCTAAGTGCACTTTGTTTTATCAACTTGGGGAGGAACATGAACACAAGAATTCCCTTGAGGTGTGGCAGTTCAAACTGTCACAAAACAAGGTGTGCCTGTTTATCATTGCAGGCTACCTGACCCATTGGAGTTCATACATTACTGTAGGCTACATTAAATGGGGACAGTTTTCGGGTTAAACAACATACTTCTAAATACATTATGACCATTTTAAAACTCCAAAAACAGGCTCAGCTAAATCAAATATTAAACCTGGGGGAAATGCAGCTCTATTAATCTATCAGAGTAGGCCTACATTTGTGCGTCAATCCTGGGCTGATTTAGTTACATGTAGCCTATGAACCAAACATTAATTTTAACACAAGCGGGCCTCACACATTAGGCTGTAGGCTAGGCCTTATTTGTATCATATACCTGAGTAAATAGCCTACTCACAGACACAGTAAATAACACATACTATTATTTTCTTCAGTTAACAGATGACTAGCCTAGAAGCCTAGGCTAATCGTTGTCTATGGTGTGAGGTAGGCCTAGTGTTAGGTAGGAGGGAATGGGGTAGGCTAAGAGAAAGAAGACAACGTCCCCAGATCCGTTAAACCCACTTCCCTCATAATCTTAGTAAATAAACGGAAAACCTATTTTAGTGATGTTTTAGCTCATTTTTTCTTAACGACTTACCGTGAGCGAGAGGATGGTTTAAGCAAGAACATGTATGCGCACATTTGAACCGGCCTACGTAGACCATGTCTACACCTCCATAGCTTTCTAGGTCGCACTAGTTAGCGCGTGCGTTTCCAACGGACGGACTTTTCAAACATGCACTTCAAGAATTTAGATTTGGAGCGTGATTGCAGTGATTTGGGTATTGTAGGCCACCTAGTGGCAAAAGAATAGAGGTACATAACACAACAGCAACACTTTTTTGAACCGCACTAAAACTTTTCTTGTCATTTCCAAAAGCAATTGGCAATGTGGTCTAGTCTCTAAGCTATTCAGGATTCTATGTTTTTATAAAATAAATGGAGATTACTCTTGTTATTTTAGCATACCCAGAGAACACACAGAAGGCTCCCCTTTGATTTCAAAGATGATGGAGAATGCAATCTACAATGCGTGTCTATTAGTTTTTATCCATCCATAGATTTTTAGGAATTTATTAAAGCAATACTTATCTACAAATCATAAATCATCCTCCTGTCTTACAGCGCAGAGCTATTTTATTATTATAACTCTGAATTATGCAGGTCAAAATGATGGCCTTTAATGGCACTTTTGACACAATTTAGCCTCTCAGACTTAAGGGATAAAAAGTTGAACTTTCAAAGTTGGAGAGTGGAACTTTCAAAGTTGGAGAGGAAAGTTAATGTAGGTAGTTATACATTTTGACACAAAAGATCCCAATAGCCCTTTCCTAATACAAGCCATATGCTGTGCAAACACTAGTGTACTGTGAAAAACAGAATGTAAGTATACATCTTCAGTTCTACTGTATTTCATTTGGATACCTGATGGAACAAATCCTGAATTCTACAATTCATCAGCATCAGCATCCCTTATGACATCACTGGTTGGAATGTTCAGAGTGTTCTACTTTGCAATACACCATCAGCTTGTCACTTTGTGACTTTACCAAGAGACAACATTGATGAGCGTTTTCTCCCTGCCATTAATACTATATTGCATTGATTTCCTTGTTTAAATCACTATTTTATATTTTAACTTGTGATTCGGTAATTGGGAGAGGAATCCAGGGTTGACCTGAGGATGGATTCTCCTGGATGTTTTATGGCTGCCCTGAGGGCTACCTTTGCCAGCATCAGGCGCAGGATCCAAGAAAGAGGAGTGAGGCAAAGACAGAGAAACTACCGAGTTAGTAAGATCCAGACTATTGAAAAGGTGGAGCAGAAGAGAGACAGGAGATTGAATAAGAGAGTGACACCAGAAGTGCTCCAGCCTAGCGCTCACACCCCAAAGAGAGACCCGAGAAGAGCCCGACTTGTGGCCTCGGGATGGAGACCAAGGCAGGAAAATGGAGAGGCGTTGAAGAGCCAAGCTCAGGAGAAAATGGACACCACTCTCCAGGCTTTTCAGGGGAGACGCAAGCCACTGAGGGTCCAGAGAAGAGCACCACAGGTGCAGGTCAAGAACCGTGGAGACACAAATGTCAATCCCCTGAGTAAGACACATATCATGTAAATAGAATATTGTGTATTATGCAGTAGTGTTATTCATGAATGTTATCAAGATGTTTTAACTCTTAATCAATGGCTGATCATATTTTCAATTCTCTTTTAGGCTGCATAGCCCTGGCTGGTAAAAAGGCCTGTAGCCAGAGATGGCAGGACGTGGTCCTGGAAGGCATACTAGTCAGCCAGGACAACATCGGGAAGAGTGAGTGATTTAGAGAGCAATACACTACACATTTTAAACCATAACCTATGACTGATCATAACCTATTAATGTTATCATCTTTCCTGTAGGCTGTGTACCCCTAAATGGAAAGAAGGCCTGTAGCCAGAGATGGCAAGCCATGGTCTTGGAAAACCTGAGGCTGGCTGGACAAGAGGAACTTCCTGTCCCTCTGGATACCAGTAAGTTTAGAATACAGATTTGACAAAGAATGGTGGCTAGAAAAACTGATTTGGAGGATTTGTGGCATATGAAAGAGTTTGGGGTATCTGTCAAGATGTGTCAGTAGTTTGTGTGGAGAATCTTTAAAAATATGCTGCATGTACATCAGAATCTATGTATATTTTCACAGTTACGGAAGCATGAAGAGTAAAGCATTGCCCTGTACTAAACTGTATTTGGCCATTTGATTTGATAGGCACTGACTCCACCAGCAGTGTTCTAGGTGAAGGCGGAAATGATCACCAAACGGAGGAAGTGAAAGCTGAAGACCAGGAGCAGCCAGGGGCCCGTGGGGGGGATTTGCTTGACCAAGCGGAGACGCACAGGGACACCTTCAGCCCCAGTGAGTCAAACAAAATTATCATCATAAGACTAATCTCTCTCTGAAAGATCTCACTCGTGTAATAATAGCTGTGAGAAAGCCACAGATTGCCCTAATTAACGCAGCGCACAGTGTTTGGCCCTAACGGAGTCCTACTCTGTTTCTGTGCGGTCACCAGCATAAAAAAGGTCCTTGTACTCCACATACTTGGCGAATTAAAGATTGAGATTGTGATAGACCCTCTTGTAAATGTTACAGGGTGGCTGGAGCCGATCTGGCTGGGTCCGGAGTGGGCCAAGAGAAAGATGCCTCTCTTCAGCGCTGTGGGCCAATGAGCGACAGCACCAGTGATGTACTCCAGCTATGAGGACATGGGTGAGTCAACAACGCAACTTACTGCAGCAATAAAGAAAGTGGACATCTACGTCTTACAATTAAACATGCAACCATCACAAATTCAGATACAGTATGTGCAGTGTTCAAACTACAAGTCAAATACATTGAATTAATCTCTTATATTCTTCTGTGTTATGGCACAGGATATAATGCAGGTGATGGCACTGGACAGCTACAGTATTTCCATACACAACACTGGAGGACTGCAGTGAAGGAGGCTACTGCTTCTTCTATTCCAATTTCACTTTCTTTTAAATTTTGATATTGAATAAAAACGGTGTGTGGAATGAACATAAAGGACTAAAGTCATACTTTTAATACAAATATTACTTAGTATAGTTTATTTTTCTTACATTTTTATTTTAGTATTAATGAAGTATTTCAATGACATTCAAGCAAACATTATTTCTATGGATAGTCAAAGAATGGCTGAATCTGTATAAGATAGATGTGTCAATTAACCCTGTTTCCAACTTGCCCAAGTTACTTTAGGGTATAATTTAGCAGACACGGGAAGGCAGTGCTCCCTCCATCAGTTTTAGAGGCCATGGTGAAAGAGTAGCTAGTGTCGCTCACTACCAGGGTAAAAAGCAAGCCTGAACTTACGAAATTTGAGGCCATTGTATAAAATTATCCATTTACAAGTCTTTAAACAGCCTGGCCCATGCCTGAATGCACAGTGCCTGAGAACTTTAAGCCCTGCATTACAAACCTGACAATACTGCATACTGTATATCAGATATCATATATCAATATCTCAAATCATACACATCTAGTGCTAATGCCAGATCTCATCCCACTGAACACTTGACTTCCTGCACCATTTCAGTTCATTTATGGGCAGACGCTGAAATCTGACCTGAAATAAGAGCCGGCAGACAGGTTTAGATGAGAGGTAGGTTTTAATTGGACATTTTTTTTTCTTTTTGTAGCCCCTGACGTTTAGACCCAGCCCATAGCCATTTAGAGTGGGAGCTTTGCATAATAGATCTCTCAGAGTGAGAGCGCACAGCTACAGCGTCTGATAATCACACCACCCATCTGCTGCGCAGCACAGTAGCGTAGCGTAGCGTAGCTCTCCGCCTCTGCTGTCAGGCTTGTTCATTATGAAGAAGAAGAGAGGAAGAAAAATAACACCCAACTGTTGCAGTTGCACACACATGAAAGGGGGAAAAGATGCTCTTTAACACCTCAACTCACTGGCTTGATCACGCAAGTGATGGTGTTTAGATAGATGGAAAAAGAGGGGACACTTTGGTTAGGTACACAATACTAACAGATGTCCATGATCTACCATGATTTCTAGCTTCGAATCAAGTCAATAAAATAATAGAATAACTTAGTGTTGACCAATCAAATCAACAGAGAGCACGAGTCTTAATAGTGTTGGGCAGGTCATCGGATTAGTCAAAATACAATCATTACCATGATTTTAAATTCCACAGTGAAATGAATTCATATGATGTACAGTGAAGCATAGTGCTCCCTGATGTAGCAAGAGGCAGAGGCTGTAAAAATCAACCAAATTCTCAAATACTCTGTGCAGAGTTAATTTCCTATATACATAATTACACAAAATATACACACTTGCGTCTCTACACACAGGTGATTGAGTTCATGTTGACCTGCGACAGCTGTTCATCTGAGAAAACACAAGACTTTCAATTTCTTCAAAAAGGACAAAAAATATCAACATACCACCAGCTTCATTACAATGTTCTCCAAAAAGCTTCTTCTGTAAATGTCCGTTTTTGTACTAATAAAAGAAAATAAATCAGTCTTTAAACGGATGCATCAGTATCCAATCTACCACTATATTAGCTGGGTGTCTGAGACAATGAGCCGAGAATGAGCAGTTTGCACGGCAGAGAGAGAGTGAGAGAGAGAGAGAGAGAGACAGATGACGTAAGACAACACAAGCCCTGAGACAGTGCTTTCTCAGTTCCCCCCTCGTCTCCCCTCGGCTTGGACTCTCCCTCCAGCATCCAGTAGGTGGCAACAGTGAGCGCAGCCTGGTCTTTGGCGGAGGCAGAGGCTCCGTGTCCCAGCAGGGCTTCTCCATGGGCCTCCGTCTCTCGGCAGGTTTAAAAATCTCACTTGAGGCTGCTCCTCGCTTCCCCTTACCTCAGTGTCCTCCACTGGACAGAGGGCCCGTCACGTCTCCTTTTTCCACTTCTCTGTGTCCGCTCTTCCACTCATTCTTCCTTCTTTCCCTTCCTTACCCAGAGTCCCTCAGTGCTGGAGCAGGAAGTTGGTTGCCATGTTGATGTCGTTGTTGGATGCTCGCAAGGCCTCCTGGGCGTCCACCCTGGAGAAGCCCATCTCCATTAACCTGGCAACCTGTGAACACACACACACATTCAGAAATAAGTCACATATAATCAATGGGTAATACATTCATATATAAACATAACACATAATATTTAGAATCAGCACACATACAATGCAAACAGAAATAAACATCCACAGATGCAACAAACACGCATAAAAGCACAAACACCTTCAGGAATGAAAACAATTCATGTATAATTATCTCATTTAGACATCTTTCAGTGCGCTTGAGACCACACCTGTGTCCTTGTTCTCTGTGAACTCACCTGTTCCTCAGCGACAGGGCTGTTCTCAGGGGGAGGGGAGGGCCCGGGACGTCTGGCCTGGGCGACGGCAACAGCGGGAGTGGCATTGCGCCCTCTCTGCCGGAGTGTGGGGAAGAGCCAGCCCCAGTTGAGCAGACCAGCCTGTGGGGCAGAACACAAACATCACGCTGGACATCAGTCAAGGCTCCAGTAGTGTCTAAGCGCTGTGTCTAACTGAAACAGGTTCATCACATTATATGCAAGTCTGCTTTTTTGCAATTAATATCCACTATTAAGGCTAATGCCCACTGGTGACGATATTCGCATCTATGGATCTCACACTCGAAGAGATTTTCTAAACTTTGGCGTGGACGCCCGTCAGATGCTGCCAGCAGCGTTGATCCGCTAAAAGTAATGGAGTTCTAAACTTTGGCGTTACTTGACGGTTGATGCGTGTCGGACGCCACCAGTGGAATTTGGACTATACATTTGTTTCTTCATTTCATTATGCCAGTGGTTCTCAAAGTGTGGCAGGCCCCCTAGTGGGGAATGGAGACATGACAGGTGGGGCACCACAAGAAGGAAGGAGGAAAATGTGTCTTTTTGTGCCTATCTTTATTCATGCCTTTCCTTTTTTGACAAGGAAGATTACACATTGAAAACTAAACAGTAACACATTATAGGAGTCATAAACAGGCCTACATACATGTACATTAAAACATCATCAGATCCAGGGGACTGAGACGCGAAATGTGACAATAATATTTCAACGTTACCATTATGCTGCGTGATTGGGTCAGGTGTGGCTCAAAAATTCCCTACCTCCAAAGTGGGGAATGACTGCAAACATTTGAGAACCACTGCACTATGCCAATTATGGTTAGGTAATATTATTTAATGAATCATTTCAAACACCATGGGACTACAGAGCAATCTGAAGTCAGATTAATGATGAGCCTACAGATATACAGCGGTTGACTAAACCTTGACATTATCATTATCAGAAGTCACCCCATTTACCCTGAAAAGCTAGAGGGAAACTGAGAAACAGATGGCCTTCCATAACGTGACGTGTTCAAGGTGATGATAACAGCATTTCCAGTACTAGACATCATTAGACTTACACCAGCTTCTTCTAATAGCTAGCTTCTCAAAGGACAAATAAAAAAATGTCAACTAAACTCCAAATCCAATAACCAACCAATCAGCTGCCCGCTCCAAAGCCAACACCAAACAGGACATTGTGCCTAATCCACAGAAGTGATTAGAAATGTACACATTTTCTGTGAAGAACCCACAAAAAAATTCAAGTGAAAACATAATGGAGATGAGATATGGTAGCAGACTCGCTGACATTCATAACACTAAAAAAGCCCATCACATTCAGTTATTTAAAAAGAATAGCATCATTTCAACTGTGTGTCATATTTCTTACAAGGAGATGATGGCAACTGACCTGTAAAGGTTTAGGCAATGTCTTAAAACCCTTGTGAAAGGTTTTTCCAAAATGTTGCAGACATTTTAATCATTGTGAATGATAAACTGATATCATCTGAAGATGTAACCTATTTTAAGAATCCAACTGATTCTGCAAAACAACAAATTGAGGTGGCGAAACGCCCCAACAGCTTATTTCATGCAACGATGACGTTATAAAAAAAAAAGTGGGTTCACATGTACTGAATTTACTGGGAGTCCTAGTGTTAATTTTGTCACCTATTTTTAATTTAGTCTTAGTCTTGTGACGAAATGTCTTTTTTAGTCTTTGTCATATTTAGTCATTCAAATATCATTTTTGTTAGTCAAGTTTTAGTCGACTAAAAGTCTCGTCATTTTAGTCTAGTTTTAGTCAAAAAGAAAACTAAAGGTATCTTAGTCTTAGTCAGTTTTAGTCAACACATTTTAGTCTTTTTTTTTTACAAATTATTTCTGATTACCATTTGAGTCAAATAGTGTTTCACACATCTCAATTTTCCAACAATATTGTGTGTCCACAGGGCTACTCGTCTGTTATAATTACTCATTCTGATTTATACAGTTATAGCTCGGCTGGGATTTGACCATAGACAGTAAAAGATTTGACTGGACCACTGTCATATTCTCAGTAGACCAGTGTTTCTCAAAGTGTTGTCCGTGGATCACTGGTGGTCCAAGTAGCTATCCCAAGTAGTCCATGAGCAGGCGTGGTAAAATATAATATAGATGAGTTGTTTGCAATATTGAACCAACTTGTATGTAAAAACAGTTCTGCAACACTGTCTATGTAAGATATGCCAGTTTAAATCATACAGTATGAATCCACACAATAAGCAAAGTGGTTCAGTGAGTAGGCCTATTGTGTAGACTAATTATAGGCTACTGTTGAAGTAGGTCTAATCTTTTTTTTTTTTAGCTAGGGTTAGTTTAGTGGTCCTGAAACTGAAAAAAGTTTGAGAAACACTGTAGGCCAAAGTATTAATGTTTTACTCCGCCTTGCTAGATGGCGATATATAAACAAAAAACACAACACATTCCCCCAATCAGACTCTCCATCTTAGCCATAGCTAACCTGCTAGCGAACTTTCTATATTAGCTTACTTGCTAGCAAACTTTGCATCATCAGTCTAACTAGTTAAATAATTGACATTACATGATAAACATTTTCGTATGGACATTCTGGGGGATGTTAATTTGTGTGAGAGAACCTTCAACTTCTGGGTATGTAGCATTGTGGCATAAAGCTTATAGTTAGCTTGCTAACTCTTGCAGAAATCTCCAGTGTTCTTATTCCATGTAGTTTTGTGTTGCAGCCACAGGGTTGCAGCAACAGCACGAGACTAGCCTACAGGAAAGCTGTTAGCGATGAACTCATTCGAATATTTTGAAAACATAACAGCTAGATGTTCTGTCTTCTCATTTTGTAGACGAAAATGAAGAGAGATTTTATCTTAGTTTTTATTTCATGCAAAACATTTTAGTCTAGGCTTTTTTCGGCCAACAATAATGCATCTTAAGATAGTCTTAGTCAGTGTTTCAGGACAATACTGCCGTCTCGTCCATCGCCTCGCCTTAGTCATGAAAAAAAAAAGGTTGTTGATGAACATATTTCCTCTCGCCTCGCCTGACCTAAATTAACACTAACTGGGACATGACTCTATTCATGGCACCGCATTCTAAATCAGCTACCAATATGGCCTCCCTCCTGTTGACGGATGAGACTGGCTGCTATTTCATCATCTAAAAGATAAGCATTCTCTTCTGTTGCTCTGTGTCTGACTGCAGTGTTGTTCATGATGAATCAGGAATTTGAGTCTTCTGTCAGCGTTCAGTTCCTCTAGTTTCTCTTGAGAAAGCGAAGGCTCTGTTGTGCAAGAAAAGTTTACATAATTATTATATAATGTTGTGAAATGAGAATCTCAAAATGGTGATGGCTTTACTGTTTGGTGCAGCTCCAGGCATGTGAAAGTGAGGCAAAGTAGTTTTCCCTGACTGGTCAAGTACGTCACTGATGAGCTATTGATCAATCAGTATAAAAAAAAATGCTCCACAATGCTAAAAACATCTACAACCCCAATTCCAAAAAAGTTAGGACGTTCGGTATGTAAAGAAAAACAGAATGTGATCATCTGGATATCTCCAACCCTAACCCATATACAGTATAGCAGCAAATAGGACAGACAACATATTAAATGTTGACAATGACAGGATTTGGGGACATCATCTACAGTACTAGCCTGGGAATACCCATACGAACCTTTAGCAAATTTGGGATTTGCTCTGCAAATGCAATCGCTAGTCCGGCATGGATGTGTATTTCTTTGGAATTGAATAAACAACTGCATTTCCTTCGTGTAGCCACTTGGGCCACAGCCCCCCCCCCCCCAACCACCACACAGATAAGGGTACAGACCTGGTACAGACCTAGTTCAGCCTTGTTGTGTTGTTGGCCTCTATGGCTGGGAAATAATGACACAGAGGTGGTGTCTTTTAAAGATAGGTTGGGACTGATTACTGATGGAAGAACTGCACCAATGAGTTTCACACAACTTCATTAGAGATTCAGAATTATGCAAATAATTTGTCAGCTGTGAATATTACAAAAATATGAGATATTCTCCTTCCGGAAGGAAGTCTGTGTCTCTTTTGTGAGATGTATGCCAGCTCATTTGCAAAAGGGTGTTCAATATGTGTCAAACCAATGAAAAATGCTGACACATTTGCTATCTATCAAGTCTGTCTTAGAAACACTGTACACTTCAAATAAGAAACTTGAACACTACATGTTATCTATGACACTAATGCAGTTCTGCACATGCTGTACTGAAGCCTCAGAGTAACTGAGGTGATTTTATATCAACACTTTAACTAACTAACTAACATTACTATTTATGTAATGTAACCCTAAAATACTAAACCATGAAGGCAAGATGAATGCCTCGAACAAGACAGCTGTGACACCAACAGGAGGCTATTGGGTTGAAGTGACAGCAGGGTTATACTGCAACATGTGATACTCTGGGGTATTCAATTGCTGTCTAGGACACAAGAGCACAGAGGAAACACCTTGTAATGGTACTACTCGTGGATCAACAGAACCATGAATGTCGCTTACTGTTTGCCATGGCAACACAACAAACACACATGCACACACATGAACACACGACCACACATGAACACACACACATGAACACACAAATACACATGAACACACGCACTTCACCTCAAACCATCCAGTGGGCTTTTTGAAGTTTTGAGAAGCTACAGTCCTGCGTGAGTCAAACCTGATGTGTGTATGTCTGAGTTTGTGTAGGTGTCAGGCTGTGGTTGTTTGTGGTTTCCTTCTCAGGCTCAAGAAAGCACACTCGCTTGTTGTCAGTCTGTGAGCACGTCTACACAAAACCAACGAGTGTATTTTCTCTTACAGCTTTCACCGGTAAAGAAAAAACCTGCGTGCACACACAGAGGTGAAAAGGGCTAAAAGTGCTGTAATGCATATGCCAGACCAGTCGATGGCGCCGGGCCGTGCAGAGGCTTCACATAGGCCTAATTCGTGTAGAAGACAAAACATTGTTGAAACAGTTTGTTAAGCAGTCGGATGAAATAAGGAGACTACAGACAATTCGGTTTTCAACTGTTAAACTAATAAAGTTCATTTTTTAGGTATGTGACTGCTATGTGGAATTTCAAATGCTTAGGCTAGCCTATTGCATTAGGTCTGAGCACCACTGGAGAAAACATTAAAGCTGCAGTTGGCAAGATTTTTTTGACCATATTCACTGAAACAGACACTATGCTCTGCCAGAACAACATAAATCAGCCGGTTTTAGAAAAAAAAAACCACTTTTACCTCCACCTAGAGCCTGTTATTTGTTTTGCAAAAATCCACAGCTCCCGGTTCTTCTGGTCCAATCAGAGCAGGGCTGTGTGAGATCTGACTGTTAAGCACAGTCTGGTGCACACTGACGAGCACACTCGAGAGGGGTGCTCGGTGGTAGTGGGGGAGGGGCATGGGAGTTGTAAACATTCAAAATTTTAGCTAAGTCACCTCAATCTGTCAGACTTGCCAACTGCAGCTTTACTGCACGTCAGGTTGTAGTAAGCTAATGTTTAACTAAGTTATGCTAATGGTGTGCTTCTGATACATTGTGCACATGAATCATGAAGGGGCAAAGAAAAACACATTTTAATATGATAAACAAATGGTTAGGTTTGTTCTGACAAGCAGCATGTAAGGTCAGAGTTTAGGGGTGGGGCTATGTCGTCATAAAATTGCCGGCTGTGCTGTCTATACGCGTCTACATGGCAAAAGTTATCCGGTGGTTTAAAAAAATCCCACTTCGGAACCCGGTTACAAAAACTACCGGTTACAGTCTCCTAAACTGCCAGCGTTGTGTACACGCAAGGCGTAACCGATAACAAAAATTCACCGGTTTCAAAATAACCAGCGTCGTGTAGACGGCCCTTTTGTGTGTGTGTGTGTGTGTGTGTGTGTGTGTGTGTGTGTGTGTGTGTGTGTGTGTGTGTGTGTGCGCCAAACCTTATAGAGATCTGGATACACTAAAGGGTTCCTTTCTCAAAAGGGTGGAGGATGGAAAAAAGCTTTCACTACGGAAAAAGCCTTGGGCCTTGGGTAGAACGGTCACAACTCCTACAGCAAGGAGCCAACAGCACCACGGCTCCATTCCCAGGAAGCACACACAGGCGGTTAGATATTGATCCTTTAAGTCGCTAAATAAATCAAATAAAGCATCTGCTGAGTGAATAAATGTTTGTGTTGAGTCACCTGACTGTCATGCCCACCTCTTTAGCCATTTCATCTGGGTGCAGGTTTATTAGTCTATTGGCCTGGCTTCAAGTGGTGGAACTGTTCTGACATCCAGTCGGTGTCAATGCAGCAGCTCACCTGCTTTCTAAAGGTTCATTTACACCAGTGTTTCTTAACTGGTGGGTCAGGACCCAAAACTGTTCTGGGTGGGTCGCGGAGCTTGTGGAAAAAATAAATAAAATAAAATAAATTTAAAATGCTACCTTATCAGATCTAATATTGGACCTGTATTTTAACCGACTTTATTCATAGCCAATGTCAGTCATTACCATGGACATACATGTAGACGATGTTTATGTGACAGGTCATGTTGACATCATTTTAGCGATAAACCCAAGTAGGCTGTGACCCTGAATATTTGAAAAAGGCTAGGATATGGATTCACTTAAATTGAGGACAAAATTGGACAGAAACCCCAGTGTGTGGTCTACAGTGAATTGCTGGCACATGAGAGCATGAAACCATCAAAACTAAAATGCCACGTAGAAACAAGGCACCCTTGTCAAAGTCAAACCTGTCGAGTACTTTGAAAGATGACTGTAGGAGTTGAAGACTTCAGAAATGCAATGCCAAACATTCGCATGTTTCAAACAAGTAGGTGCCTTCCCATGTAGCTCACCATATCCGTTCGCTTGAATGATAAAAAATATATGGGTCACAACCTTATGAACACGGGAAATTGTGGGTCCCAAAGCCACACCAGTTAAGAACCACTGATTTACACCAGAGACGGTGTTCTAAAGGATCTTTGTTTACACCAACGGCAGCACATTTTATACATATTGAGTTAGTTCAAATGAGAGCTATTAGTGCAAACATATTTATCCTTCTTTCTTCCATTCTATTTCTAGTGTGCGAGAGAAGCCAACACATACAAGTGTGAAGTGTTCCTTAACTCCACATCAGGGACGCAGGCAGAGGCCAGTGGTTCCACTCATGTCTTTCTGCAGTTCAGTTAGTAAGAGATGATGCAGTAATGGGATAATAAATCTCTTTCCGGGTCCAACGGCTCAGTTTTCTCCACAGACAGCAAAATAGAAAAAAAAATGTCCACTATTCAGAGTACACTTTAAAAAATGATCATCCTATTACTCACTTGTCTCAACCTAATAAAATACAATTTTGACGGAAGCCTGGACGTAACCCTTGATTGTATTATCTGGCTGCACAGCTACAGTAATTACAGTAATTAAGTTAAGTGATTTTGTTTTACTCTTACTAAAACGGAGGTGAAAAATGAAGGTTTACAAGCGAAAACCGGCTGGCTGATCTAGTAAACTTTTTTTGACGAAAAAGCTGTTGGGCCCGTGATGTCAGACTTAACAACCAAGTAAGATCCCTGGACCTACATTTCCACCTATCCAGGTACCTTCTGAACCACACCCAGCCAAACTGGAGCAATACCAGAATCAGAGCTCTCACCCACCCACCCCCCCCGACCCCCACCCGGCACATTATGTCTTAATGCGGTGCATCTCACCTGGGGCTGTTGGGCATTCCTCCGCACCTGAGCGAGCTGCGAGAGCAGCAGCTGCTGGTCCAGCAGATCCATGCGCTGCTGCCGCTGGACGTCCAGCGTGGCGCCCATGCCCACGGGGGCCTCCTGTGTGGGCTCGCTGCCCTCCAGCAGCGGCTCCAGGAGGAGGGCGCCCACGCGACCCAGCCAGGCGGGCACCTGGAGCAGCCGCTGCATCCACAGGACGTTACAGTGGTACAGCACGCCAGACACCTGTGGGCACACGCGGCACAGAACGGGGGATACTCAGGGGTGGGTTTGGAAAGGATGCACACACCACAAATGTGCTTTCATGGGCTTGTTTAAACAATCAACTAAGAAGAAAAAGAAACAGAATAGGAAGTAAATTAACCAACATGACCATGATGGGGACACTTTGATATTGTAATATACATCAATAATTATCAATAATATTGACTATTGACCATTCCCAAGTTCCTTGCATTAGATGTGTCCTTAGATGTGTCTGCGTAGTAATAATAATAGCAATAATAATAATGATAATAATAATAATAATAATAAGAGTTACTGATGTCCCCAGTAGTAAAGAAAGTTCAGACTAAAAAACACATTGTTCTTGTCCATTCTGAGGTGCATTCAAATATGGCAAATAGGCGAATGTTACAACGTTACAACGTTTTCATTGCAAACTGTTTGATTGAAATGGTAATCCTTAGTTCAGTAGTTTGCTCACTCCAAACTGTTTGATTGAAATGGTAATCCTTAGTTCAGTAGTTTGTTCACAAATAACTACCTCCTCAGACGGGATGTGTCAGTTAGTGCGTGTTTACAACCTTTGGCAGTGAACTCGAAAGCAAATGATACGCTGCCTGAAAATGCTCACCTTTGTTTGCCATTTTGAATTTGAACACACCTCAAACACACAATTAGTCATCTTCATGATGGGTATTGGCATGGCATTGACTGGACAGTGTGTTGTTACCATTACTGGCAACTGTCAAGATGGCACTCAGAATGTTAAATGCCACATCAACTCAGCCACCATGTTGTCATTGTCACACACATATTGAGAACTGTTTGCAACATAATACTGATGGAAACGCTGATATCAAATAATATGACAGGAAAAGGCTTCATCCATTGAAGTGTTACTGTAAGCAGTAGTGGGGCCTCAAATTCCCTTTCATCCAATGTAGTTAAGCAAATCTAAAATCACTGGAGCCTATGGCTTATTGCTTATTACTTACCAGGCCACTGAGAGCGATCACCCACATAAATGAGCTGGATGTGAGCAGCTGTGAGGGGAACAAGTGACAAGAGATGACAGAGTGTGAGAGTGAGAGTGAGTGAGAGAGAGAGAGAGATCACAGGTAAAGATAAACAAATGTAAGCTTCAGTGTGTGTAGAGTGCACATTCACACCCTTCCTCAAAATCCTCAAAATCAGTTTGTGAAACAAACAAACTTAACTTGTTTATCTCGTACAATATACCATAGTTTTTTTCTGTTGGTGTCAATAACAAACACAGTTGTATAACTCCAATAACAAAGTGCTATATATCTATCTAAACTTAAGTGCATCATTATCGAAATGAAAAAAAAAAAAAAAACAGCAGAAAGCAGAAGGAAAACAAATTCTGGTGAGAATTTCCTCTCTAGTAGTGGTCTGTTCATTTGCGTCATGAAAATGACCTGCCTTTTCCATTCTGGTAATCACCTTTTTTCAGTCAAATACAGGACACAAAAGTAAACGACATGAAAGTGAAATGAAGACTTGTGACTGCAAGATGAGCGCAATGCAAATCTCCAGAATCTTCCATCACACCACATGTCAAGTCTTTGACCTTTGGCACACACGTCTTTGATCACATCCACTCTCTAACAGAAAACTGCTCCCACTGCATCAATGAGAGCTGAAGAGACAGCTAACAGGCTAACATGAAGCCAAGCTAAGGTAAGGTAAGCTAAGGTAACTTTATTTGTACCCAAGGGTAGATTTGGTGGCTGGTAAAAATAGTAGGCTGCTTAGACACACATAGCCGACATTAATGACAATGACAGAAAACAGTGACATAACAGTGGCAACAGTGCTCCAGACATAGAAATATGGATAAAAAGTATACAAAAAAATTATTAGTGTCAAAATTCAGGGGATAAAATGCAGAATAAAAGTCATCATAGCAGATATAAGTCAGAATAAATAAATAAATACATTAAGAAGGCTGTGCAGTCAATAAGTTAAATAAGTTAGTGTCTAGTCTAACAATAGCCTAAGTGCTATTTAACGTTCTGAAACTAACTGCAAAATTAACTGATACAAACACAAATTGAGCAATAAAAATACAGCTGTAATACTTAGATTCACACACATCACTGTTGTAATACATTTTTCATTGCTCAAATTTGTGAAGCTTTTGAGGTTCTACTGCACACCATCAGAACCACTGTATTTGGCATATTGTATTGTACAATACAATATCATTATTGTGTTGAACAATCATCTAAAATAAGGCCTTAAAGGGATATTCCACCATTTGGGGAATTACACTCATTTTCCACCTCCCCTTGAGTTAAACAATTGATTTTTACATTTTTCCAGTTCATCCAGCCGTTCAGGCGAAACAATCCAGTAACTAACCAATTTGTCTACTGCAGCTCAACCTTATTGCTGGAAGTAATGCGGGGACTATTTTCAGGTGCTGCATATCATTGTGCTGCTGCGCCCATGGTACGTTCGCAACGTTCCTTGATTATTACGGCGGAATGAGAGTATAGTTCCATGTCAAATCAGCCTAGAAAATGGCCACATTTCATTTTCCGTTAATCTTATTACACTTTGTAACTTGAGAAGAGACAAGTTTTAAATAGGAAAATTACAGGAAATCTTAGTCACTTTTAAGCATGATGCTAGCGGGAGAGATGCTAATGGTCTAATCCGATTCAATGATCTATGCTAAGCTGGAGCTAAAAGTGGTATGACCAGACTCCGAGAATGGCTGGATGAACTGGAGAACTGGAGATGAGTGTAATTCCCAAATGATGGAATATCCTTTTAAAAGAACTCGAAAAATACCAAGATATTCTTCCTGTGTTGGTGTTTAGAGGGATTTTTCCATCAACACTTTTGCCTTATGTTACTCTGTAATAAATGAACAGAGATAGTCATTCTGTT
Source organism: Alosa alosa (assembly GCF_017589495.1). NCBI lineage: Eukaryota > Metazoa > Chordata > Actinopteri > Clupeiformes > Clupeidae > Alosa > Alosa alosa. The sequence goes on along the minus strand of NC_063211.1, from coordinate 25,489,310 downwards.
CCGACATCAAGGGCTGTCTTCCAGGACATGGCCTAATCCTAGCCCTAGACTAAAAGACTATTTTAATGAAGATCTCAAAAGCACTTTTGGTCCAGGACTAGGCTTAATCCATTTCCACAACACCAGCCCAACATAGTCAAGTGCATTATTTAGACGGGACCATGTTAAAACAGGTTGTGTGAGTGTAAGCGGACAGCGCTCACCTGAAGGCCCACGATGTAGACGAGGGACTTGTTTGTGACGGAGATCTGGCCCAGCAGCTGGGTGACGGGCACCCGCGGGATGGAGCAGAAGAAAGGCACAAAGAGGGCAAAGACCGGACTCAGACTGAGAAAGGAGGGAAAAGAGGAAGGAGAGGGGGGGTTAACAATTGGGCAAAGAAAGAGGGAGAAAGAGAAATGGGAGAAGAGATGGGGGAGAAAACAGAAATAAGTGGTAAGGACTGAGGATCTTCAAAACTAGCCCAGAGATCAGGAGAGACAGATGGTTAAAGACTGTGACTTTCTAACCTTTTTAATTCAAATTAGGAAAAACCACCACCAAGCATCTGTCCCTGTAGTAACACTGAGTACATCACGCAGGCTGACCACCACTAGACCAGGTACTGATATTGGATCTCTGATAACACACACTTCAACGGTACGCACAGAAACAGCCCTCCCACAACACCTGTGATTACCCTGCTAGATCAACAGTGCCACACCTTAAAGCAACGGTCAAAACCACAACAGCTGGTGGTTTTATTTCCATTTGAAAATTTGGCTCATGTAAATGCACCTTTCTGTGTGTTTCCATCTCTGCTGTTAATGACCATAAAAATGGACATTCACCTAATCAAGGAAGTCTCTTACTGGAATGGTCAAAATGTGCATTAAAAAGCTGGATGGAAACCAAGGTCAGGAAGGAGGAGCGGAAATGCAGCACATCCATACCAGACAGTCAGAAACACACTCATTCAAACCCACAACAGTTTGAGACCCTTTCAGTTATATATTTATATATACCCGGCTGGCATGGAAAACAGATTATTTTAAGGCACATGATGTTGATGACACACTCTTAGGTTAAGGTTAACCAGACCTCATTGTTGGACAGATAAGTGTGCTGCGAAGCCATCCTGCCACCACTCACTCAGAGCCAATCAGAACTTATCTGGATAATATAACTAATCCATATCTGCAAACATTAGCATTACACATCTGGAGAGTCTGTCTGAGCCATTTCTTGGGTGTTGGGGTAGACCAGGAGAACCAGTCCTAAAGCCACCTCAAGCTAGCATGCATCAACTCTGTGCGCATCAAAACTCCCACATGGACAACAGTTGTCATACAAAACAGAAGACAGTTCTCATTTGCATTTGGGGAACTCCATACTAAATGTCACAGCGATGTGGGGTGCAGTTCCCTTTTCACTTGGAGGAACTGCTAAGCAGAGCTAATGTAACGTCAGGCCGATCCCTGAGGTGTGAAGGAAGTTCCTCACCAAAGTGAAAAATATTATACCTGCCCTGAGTCATGGCATGCTTACTGCTGCAGGTCAAATCTCGTTCAAGTCTGCAATGCGTACGTGACTCGGGGCTCTGTGAGCACAGACATCCAGCAGCCCTTATCAGACTCCCACAGGTCAGGGGTTTCTGCAACCCACACACTTTCAAAATGAATATACGAATCCAAACTTTTCTCTTTGAAATGGCAGCTTGTCTGTCTAATGCCTGACAACACACACGTCCACATCATCACTGTAAACAGAGAGGGAGGGAGAAAGGGAGAGAGGGAGGGAGGGAGGGAAAGGCAGTCAGCTAGACGGGGGGGTGCTACAGGAAATGATGTCAAAGGGCTTTGCCGCACCATCAGAAGGCGGCATCTCTTACACTTCTTCATTCTGTTTAGTGACCAACTGTCACAGGAGCATGTGTTTGTGTGAGATCTCAACTACCAAAGTGTTCTCTCTGAATGCCATGTTTCAACACTGAAAAAAATTGCATAGCATACCTACTCCGCCAGTAGGTGAGTACAAGTTCAGGTTAAATGTAATGTTAACGTGTGTGTGTGTATGTATGCGTGTTTAGAATTTATTCACACATTGGTCAGAATGTGCTATGAAATGGCAACACATAGGTCAGAATATGCAGTGAAATGCCTATAAATGTATGTGTGTACAGCTTTTTACGTCTACAATGTTACTTCACAAGTTTGCTTGACTACTTGAAATCAGCAAAACAGGTGCTCATATGTGCACACAATAGCCCCGTTTACATGGACACTTTTAATCTCTTTATAAATGGAATAATGCTCAATCGGAAAAAAAGTGCCGAATGTAAACACAGCCCGATATGAGTTTTCAATTGGATCGAGAGAGGTGGTGTACTCCGTTCTGATAATCCGATCAATTAAAAAATCCACCTGTGTAAACAAGTACTCTAATTGTTGGAGTACATTTTTCCTTTCTGCCCAGGTGTTCCCTATGTAGCAATAATGCACAGTGACGTAAACAAATGAGTTTCCATGGCGGCAACACAACTAGGAGCTTCTAAATGATGCTTGTTCCATGTAAACGCACAAACACCAATCGGTTTATTTAGCGTTCATGTAAACAGTTTGTTTGAAATCTTTAATCATTCTGTTTTTCTCAATCTGATTGAAAAAAAAAGTCCATGTAAATAGCTCCTGATACACTTTAGAATGATTTCAATAATAGCCTATATCACCATACTTTTTATGTTTAAGTGTGTATGTGTGCAGATGCTTATTTCATTATCATTCAAATGATTATTTTCAAAGGTGCAGTCAGGAATTTTACGCAAGCCCATAACATTTTTGGCACATTTCAGCAAACATCTTCTCATGGCCGCTAGCTGCCCATTCTGTGGATACACTGTAAAAAAAAAAAAAGTTTGTTTGTTTCCAGTTTTTTTTTTTTTAACCCAGGTTCGAAAAAAACTGGAAACAAACAAACTGGGGGCAACCTGCCCCCAAAGATAAACGAAACCCTGTGTGGAAATTCTCTGGGAATACTGAAGGTTGGGGTGAGCAATCTCTCTGGTGTGCTTCGTTTGGTCCTTGGTTAAATTATAATGTACGTTTTTTGCACAAAAGCTTCTGCTCAACATAAACACAAACAAACAAATCCCTGACTGTGCCTTTAATAAGCCTTCATAATATAAATAAGCATATACTACCATCCATGACTCTGTAAAGAGAACTGATTAATTAGGTGCAAGGTGAGTCTTCAAACGTTCCTATTTCTCTAACTAAACATGCAGTGTTTGTACTGGTAAATTGAAGAAAGGAAACTATCACCTAGACAAGGCAGAAACCTCACCACTGAAAATAGATGTCACACGCAATCTCCTCCATAAGCTTCTGAGTACATAGTGTACAAACAGAAAAAAAACTTCTTGTAGAGCAACACATGGCACAACATGTGCCTACAACCCATCTAAAACCGCATGCAGCAAGGTGTGAACTCTCTGTCTCTCTCTCTCTCTCAGGGTTTGCACTCTCTGTCTTCAGATCCACGGGGGCCCCTTTCCTGTGTTACACCACACCATGCTGGGAGTGGAGAGGAACGAGAGCAGCGTCACAGACGGCGTGAACTGCACGGGCCTGTACGACCACCGGGGCGTGGCACGCATGCTCATGCCGCTGCACTACACGCTGGTGTTCGCCCTGGGCCTGCTGGGCAACAGCTTGGCACTGCACGTCATCTGGGTGCAGCGGTCCAAGATCAACGCCACCACACTCTACTCGGCCAACCTGGCGGCGTCCGACGTGTTGTTTGCGCTCTCGCTGCCGCTGCGGGCGCTCTACTACGCGCTGGGCTTCCACTGGCCGCTGGGCGAGATTGCGTGCAAGGTCAGCGGCATGCTCTTCTACATCAACACGTACGCCGGCGTCAACTTCATGACGTGCCTGGCGCTGGACCGCATGGTGGCGGTGGTGGGCCCGCGGAGGCTGGCCCGGCTCCGGGAGGTGGCCACCGTGCGCTGGGTGTGCCTGGGCGTCTGGCTGCTGGTGGCTGTCCAGACGCTCCCCTTGCTGGCCATGCAAATGACCCGCACCGAGGCCGACGGCAGCGTCTCCTGCATGGAGTACCCGATCCTGGAGGCGTCCGTGGGCAAGACACTGCCCCACACACTCATAGGCGCCGTTGCCATGGGCTACGGGGTGCCCGTGATCACTATCCTGGTGTGCTACTCGGTGCTGTGGCACAAGCTCCACAGCGTCACCCGCGTCAACCAGCTAAGTGTGCGCTCGGGACGCAGCCAGAAGGCCATGGGCGTGACGGCAGGGGTAGTGCTGGTCTTCCTTGTCTGCTTCACACCATACCACGTGAACTTGCTCCAGTACATGATCCGGAAGCTTCTGTACCGGCCCAGCTGCGATGAGCTGCGCTCTTTCCAGGTGTCGCTGCACGTCACCGTCTGCCTGATGAACTTCAACTCCTGCCTGGATCCCTTCGTCTACTTCTTCGCCTGCCAGGGCTACAAGCGCAAGGTGCTAACATTGTTCAAGAAAAAGGCCCTCCTCTCTAAAAGCATATACTCCTCCCCCGAGAGCTCCGGCTCCAATGTGAACCGCTACAGTCTCCGTATGCGCCTCAACAGTGTCAGGGACAAGGACAAGGACGAGTCACTGTGATGGCCAGAGGACTCAAGCTGGGTCCCAACCAAAACAGCCTGGAGTATTTCGGATTCGTTTTATCTGATGACACTTGTTTTCTTTACTGATGCTGATTGTTTAGGATATGCAGCATAAATCCATTTTTATGGTACAGAACTGACTGAACACAGGACAATAATTTGCCAGTGACAGCAAATGCTCCACCATATTTGGACACAGATCCAACATTCTTTGTAAGGCAGAGTAAAAGCTAGAGCGTAAAAGCGCTAAGAGAATTGACTGCATTTTCTTATTTGTGTATTTCCATTGAAAATTTCTATTAAAGATTAGACATGAATCTATGAAAGCAAGCTCACGGAGTCTATAAGGAAAAAAGGACCCGCTGTCATAGACATTTTTCATCTCAAATGTCAACACAAAAGCTGAAATCTGATAAGAGCTGCTGCAAAAAGTAATAGACGATAAAAGTACATGTGGTTTCAATGCATTTGAGGCAAACAAAGTTTCCTTTAGTTTGCATTTGTCAGATCTCCAATTTTTTTTTAATATAAAGTCAACAGAGTGAATGCAAGTGAAAGCATGCTCAAATGATCACCCTGCTGGGAAAGGTTGTGAGATAGTGAGATTGCATTACTTGAGAAGACAAAAAGATATCTGCACACTATCTTGTATGCTCCCAGTTTAAGGTTACAACATTTCGACTACTGAGGTCTTCGTCAGGTATCCTACAGGTATATTACTTGGAAAGACGTCATATTAAGTTAGCGTATACTTAATAAATAAATGACTTGGTCGAGAGACTGCAGAATTAGCTTTTGCCATGCCAAAGTCAAAGGGAAAGGTCGCCAAGTAAATGACAGATAATGTTCACAGGAAAACATTGAAATGATACTTCCTCTAAACAGATTGCACAAATGAGCCTTGCCTACAGAGACCTGCAGATGGTCAACAGTCTCCCCTTTCATGATTTCAGCTGATATTTTTCATATTTAATTTAAAACAATCAGGATGTGGTTAAGATACATTCATACCCAACACTACAAAGCCACCTTCGGCTTGAGTTTAATGGCCTGACCACACACACTGAGAAGTGAGCTCACTGGCCTCACATCAAGATGCCTCCGTTGCACAACAGTTTACCTTCTCATGTGGTAAACAAGCAAGAACACTAGTTCCAACACTGAGAATAGCAAGTAAAACCACACCACTACACAGAACACACTCTAACATTATAAAGGTTGTATCAGCGATTTCAGGCCCAAAAAAGGCTCAAACATAAATGATCACATTCATCTAATCTTTCCTAACGATCCGCTAGCTGTCTGCCCCATAAGCAGGCCGTCAAAAAACGCGTCTCTGTAGGCACCCTAGGCTCCGAGATCTGTACACAAAAACAATTGCTACCAACTATTTACAGTACTATATTGCTATTGGCAACCCACTCAAAAGCAAAATAAAGTGTTTCAACCAATAACCAATGAGATGCGCGTTTAGGAGAGTTTAAATTGCAGCGAACTAGCTCTCTGTTTTGTTTGAACATCAACAGAAGTGACGTATCCCCGCTATCGCTGATACAACCTTTAAAGTTTCATGACTTTTAAGTTGGACAGAAAAGTTTAACTCGCCATCACACATAACTTAAGGCCATCACACATGTGCTTGACAGACAAATGATTATCCATCAAACAAAGTCATTACTGTGACATTCTGCAGAAAATGACCCATTATAGACAGTTGTTGTCTATAATGTATAATTCGAATTACAATGTATATGTCTATAATTGTATAGTAAACTGTTTTAGTGCATCGGAGGCTTCATTCAATGCATTAGTGCTAACAATTCTCACACACACAGAGGGACAGACACACGGACGGACAGAGAAGCCCCAAGATAGAGAGAGAGGACAGAAGAGAGAGAGAGGAAAAAAGAGAGGGGAGAGAGAGAGAGAGAGAGAGAGAGAGACTTACAGACCCGCGGGCAGCATCTCCACCTGCATCTCAAACAGGAAATGAAGGGCTTCAGCCAACAGGATGTCCACAGCAGCACCGAGAGCCCACGTCCCCAACAGAAAGGACTGCAGCCAGAAGCAAACTCCAGTTACTACAACAGCAACTAGCGACTACTGACCAGGTCAAACACCACATGATGGTCCAAATGACCAGGCCAATGACTACATGTCATTTATAACATGGTGTAACATGATTTCACCAGTAACATACATAACTAACAAGATATTGTACTAGGGCTACTCATTTTCAACTGATAATGAACTATACTTCTGCATGTGGAATGACTAAACCATGACCTTTAATAAAGGCATAACATCCGTGGGTTCTATGAAAGAGCCCTAGAGAATGAAAACATAATTTACCACAACTTACCGCAAACTTGCGTGAGCCAAACCTCCTCTCGAAGATGCGAAAGTTGTAGATAAGCAACCCACTGCAGAACGTGTCCTTTAGGTCCAAGCAGATTATTCTTCCACTGAGCAACCTCCAGATCTGAGACAAAATAGAGATGGAAAACAGAGTAAGAGTTATTTATCTCGGGCATCACCCACGCCTGACACTGCCAGTATCCTCATTCTAGTCCAGATGTTACCCGTTATCTTACCCAGGTTTGTCACTAAACACCATCCTTGGCCTAACCCCCAGGCTGAGGCCTACCTACCTGATATTCTTCCTTCACTGCTTGTAGGTTGTACTCAAACAGGCTTTGATACTGGGGCAGGAGCAGTGTAAGCAGCACCGTCAGGGCAGTGGGGACCAGCAGCAGGCTTTTCGAGAGAGGGGCTTTATCTGTGGTAAATCAGAACCACACACATGACATCAACACATAATATGTGGTGATAAGTGGTAGGTTAGGCTACTTGTTCATTTTTGTACAAGAACGGGGTTCTGTACAAGAACGGGGTGTGTTGTGTTACAATATAATATAATGAGTTACAATCCCTGCAACAAGCAGATTGTACGGAGTTAGCCTATAGGCTACTGGTAGCGCTAGGCTAACACTAACAAGCTAACTTATTTGAGAAACAGTGATTGTTGTTACGATATCTGACATTCACAGAGGGCCAACTAATGCTGGACAACAATATTTTGGAAAAACAACGACTGTTGACATGAGTCTAGACTGAAATCGTTTGAGCTACAACAGCTTGTCACTTTACGCCCACGAACCGCAAGAATTACAGATTGCATCGCTTCTAACGTTATGTCTCTCACTGGGTTGAAATGTAACGCTCACATGCAACATAGACATACATGGTTTTAACTTCACTTCCGCGAAAACAACAGGAACGAATGAATAGGCTACAATGCAATGCGAACAAATGAATGACAATGCAAAGCCGAAGCATGACAGTGGAAATGGCAATAGGGTCCATGTCAAGAAAGGTGGAAGGTGGACAGCCTACTTACACATTCCCCTCGACCCAGTGGTCGTGAACATATTGCCAACGAACACTACAGAAAAAAAAGAAAGGATGCGAAACGGACAAGAAGGCACAGGGTACTAACGTAAAACTTAAAACAAAAGTTAAAGAAGGTACCCAGTAAGGGAAAGGAAAGGGGAAAGGGTACCGTGAACGGAAGCTGTGGAGGATCAAAATTAATTCATGCGCTGAAGTCATCTGGTGGTGACTGCAACGAAATTCGCGTTTGTGTTTGGCTGACTGGATGAGCTTTACGGCTGTAATAGGGCTAACCTACATTTTCTAACGCTGTCATTTGTAAATAAGTTAGCGCTGACTTCACAGATTAGACTTCTTGGAATTGGACTGCTTGTCTTGAGAGGGATGGACAAATAAAAACCTAGGCCTAAATGATAAGAATTAGGCTATTAAATGATATGAATTACACATAAAAAGAATTAGGCTATTCAATTATTAGGCTTTTAAATTATATGAATTAGACATAAAAACATTTAGCCCTGTGCACAATTTTATACATGGCACTGAAGACCCCTGACCTACACATTATTGTTGGCACCAGGGATGTAGTGGTAAAATAAAAGGTGGGTAAAATATGAAATCTGGGATCACGGTGATAAACTCTATTTCTGACATTTCAAAGGTGGATAAACTGTGTTTACTTGCGTTTAGCCTCCACTACATCCCTGGTTGGCACAGTTTAATAAGCGACACAATTTTAGTCCCTGGCTCCACCTCTAAGTGGTCCATGCATGGTCTGAAAAACGTTGAGGATCTTTGAGATGGTTTCATTGCTTCACTGCTTGGGAGGCAAAATAGGAAGATGGTTGTGTAAACAAAGAGGGAAACAGAAGAAAACACAGAAGTTGTGTTCTGAGTTTCCAGAGAATACCGAAGTAAGAGTTTGGAATGTGCAACTTGAGTAATAGTTCAGTGTAACTGAAGGCTAGTTAGAATCTGATACCATGTTTGGTCAGGGCTCCACATTAGAGATTCTGTATTACTTTGCCTAACTGCATATTATAGACACTGAACTGTCCAATTAGGCGTGATGTGGCCAGTGTGACTTCAAGCCAGGGACTAGAAAATGTGGGCCCTGACAAGACAGTAATTCTGGGCCCCCGATAATACTATATTCTGCTCTCTGGGGGGCCTCTGTCAGTGCTGGGCCCTTAGAATCGTTCTAAGACCCATGTTAAGCTATCTAAAGGCATGATTTGTCTTTTTTACTTCTTTCCCCTCATAGCAGGCTTGCTTAGGCTATGCAAAAGCATATTTGCTTAATGCCAGCTGTCAATATCTGTAGGCTATTCATGGAATAACTGGAAAAATTCTGTTGGATATATGGGGACATGTCCAAAGAGCATTGTTTCAAGTGATGCTGAATGTTAAAAGATCTAAGGTTGGAGGTTATGAATGGGCATTTGTCAGCAAGATCAAATATTGTATGATTTCCTCTTCGTCCAGAAGGTGGTAGTGTAGGCTACGGATCTGTTTCCTCCCATTTCTACATATACAACAGGTAGCCTAGTCCTACTAGGGTTCAACACACTGCCCCAAAGGAATAATCATCCACAGGCCTTGACAGATTGGTAAATCTATCTCTGTTTAATTCACAATATTGATTAGGCTAGTCTTTTGAAGTTTCTCTTCTATAGGCATATTGCTTTGCGCAGTGTTTCATAACCTTTTGTCCTCCACCTGGTTATTTTACATGATCTGAAACATGTAGGCTATGCCTTTGAATTAAATCCTTTTACGAAGTTGGTTCCCAAATCCCATAGGAACTCCAATGCATTTGGCAGTTAACTGGATTGATGAAATTCCATCCGCCATCTCTCAATATAAAAAAAAATGCCCAGACCATATCCAGTTTCTTTTATCTCAAACAGATTTCGCTGTTCAGGGTTTAATGAAAACACGATTGTCTTTCACTGAGTTAATTTGGAAGCTCCGGTGGCCAGCTGTCTACACTGCGGGAATGAAAAGAGACAGTCTAAGCTGCTACAGTAAGTAAAAATACCTTTGTTTGTTCCCCACCGCTGGCTCCGAGATAAATGAGCTTGTTTGTGTAACGGCCATCTGTTTGGTATTTGATAGGTGCGGCGCAGAAGCGCTTCCTTGGAACGGCAGCAGAAGCACCTCGGCCCAAGCTTGACGCGGGCCATCTCCATCGCTGAGCGCTAGGGATTTTCAAAAGCTAATCATGTAATTGGACACAATAGTCAATGACTAATGGAGACCAGCCAGCTGTGACTTCTGTGAGCGCATTGTTAGCTGTTATGAATCTGAAGACAGCCTTATTAGCGTCCACTCCTCGGCGCAGTCTCTCACCAAAATAAATTGACAAAATTATTGTGGCGTTCATAAAACTGATGTGTATCGTAGGACACTATAGCCTATACACCCATGCTATTTCAAATAGACATACATGTGACATTAACCTATGAGCATCAGACTTGTGTTTTGGGCATGGAAAGAGTTAGGTAAAAGCATGCAGCGGCAATTATATATATAGGCCCGTTTCCATATGTGCCTGCAACATGGTCTGCCGAGGAGGTTATGCCTGAATATATGTTACCCAACCTGTGTAAAGGTTACCTTGTGGACTTGTAGGTCTACTAACCGTGTTTTGGCCCCACATGGCCGTTGTCTATTTCAGATTTTGAAACTGTGATAGCCTACATAGCCTGGCCCTGCTCACCTAAATCTTCTTTCAGGGAGATCTAGTCTAGTCGGCTGAGTAAGAGCAGTTTATCAGTGGAATCGTACAAATAGTGATACAAGCACAACATTTTTTGCACAGTTTTTTCTAGGGCATACTAAAACAATTTGTCCGATTGGCCACTGGAAAATTAAAGAAGGCGGTCACATTTCAAGATGGCCTCCTAAAATTGACCAGACTAAATGTTTTTTCTCATAGAAAAGCATGGACTGACTCAATTTCACCAACAGTAACAGACAGGGGAGGATACAAGGATTCCAACAGTACCTCATTTTTAAAAATCAGGCATACTAGTCAAAAGTTAGGCTATCCAAAAAGCCTAAAAGGCATGTTTGCTGAATGCAGTGCAGATGTCAAAGAGCACCAAATTGTATGTGTGTCTTCGCAATGAATCCACCAGCCCACGTACCAAGTTTGGCGGCATTGCAGTCATCTGACTCAAGTTTTTCTTGTACACTTCATCTGACTCAAGTTTTTCTTAAATGCACAGTTGTGTGGAATCACAGACGTATACCCCACACACACACACACACACAAAACATACACATATGCACACACCTTCACACAGTCAAACACACACACGAACATGCACACACACACACACACATAAGCGTACATACTCACACACACACACACCAACCGCACTTGCACAAATTTACATGTACATACACACATACACACATAGCCTACACAAACACACACACACACACACACTCAGAGACAATCACCTTCACACACACATACACACACACACACACACACATACGTTCACATACTGTACACACATTCTCAATGAACCACAATAACATCAATAGATGGTAAGGTGTTGAGTGTGTTTGAATTCCCGTAGCATCCCTTTCTGCATTCCACAGTGGGGAGAAGTTCACCTTGTTTAAATAACAATTCTATTTCCTTATTAGCTACATACTTGAGGGTGTATATTTAGGCACATCAAGTTTCTCACATACTGTACCTTCAAGATAGATCAGACTATTCACTGTGAATGAGTTTGGATTTTTCCAGGCTATAGCCCATTGTTGTGTGATTACTTAACTACAAAGATAAGATAATTTTTTCTCTGCCTGAAATGTCATATTAATGTGAAGGAAATACACAGCTATCTTTGTGTGTTTTTCTGGTAGCTTGTGCATATTTTAATGGGCTATGCTCGACCAAACTGCTCATCAGAATTTGTGTAATGGTGCAGAGTTCAAAGCAATCAGTGCAGAGTTTCCTGAATGGATCAAGTTATGGAAGCTATCTTTTCCATAAACATATCTGCAACTACATAGAAACAATATAGAAATATGTTTACAACCAAAAATGTATAGCTGTGGTCCTATTAGTCTACATCAGCTTCAGATTTAGCTGCATTAGACAGACACGAAAGACCACACATTGTGTTGGAAGCAGAATGACCACATTGCTGACAGGAAGTGAATTAATCCAGCATACACTAATGACATGGCCTGAAACTCAACACAAACACCTAACAAAAGGTACAGAAACCCAATTAGCTTTTACAGTGGGCCCTGAAGGTTTGTACACTGGGATTTTGGGGGGGAAGCTTCATCTCATAAGTTGCCCCACACCTTGTTTCATTAGTGACTCTCACCACACACTCACACACACACACACACACACACAAACACACACACACACACACACACACACACACACACACACACACACACACACACACACACACACACACACACACACACACTCCCCAATCTCATACTGTTTCCATTAGCAAGTACAAACATCCCTAAACAGTGTATTAAGATTTGATGCTGTTGTGCAGCTCGTAATGAAGGACATTATTTTTTCCAGGAAGATCAAAAGCAGCTGCAACATGTTCCCAAGTCAAGGTTTTACAGACATACCCTCAGGCACACAGTATGATGTTGGGACAGTGGACTAGCAGAGCTGTAAGTGCTACTGCCTTTTAAAGCAGGGTCAGCCCCATACAACTACTGTGGAATGTTCATATCAAGATAAATGACAATGAAATTGTGTCTATTGAAAGCAACATTTTCTGCAGATAAATGTAAGCAATCTGCACTTCCCGGAAGCAAATCCCTTTTTATCTGTTGAATGTTTAGAGCAATACCTCTTAATAGAGGACGCAAACCACTTTTCATCTGTTGCATGTCTGCAGCAAGCAGTGCCTCTTAATAGAGGCCAGCGAGATCCCTTCTCCTGCACTCTCTCTCTCTAGGCACAAGGCGAGCGAACAAGCAAAGCCCGTCAGACAGGAGACGAATTAGTGCCCACTCGCTGGCAGCGGAGGAGAAATCCAGATTTGTAGGCGGCCTTGTCTCCCGCTGTTTGCTTTGTCCATTAAAGAGGAATGAGCAGATGGCTGCTGGCCTACTCCTGTCCCTCTCCTCTGCTCGCTGCTACCACGTCCTCATTGTCCATTAATCTTCGCCTTACAATCTGCCCAGCACAAAGCTGTCATCCAGCCCAGGGGGGAGGCAGAGGAAAAACAAGCCCATCCAGCTGTCAGGTGCCCGGGGCCGGGTGTCAGTCCTCCTGTCGGAGCTCTGCGGCAAGGCACTTATCTCGCCTTGAACCCCCCCGACCCCAGCCCCACTACGCAGAGAAGACACACAAGAGAGGAGGAGGAGGAAGAGGGAGAGGAAAGCAGTGAAAGTGGGTTTGTAACAGGAAACAAATACTTATTATGTAGTAGCAGTCAAAGAGAAGGAGAGAGAGGGTGTGTGTGTGTGTGTGTGTGTGTGTGTGTGCGTGTGTGTCTGTGCGCGTTTGTGTGCATAAGGGAGCTATATGTACATGTGTATGTGTGCTTAATTGGGGGCTTGTGTGTGATAAGGATGTGTGTGTGTGTGTGTGTTTTAAGAGGCTGGGGGATGTATTGGTTATAAAACCTCAAACAACATCTGTTTTACATCCTAACAGCCACAAATGGATGAAAATGTTTCCCTTGTGTCTAGAATGCCACATGGAAAATAAGACTGAACCCTCCTGGGATCAGTGATGTGTGTGTGTGTGTGTGTGAGAGTGTAGACATAAAATCTGTGTATAGAGAAATGAAGTGGCTTAGCAATATGTGCCCTCCTCACAGAAGATGCTGTCATTAAAGGAGAACAGTTTCTTTCTTGTAGACGAAGCACTTTAAAAGTCTCTACTCTTTTGAGAGGCTCTGCGCACTGCGTTTGACAGCGTAATTTTGAATTTTTACAAAATCTTGACATATTTACCATATCGTACTTTGTTTCATGGGCATGTGTGTATGGTTTGTGAAGTGTGTTTTAACATTCTGATACAGAAGAGGGAGGAGTTGACAACATCCAAACATTAAAGGTTATTCAAATGTGTAGTGGGTGCCTTCGGTGGCATTAGAAAAAACTCCAGATCTTTCTGTGGATTACGTCATGCTCCTTCCACACCTTGTCATCCAGCAGTGATGTCACCAGCGATGACAGCATAGGGGGACATGTTGAAGTGCACCAGCTCATGTCACAGCTCCCATGCACACAGAGGCAGAGCCAGTTCCAGTAGGAGATGAATCATGAGAAAACTGATTGGGAGGACAGAGTTATGATCTCACGAGTCTCTCCCTTGTGAGTTGCACTTTCGTTTATTTTGGGAGAATTAACAGACGTGTTGGTACAGCAGATAGACACTAGGCAGAAGAGGCTTTCTGGGCACTGAGAGCTCTGTGGGGAACTTTCTCTCTGTCCAATGCGTGCTCCACAGGGAATGGTTCCATGCTTCGTTAATTCTCAGGAAAGGAAGAAGATTCTTTGTCCTGTCACCATTAAAACCCTAAAGTAGCTCAATTGGCAAAATGCTGTTGATAGTAAAACTTGTAAGGTTTCTGCTTTATACATTTTCAGGGACTACTTATAATTGATGGAGAGTATTCATTCTGATTCGGGTCCTTCTTGAAGCATATGTGGTGATGCTATGCTGGCTTTAGAGGGAGGAGACAGGTCAAAAGGTCATTAAATGAGTGCAAAGGCCTGGTGATTGGTGGTCACTGTGATTCATTCTAGAAGCAGAGATGGTTTGATGTCCACTGATGAAATGAAAGTGTTTGTGATATGAAAGTCTTCATGACTTCATTTCTCTCACCATGGCCGCAGTGTCACCCCACACAGAATGACTCCACGTCTACATAGCACGTAAAAAAAACAGAATACAAAAAGGCGCGAAAGGTCACCGTAGTCTCCTGTGAAGGGAGTTGAAAATGAAAAGTTGTTCTCACGACCCATCCCCTGTCCCTATCTCTCTTTCTCTCTCACACACACACACACACCATCTTTTCAGGAACGAGACGCAATTTCACGGCACATTATCCCCGTGTCATCCCCTCAGCCGGCTCTCCCCCTCATTAAGGCCGAGACGCGGAGAGAGAGCCGTGTGTAGGCAGCGACAGGAGAGAGGTCTGAATCGAATACCCCCTCTCCGCATTCCCTCTTGCTCATAATCCTTCTCTGACACTCCCTGCATCTCACTGGGGGAAATAATAAAAGCACGTCCCCACTAAGCAACCCAATGCCGCCACCCTGTGTGTGTGATCACAGGGCTAGAGTAGCAGGCATGTGTGTGTGATCACAGGGCTAGCAGGCATGTGTGTGTGATCACAGGGCTAGCAGGCATGTGCGTGCTTGACTGCAGAACTGCCACTGCTTGTGGTTGTTGACTATTTTTGTGTCATTGTTGCTGTTGCAGCGTGTGTGTGTCACTCCATGTTGCACTTGGATTTCAGCTTGAGGATTAGTGTTTTGTGTGTGTGTGTGTGTGTGAGTGCATGTGTCTCAGTGACTAAGGCATCCAATTGATCACAACCTGAGTCATAATGTCATAAGCCGCCCATTCATCCTGGGTGAAGCATGCCGATGACAGAACCCCTTAGTGAGTAAGTCCCACTTGGGATTCCATATTCTCTGTTTTCGAGCCAAGGATATGACCTCCACTCTCTCGCGTGTCAGACACTATTTAGATGGCATGAGTAACATACAGCAACTTTAATGATGTTTGTGCTCGTTATTGAGCCATAAAACATGAGGTCATAAAGTATTTTTCCCTGGCAATTGAACAATGCCCGCATACTAGTGGGCATGTGTGCCTTAAAAAAGCAAATAAAGGTCAATAGTACTTAAGCAAGGAATGTAATACTGTCTCAATGTTAAAGGGAACATGGAAACCCATTGCCTGCCAAGGTGAAGTGAGTGTGCTGGAGCCAAGGTCTGTCGATCTGTATCGAGTGAAACCTCCACCCCAACGACCCTCTCTGAGCCTCCCCCTCTACCTCTGTGTGTTTGTGTTTCATGGGAGGTAAGGCAGGTGGCCGTGTTGATGGACACCTCTTGGTCATATTTCCTATAATTTCTGGATCCTTCTCTTCTCTTAAATCTGGGGGTCAGCAACATAATGACTATGAACCTAATAAGTACATGTGGTTGTATGGCACAATGGAGGCCTTTAACAGACATTCATTTCATGACATTGTGTGAATCACAAGTGGAAGATCATCAACCACCTAATATTTTCTGTTCAGGACAAGCTGTCTGAAATTATTGACTGTCTCTATTGAACTGATATCCCCATCCTGATATACCCAACATGTTTTACACCTGTTATAGCACAGGCACAAATATGTTCCAGTAGCAAAGCTGTCACTCACTATTCAAGTTAAGAAGTGCTGAAAGTGCAAGTCATATTGGCAAAATCTGACAAGTATATAAAATGTATGTTATTGCTTGAATACCTCAATTTAGGGCAGCCGTGGCCTACTGGTTAGCACTTCGGACACTGTGCCGGGATTAGTGTGTGCTTCACCTCACTGTGTGTTGAGTAGGGTTGGGTATCGTTTGGGTTTTAGTAGGGTTGGGTGCGATGCGAAGCGGGTTTGGGGTCATGAATTGCTTTTTTTTATAGATAAGACAAATTTGAACATGAAATTGAACTGTTATATTCAATTTAGGGTACAACCGGGACGAATGAAACATTCCATTTTTCTCCGAGTGCAACGATGCAGGTGCTAGGCTAGCGCAAGTCAACAGTATGTGCTAGCCTGCCACTAAAGACAGTCTTACCAGAGACTTTCTAATGTGGAAACACAGCACTCAAAAAATACTCCATAGAAATGCATGGGGCTAGTTTGTCACGCCAATATGGCCGTTGTCTACACATATCCCACCCCTTCCTCGGCAAAACGTCGACATGTGAATACATTGAGCCAATCATGTGGTGTGATGTGAATACATTGAGCCAATCATATGATGTGTTGTGAAGACATCGTGCCAATCATCTGTTGTGATCTCGCTGCTGGAGCAAGATTGGTGTCGTGAAGCCTTGCGCACGCGCAGTTCGACCCAAAGACTGTGCCCGATGAGTGCCCATAAAACGTTGGTATATGGCCGCCGAGTGGAGGGACTTGCCTAAAAGGACTTTGGTCTTACCCACTCCAAAGTACACCTGAGGCAAATTCCAGACAATCAATGTAAATGTCTGTGTTGATAGAATAGTGTAAGAAATGCAACTACCCTTGATGACTTTTCTGCTGCTCAGTCTTTATCAGTTCCTCATCAGAGGCTAAAAGCCCAATAAATGTGCCACATGTAATAGCCGAATATAAGACAACCCTTGCCTATCCCATTTCAATTAGGCAGCACCACGAACAAGCTGTCATTACGTTTTTGCGTTATAGGCCTACAACTTTTATGACGTGACGTTTCTTGGGCATTTATGGTGCATTCAGGGCACTTCGGAATGACAAGGACCGCCCCCATGGCTACTTTGTTTTTCCGACAGCAAGTGTTCATGTGCTTTGCTGTCGGAATGTGTGACAAACACGGATGCCACAACAAAGGTTAAAACATACCCTCACTAATCCTAAACAAACAACTGTATTTGCTTAAAATATAGTGTAAGACGCTCGTGAAAGAAAGATATGCAGCTTTCAAGTGACAAAAACGGCAAATTCCCAAGTTCACATTAAAACTGTTGGACATGAAAGGCCACATGGACTACAAATGAACTACAACGTGACGACTAAAGTGATGACGAGCCCCTAACTGGGCAACTCTGTTAGCAAAATAAGAGCCTGTTTACGGAGAGCCGGATCACTCCCTATTAACTCCATTGTACCTGCAATTCCGCTAGGGGCGATCACAAATAAGTGCAAAAACAATGGGGGTCTATGGAGCTAGACGGCTAAATTTGTCTCTTTCACCTGGTTGTCGTTGAAAAATCGAAGATTTGATTGTGGTTTCTGCAAGCTCACTATGGATTATAGGTCAAAAGTTAAATGTACTTACGTCCTTTCGATTTATTACAGGTTGGGTCGTTGTTGCCCACAACACACTAGCTTTCTGCTAATGAATGACGTCATTGACACTTTTGAAAGGCTTTTTAGAACAAATAAGTGACTCAAAAAATATAATACTCAGCGGTCTGTATTTTCTCTGCACCCTCTTTCGCATGCAACATTCAAATTTCTGGGCAAAAAATTATATCCAGAGAAAAGTGGATTTGAGGGGTACAGCTCCATAGACCTCCATTCATTCTGCCCTTTTTCGTGAGCGCCCTCATGTGGAACCAGAAGAGGAACTGCCAGAGGCGATTCTAGAGTCTGTGGGGGCCCAAGCAAAAATTCCAAGGGGGCCCTACTGACAAGTGTTATCACCATTATGTTATACCACCATTAGGTTATTATGTTAAATAATAAAAATACAAAAAGCATATTATAAAAATTCTTATATTTTGACATGTATCTCACCACTGTAAGCTGGCAGCTCGACTTGCCTTTCATGTGTGTGTAGAGCAGACTCTCCTGAATCTGGCAATATCATTGCCATGGTGGAGGGATTCTCTGGGGCTTAGCAATTTACAGATATAATGTGGTGTGCGCCTTACAGAAATAAATGGCTTTTTTTTTTTATTTAGTGATGAAAAATTCCTTTCTTCGCTCCATATCTGTGACACAACTGATCTGACCTGACTTGACCCGAGTTTGCTGTTAGCCTGTGAGAGCCTATGTGTATGCACTCATAATGATTCTCTACAACAACTTTTTACTGCATTGCCATGAACAAAGTAGAGGCAAAAAAGGGGTTTCTTTGTTGAACAAATTGGGATGCAATGTGAGCCTTGAATTGGATGTCATGCAGGAATTTGCTAGGATCTCAAAATTATGAACATGCTTTGCCATAAAGAAACAAACACACGATAGCGTTATAAACATTTGCCACAAAAACAGACAAAATGTGGGGTAAGTCCAACTATATGAAGTTATTATTTTGCTGTCACTTCGTCTGTTTTATAACCCAGAAGGATGTACTTGGTATCAAATGATAGCCCTGTGTCTCCTCTTTCACCTGATATGCGTGGCATATCTATCCGATCACGGGTCCGCGAGTAATTCAAACGAGAGTAATGGGTGTGCAACGTTGGTTTGTGTACATGACGTTATTATTTTGCAGTCACTTCGTCTGTTTTTATAAGCCAGAAGGATCGATATAAATGATACCAATGGATAGCCCTGTGTCTCCTCTTTCATTTGATATGCTTGCCATATCTATGCGATCACGGGTTCGCGAGTAATTCAAACGAGAGTAATGGGTGCGCAGGTGAACGCAGAGAAGTAGACTGTAAATATGATGCAATTTGATTTCATTTCATGATTTTTTTTCCATACTTCATTGTACAGACAAGTGCATAGTCTAGTTGGAAAGCCCCACTTCTGCTCTGTCACGCAATAAATAGGCGAGTTCGACTTGCGTCAGATCTGTGCAGATCTGACTTGATGTGATGCATGCTGGGTTGAACACAATAGGCGTGTTCGACTTCGACTGAGTCTGACTTGGTCTGGCTTACTACGTAAACGTGATCTTCAGAGCCTAGCCGGAGGATCTACAACAGAGGGCAGCTCATCCCGGACGGACAGACAGGCTACAGTCTGCCTGACGTGACTCGCAGGAGATATCGCGGAATGTTGTTTGCAATAAACACAGCAGAACTTTCATTCTTACTCATTAAAATGAGCATGATGCACGAAATAAATTCTTATGATGTAGTTTAAATAAACCACTGTTGTCATACAGTTAACAGGTCTGCTTTGTAGCACATAAATTCAATATCAAGTGTTTTCCCTATATGTGTGTCTATCTATTTAACCAACAGCAGAAAATAACAGAATATCCAAACGTTTTCAGTAGGCTAGCCTACCATTGTTGCAGAAATCACGTTTGAGAAGGTATCCCTTCGATTTCTGTTTATTTTCGCATATTCCAACATAAAGAAGCAGCATGAGACTTCTGTCAAAATCGTCATGAGGACATTCCTCCCAAATGGCCCTATCACGTCTGTGAACTGACGTCATGAAGGCGTGTTTCAGCTCATGCAGCTCGTGGAAGGCAACAGGCGAGTTCGACTTGCGGCAGATCTGACTTGATGTGATGCATGCTGGGTTGAACACAATGCATACTGGGATGGGCCTTAATGCTTGCTGGTTAGAAATTCTGTCCGACTTCTGTCAGCCGGGGAGGACTTACCACCCGTGACACCATGTCACATGGCCTTAAAATATCAGCGGGAGTCTTAGGCCTGCAGACAGATCTTGCAGTTGCCTTCCACAAGCTGCACGAGCTGAAACACGCCTTCATGACGCCAGTTCAAAGGCGATAGGGCCATTTGGGAGGAATGTCCTCATGGCGATTTTGACAGAAGTCTCATGCTGCTTCTTTATGTTGGAATATGCGAAATAAACAGAAATCGAAGGGATACCTTCTCAAACGATTTTCTGCAACAATGGTAGGCTAGCCTACTGAAAATGTTTGGATATTCTGTTATTTTCTGCTGTTGGCTAAATAGATAGACAATATATAGGGAAAACATATTGATATTGAATTTATGTCTTACAATGCAGGCCTGTTAACTGTATGATTAACAGTGGTTTTATTTAAACTACATCATAAGAATTTATTTTCTTCGGTCATCATGCTCATTTTAATGGTAGGAATGAAAGTTCTTCTGTGTTATTGCAAACAAAATTCCAGCGATATCTCCCCGATGTCTCCTGTTCCGTCAGGCAGACTGTAGCCTGCCTGTCCCCGGGATGAGCCGCCCCTCTGTTGTAGCTCCTCCCGCCAGCCTCTGAAAGATCACGCGTTCACGAGAAAGCCAGACCAAGTCAGACTCAGCGTCCGAACTTCGCTTAAGTGCAAGATCTGTCTGCAGGCTAAGACTCCCCGCGATATTTTAAGGCCATGTGACATGGTATCACGGTGGTAAGTCCCTCCCGGCTGACAGAAGTCGGACAGAATTTCTAACCAGCAAGCATTGCGTCCATCCCAGTATGCATTGTGTTCAACCCAGCATGCATCATCAAGTCAGATCTGCACAGATCTGCCGCCGTCGAACTTCGCCTACTCACACATTCATTGGCGGAATGACGATAAATGATGATGAAGTTTCCGGCCAATAGGCGAAGTTCGACTTCAGCTGAGTCTGACTTGGTCTGGCTTTCACGTAAAACGTGATCTTCAGAGGCTAGCGGAGGAGCTACAACAGAGGGCAGCTCATCCCGACACAGACAGGCTACAGTCTGCCTGGCGTCGAAAGGGAGACATCGCGGGGGAGATATCGGCGAATTTTGTTTGCAATAAACACAGCAGAACTTTCATTCCTATTCATTAAAATGAGAATGATGACTGACGAAATAAATTCTTATGATGTAGTTTAAATAAACCACTGTTGTCATACAGTTAACAGGCCTGCTTTGTAGCACATAAATTCAATATCAAGTGTTTTCCCTATATGTGTGTCTATCTATTTAACCAACAGCAGAAAATAACAGAATATCCAAACATTTTCAGTAGGCTAGCCTACCATTGTTGCAGAAATCACGTTTGAGAAGGTATCCCTTCGATTTCTGTTTATTTTCGCATATTCCAACATAAAGAAGCAGCATGAGACTTCTGTCAAAATCGTCATGAGGACATTCCTCCCAAATGGCCCTATCACGTCTTTGAACTGACGTCATGAAGGCGTGTTTCAGCTCGTGCAGCTTGTGGAAGGCAACTGCAAGATCTGTCTGCAGGCTAAGACTCCTCCGCGATATTTTAAGGCCATGTGACATGGTGTCACGGGTGGTAAGTCCCTCCCGGCTGACAGAAGTCGGACAGAATTTCCCAGTCCATATTCATCCCAGTATGCATTGTGTTCAACCCAGCATGCATCACATCAAGTCAGATCTGCACAGATCTGCCGCAAGTCGAACTCGCCTAATGAACGCAAGGTTAGCTTCACCATCACGTCAAGTTGTAACGCATGCACAATGCTCATCTAGGCTATGGATTTAAAGGCAGCAAAAGTGGGATATAGTGCAACTGCTTCCCCAAAACAATTCCTACATAACTGTGTATTTAATCGTTTGATATGTGGATAACTTTCAGTGGACTAAACAAAAGGTAAAGATTTTGTTATCACAAGGCTAGCTGGTTCGTTATATGGCGAAGCATATAGCCAACTTTGTTTGCAGCAGTGAAGCTGAGTTTGTTGTTAACATTGTTGGTAACTGTCAGGGAATTTAACCCCAACATATAGATACAAGAACCACAACACGTAGTATGGCTTTGCCTTCAAACTCTGGTACCAAGAGGAGAGCCTGCTAATGTAAGGAAGAATTCCTCTCACCATCAGTCTCTGACTCTGCAGCCCAAAAGCTGCATCTTTATCTATCTGTACAGATGCACACAGAAAATAGGAAGCAAGACATAGCGACTTCATTGTGACATACTCTTATCTCACCCACACACACACACAGACAGGTTGCAGTTCCTGTCTGTCTGGGTGCACACTTAACTTGTACTCTGTTCTTAGAACTCAGCACAACAACATTTAACTTGAACTCTCTGTTCTTAGAACTCAGCACAACAATATTTCTGCTTACACAAATGGTTACAATGATAATTTAAAATTCAGGGTTCTCAAGTCTCACGCAGTGGGCGTGAGACACACGCAATTCAACAAGTTCACACGCTCACACCTTGCATTTCTCACACAGAAATACAGAAATATTACTAGGGATGTCAAGGTAACTTTTAAACTTTTTTTTTTTTTCTCCCGAGACGCTAGCTACTTAAGGTAGTTCGCTCATTATCTCAGATCAGTGAAGAACTACCAGAGAAAACGTTGGGGAGAAAACTCAGACAAGTTAATGTTAGACTGATGTTAGAAAAACACTGTTTACAGCTCTTGAGTCACGTACTAGGTAACTTTTTTTATAACAATAATTTAGATAGGACTAGGCTACACTTATGGGGTGGGTGCTATTGCGTTTTCTAAAGAATCTCCCGTCTTGGTTTTGTACAGAAACTAATATTAAGTGACACATACGTAAAATGGAGAAGAAAAGGTCACCTTCCGATATTTAGCAGGCTACGGTCTGGAATTTAATTTAACCCATTTCACCCCATCGGTCACAATTGTGACAGAAAAAAAAGAAAGTACTTATAAGCCTCTAAAACTGTAACTGGGAAATATCCCAATATTCTTTCAGTAAATGTTGAAACAATAGAGTGTTTCAATGAAATGTGTGCAGTGTCAAATGTTTTGAGTAAATTGTCACATGACCAGAGCTGTTTACTTTCTGGTTGCACCATGAGAAGAGGATGATGGCCTCACAGCTCCCAAATAAAAGGTTTTTAAAGTATGTTAAATTAAACATAGGACAAATATTTTTTGTACACATGGTCTTTAAGGTGTCTAGTTATGATATATACATTTATAATTATTCAAATGTCTTTGGTGTGTTTGCAGAATGAGTAAACATGTTAACGGTCACAATAGTGACCGGTGGGATAGAATGTTGTATCTAGATGCACACATACTTCTACACCTACAAACACACACACATACACATACTCACACACAGATACACACACACATACATACTCACACACACAGTGGCGGAACAAGTCAGAGCCGGGCCGGGGGCGGGGCACATGACCGGGCCCTTTATTAAACTCTTCATAACATAATTTTACATAGGCTACACATGCCCGCAACAGCGGGTCTTACAAGCGTCAGCGCCACGGAGAGCAACTATGTCATTTTGAAGTCCATCGAACGTACATGAAGTGTAACCAAGAGAACAACAAAAACATTAGGCTACATGACCCCTAATAACAACAATAATACGCAGCACTATTTGAAGGGCATACGACGAGCCGCGAACTCGTCCACGATGCTCTGTGTAGGCCTATGTCCATTTTCTTTGCTCTCTCATTCTCTATGGACAACATGGCAAGTCCACTCAGTCTCTCCTGTCCCACTGTGCTCCTCAAGTGGTTTTAATGGTCT